>NC_081409.1:458858877-459169016 GCF_030272615.1 Cryptomeria japonica | reverse complement strand
GAAATACCTTCAGAATTTAGAGATTTAGGGTTTGCAAATTTAGCTTCTCTTCACACCACTTTGGTTCTTGGATTACCACTTTGTGTTCTTCACTTGATTGATTGACACTATCTCCATATTCAGCTGCAAAGATTTGAAATCTCTCTGAATCGCAAGTCAAATCACTTTTGGTCACTCTGCACTTGAAAATTTCTTCACTCGCAAATTGATAAGTGAAAATGACGTTAAGAATCCCTTTTAAACAAATTCTTCACCTACCATAATAAATGCATCATCATAGGGCATAAACCCTAATTTTGCCTTTTACCATTTTTGGTCTTCTGCTGATTGACAGGTAACACATACCAGTTAAGGTCTTTTACCGATATAAACTAGGGGTTCAAAATATTTCACCGATTTGATCCCCCTGAGCTTTTCTGAAGCTTAGTTTTCCGGTTCAGAGACTTCTACACTAGGTGTAGAAATCGGTTCTTCCCGTGACACTTCTTCAGGTTTCTTCTTCCATCTTTTCTTCATATCTGCTTGAACAATTTCAACATCAATCTTCCCTTCTGGAGTGATCGGTATGTCATCTGATAGGTTCTTTCTCATTTTGCAGGTTTTGGTAGGGTGTCCCGATTTGTTGCAATGATAGCATACCATTCCAGGTGTTCTCCATGGTCCATTGTTCATTCTACCATTCTTCCTCCTACATGTTGCAGCAGTGTGACCGCTACCATGGAAAATCAAACAGGTTGCTCTCCAACCAGTTGCCACTTGATAGCCACCACCACCTAACTGATGGTCATAGGCATTATACCAGTTTGGATTCCGGTTCATAGAAGATTCAGGAAAAACTCCTTGAGTCCTTTGAGGATATCTCCCAGTGTTGTGCATAACAGACCTTCATTCAAATGCTCTATGCCCAAACTTGTTGCATGCATAACAATTACCATTGAATCTATTGGATCTAGGCTTATTGTTTAGAAAATAAGGAAAATAATTGTAAGCCTTATTTCTACATACATTAGCAGTATGTCCTTCCTTGAGACAATTAAAGCAAACAGGTTTAAACTTTTTCTTACCTTTATCCTTTGGTGTTGATTGCTTCTTTGATGCTCCATCTTTTGTTCCAGAGGTCTCACCTTCCTCGTAACCATAAAAACCAAGTCCAATGGTATTCTTTACCAATTTTTCTGATTCGAGCTTTTGTTCAAGCTTAACAGTACTCTTATTGAATTTGGCAAGTATTTCCTTTGACTCGGTGAGTTCCTTGGAAATAGCAGCATTGGATTTCTTCAAGGTTGCATTCTCAAAAATAGCCATGTTTAGTTCACCTTGCATTTCTTCTTTTTCCATTTTACTCTCTTGGAGATGAGCAGTTGTGCACTGATTTCTCGCTTCGGCTTGGATATCTCATGATCTTTGTCTTTTACCAGATCTTTAGCTTTCCTCCGGTTCTCAAGCTCTTGGCACATTCTGATAGTCAGTCCTTCCAGTTCCCTTCTCAGGTTAGCATTAGATTCATTCAGTTTTTCAACTTCTTCAACAAGGGCTCCCATGTCTACTTCATCAGAAGAACTATTTTCAGTAAGCTCCATCAATTTCTCAGCATGCTCTCTTCTCTTCACTAGAGAGGCTTTATACTTGACCTTGAGTTCATCATAGGATTTCTCAGTCTAAGTGAGCCGATGAGTAAGCTCCCCATAGTGTATTCCCCCATATCTCCTTCCAAGTGGTTAAACATATAGAAAGGTTGGCTCTGATACCAATTGATGAATACTAAGACGGGGGGTGAATTAGTATACCAAAAATTACTGAACTCAAACCCATAAACAATTTAGCAGTTAACCAGTACAATAGATTTACTAACAAACCGGTTAAGACAAATGCAAAACAAACAACAAATAAAGCATTCACCCACAAGAGAACAATCACCATAACACAAGAGATTTTGACGTGGAAACCCAAATGGGAAAAACCACAGTGAGATGAAACTCACAAGTAACTATCTGCAGAATAGTAACCAGACCGGTTAAGGTCATACAATGTTCTTCACCAGAACAGATCCTGTTAGGAATCTAGATCTCTGTTAGGAGATAAGTCCTGTTAAAGACTACCTTGTGAGAGGATTTCAGATCCATAGTTGTGAACCACCTTGTTAGAGGATTTACAAAGGCTTTTTTGGGCCTACCCGGTTAAGGGTTTCAGGCTTGTCGAAGATGTGAGTAATCAACAAGTGAGTGATCTAGTAAATAGCATAGTCGGCTTGGTTAGATCCTTGATAGCTCATTGTTAATGCATTTCAGCATTACATCAGTCTTCAATATCTCCACACTCTGTTTCTTCACACAGATCTAGTCTTCTCTTCTATGATCGCACATACAAAAACCTCATACACTTCTAAAACCCTTTCTGCACCTAAAACCCTAGACATGATGTCCTTATAAAGGAATTTGATTTCATGTCGGTCCAATAGGATTACATTGCAAGTTCCTAGATTCAGTGCATCTAGACACATTTGGTAACATGGCACAAAATCACTGCCAAAGTGTCGGTGGATGATAACTCATCACAGAAATACTGGTTGCTAACTCATCACAAAGTAATATCGGTTTATTACCGATTACCGGTTCATACATTTTACTAATTACTGATTTGTCAAAATGAAGACTGGGAAAACTTTAACAACCACTTTGTTCCTTCATACCGCTTTGGGATCGTCAAACCGCTTGAGGTCTTCATACCGCTTTGTGACTTCATACCTCTTGGGTCTTCATATTGCTTGAGATCGGTAAACACTTTCTACAAAACACTGATAGTCTAAAGACTATAATACATAATACCGATTGGAACAATTACCAGTTGAGCATACCTCATACATAGGGAAGTGATCATAAAAAAAGTGTGTGTCCATCAATGACAATCACAACATCAGAAAAAAGCCAACATGATTAATGTCTCACCATGGCTTGGAATCGATTAATATCCAGGTTGTTTGGAACTGTAGTGTCTACAAGAGCTTTCTCTAGAATATCTTTATGTGCTAGTGATATTTTGAGAAGCTCTAATATTGATATGTTTGTCTGTGTCTTTTGCAATTGATCTACCAAACTATATTGATTTTTAGGAGGAATAGGTGTATTGGATGTATTACCTTTCAATACATACTTGCATTGAGCTTGCGTGGTCACATTTTCTGGGACATGCTCTTTTTTATCCTTGATATTAATGACATTAATTTCATTGTCATATGTTGAGATGTGATTGATAGTATTTTCATAAATATAATTGATACTAGCCCCTTTGTTATTTGATGAAGATGATGCTATCTTGTCATAATTAGGAAGAGGGTTTTTGAATGCTTCATGATCAACATTGGTTTTATGTGTTGGAATTTTGAGTTTATTGGCATTTTGCATAGAGATTGCATTAATGATATGTTGTCATTGATGTCAATTGAACCGGTAAAAGGTATTCATGTTATTGTTGATATTGTTGTTTTTGATATTGGCTAGTAACAAGTAAGAAGAGAGTTGTAGATGATGTTGTAACCGGTATGTAAAGTTTGTGAGTTGAACCGCTGAACTGATGTAAAGGGTCAAACCTATCTATGTAATGTAACTAGTAAACCCTATCAGTTGTTAAACCCTAATGGATCAAGTTTGTTTGTTTATTATCTGATGAGTGGTAATGATGGAGACACGTGTGATCATTGTACGAGGATAAATTCAAATTGGTTTGGTGCATTTTCTTATTGTATAGGGAAGGAGCACAAAGGATTTCATTTAATGCACAACGTGTGATGAGTTACAAAGTCCAAGGGAGCGGTCATCATGGAGCGGTTGGAATTGTCTTGAAGAATGTGAAGAGATTGTCATGATTTCTAATGGTCAAGATTGAACTGACTTGTTTGCAATCTCAATGATGAGAATTAGATTTTTGTTATGTTACCAACCTAATTGATTTGTATTTAAGTTTGATGAAGTTGTTTGTAAAGGTTGTTGGAAAGTTTGGTAGAAAATCTATTGAGTGTGTGGTTGCCCAACCAGTGAATGGATCTGCATTTTTGAGTGAAGGCAGATTGAATCTTAGAAGGATCTGATAAAGAAAATGTAGTGCTACTTAGATAGATCAAGAAAACCTATTGTTTTCTAACAATTATAGCAGAAGTAAAATCCCTTAACCGGGTAAGCTCTAACAAGGTGGTCCATTATCTTCGATTCTTAAATCCTCCAGCAAGGTTACTCCTAACAGGGTATTGTGCTTCTAACAAGGCATATTTGTAAATCCCTTAACCGGGTGATTCCTAACCAGAATTAGTTCTTAACAGGACTTATTGTAAAGCTCTAACAGGCTTTGGCTCCTAACAGGGCGAACTTTGAAAGAGTTCAGATAGCTATCCTTGTGAGTCCCATCTCACCGTGGTTTTTACCTATTTGGGTTTTCCACGTATAAATATTTGTGTAAAGTGGTGAATGTTTTTGTGTTTGTGATCTTATTTGTTGATTTGGTTAATTTCTAATAAGGCATGTTAAGTAGAAGCATTGAGAGATGAATATGTTGAGTTAGGATTAAGCATTGTTGACGTTTACAAGATTGAAGGTGTTTACTGTTAAAAGTTGTCATAACAGTTAAACTGGTTAATGTCAAGTATTCCTAAGAATATTGATCTTGAGTGAGATATGTTTACTTTGTTTGACTGAGTTTGAGCTTGGGAACTTTGTATTAGTTTTTCATTATATTGATTCACCCCCCCCCCCCCCCCCCGCCCTCTCAGTATTCTACCAGATACTTATTCTTTCATCATACCATAAATTGGTATCAGAGCTATCCTGGTCCTCTTAATATAAAAGCCTAATAGCTTGAGGAAAAGATCTTGTAGATCATGATGAAGAAAGAAGGTTTGAAGTTTAACAAAGATAACTATAGAATATGGAGTGACAAAATGAAGATTTACATTAAGAGTCTTGGTAGTCAGTATTGGGATCATATAGAACATAAGTATACTACACCTACTGGACCCCTGACTGATGATCAGAAGAAAGAACAATAAGAAAATCACCAAGCATTAGAAGCTATTATCAGTTCCATGTATGATGTTGAATATGTAGATGTTCATGGTCTTGAAACTGCATATGAACTATGGACGAAACTTGAAGATATCTATAGCGGTGATGAGCATGTCAAGATTGCTAAAGAAGAGAGTTTAAGAGGCAAGTTTTACGACATGAGAATGTCTAAAGGTGAGAACATCCAACAGTATGGTCAAAGGATCAAAGAGATAGTTGGAGAGATAAAGAGACCTTGCTACCGGTCTATGCTATCCAAGTTGCAGCTATTCAAGAGCTAAAATCCATTGACAAGACAAAGGTAATTCTTGACTCTATTATTGGCAAACTTACTGCTTTTGAACTAAATGGCTATGATGGTAGTGTACAGAAATTAGAATCTTCTTTAAGAGCTTCTGTCTCTAACCCATCTATGAGAAGAAGTAGAGATATCAGCAATAGCTATGAATCTAGATCCAACAGAGATGTTGATGATGAAGACAACTTAGTGGAACTTGAATCATTGTTGGCAAAATGACTGCCTAGAGGCACTGGTAAATATAGAGGTAAGCTAGCTTTAAAATGTTTTGCATGCAACAAGATTGGTCATATAGCAGAAAACTGCCCTAATAGTGAAAATAATTACAAGTGAGACAAATTTAAGAAGTACAAGGGTAAAGGCAAGAGAGATTGTCTTGTAGCTATTGACAATGGTATTACTGATGATGATGCTAGTGAAGATATTGTGTTTGAAGCAATTAAGGAAGAATTATCAGATCAGAAGGCACTAGTATCCAAAATGGATAACTCTGATGATTGGATCATTGATAGTGGTTGTTCACATCACATGACTGGTGATCAGAGAAAATTTCTTTCCCTGAAGGAATTTGATGGCGGTGTTGTCAGATTTGGCAATGACTCACCCTATATGGTAAAAAGAAAGGGAGTTATTTCTCTTAATGAGAAGAGCAGTGTTGATGATGTCTATTGGGTTGAAGGCCTAAAGCACAATTTGTTAAGTGTGGCACAACTTAATGATAGAGGTTACCCACTGGAGTTCAGAAATGGTATATGCAAAATCTTTGACAACAAAGGTGAATTAATTGCAACCGAGAAACAAACCAGAGGTAATCTATTTCATCTCAACCCTAAACTTAGCAACTGTTTGAATGCAAAAATAGATGATAGCTGGCTTTGGCATAGGATATTTTGTCATATAAATTTTGACAATATTATTAAAGTAAGCAAGTCTAAGGCAGTAAGAGGTCTACCTCTGCTAGACAAACTGGTTAATGCTCTTTGTAAAGAATGTCAAATAGGAAAGATGACTTCTTCAACTTTAAAGAGAAAGTCCTTAGCAGAGCACTTTTTAGATTTGGTTCATATAGACCTATGTGGACCAATAAGAATAAGAAGCATTCAAGGTGACAGATACTTCATGATCTTCACTGATGATTGTTCAAGGATTATGTGGGTCACATTATTGCAGAATAAGAATGAAGCTTTTGGCAAATTCAAGGAATTCAAAGCCTTAGCTAAGAAAGAGAGTGGCAGAAAGGTAAAATGTCTAAGAACAGATCAAGGAGGTGAATTCACTTCTGCAGAGTTCACTAAATATTGTGATGATAATGGTATCAAGTGGCAACTTTCTACACCAAGGACACCACAGCAGAATGGTATAGCAGAAAAAAATAATCGGTCAATGGTTGAAGCTGCTAGAACTATGTTGATACAAGGAGGTGTATCAAAAACCTTTTGGAAAGAAGCTATAAGTACAGTTGTCTACACAATGAACCGAGTTTTGGTAAAAAGAGGTAAGGACAAAACCCCATATGAGTACTGGTATGGGAGATCACCCGATGTTAGCAATTTTAAAATATTTGGTAGAAAATATTTTATTAAAAGAGGTGAATACATAAGCAAGTTTGAAGCTAAGAGTGATGAAGGCATATTTATTGGCTATTCCACCAAGAGTAAGGCCTATAAATGCTTCAACAAACGAACACAAAAAAAATTTGAGAGTGCTAATGTTTGTGTAGATGAATGTCCTGAAATATTAGAAGGAACCAATTCTTAGAAGAAGGATGAAGATCCTTGCATTTTGCTTTTAGAACCTAAAACTATTAAATCAGAAACCGGTAAAGAAAATCTGGATGTACTTGTTCAACCGAAACAAATAAATTTAGAGGAAGATGACAATGAAGAAGATGAACCTGAAGAGAATGATCATGTTATTCCTAGGTATGTGAGACTGAATCACAATCCTAAACAGATAATTAGGGATAAGGATGTTGGAGTACTAACTAGAAGGAGAATAAGAGAGAACTCTTGCATGATATCCACCTTTGAACCCAGAAATGCTAAGGAGGCATTTGGTGATGATCATTGGGTGAAAGATATGGAGGAGTTGGAACAAATTGAGAAGAACAACACTTGGACCCTGGTACCACGACTGGTAAACAAGAATGTTATAGGTACTAAATGGGTATTTAGGAGCAAGTTAAATAAAGATGGTGTTGTAGTTTGCAATAAGGCAAGATTAGTATGAAAAGGTTATGTGCAAGAAGAAGGAGAAGACTATGGAGAAAATTTTGCACCAGTAGAAAGACTGGAAGGTGTCAAGACACTACTTGCATTTGCAACTCATAAGAAGTTCAAAGTATACCAGATGGATGTCAAGTCTGCATTCTTGAATGGGATACTGGAAGAAGAGGTTTATATAGAGTAGCTTGATGGTTATGCATTGATAGATAAGGAAGACATGGTATGCAAATTGCATAAATCTTTATATGGACTAAAGCAGGTACCCAGAGCATGGTATGAATGACTTCATACTCATCTGCTGAAGATAGGCTTTGCTAGAACTAGTGATGACAACAACATTTATCTCAAGTCTGAAGGAGATGATATACTGGTCAGTGAAGTATTTGTAGATGACATTATATTTGGAGGAAATGATGACATGAGTAATTGTTTTGCAAATGAAATGAAGAATGAATTTGAGATGTCATTAGTAGGGGAAATAAAAAATTTCATAGGCTTACAGATATAGCAGATGAAGAATGGTATTTTCATTACTCAATCCAAGTATGTTAAGGAGGTTTTGAAGACTTGCATTATGAGTTACTGTAAACTAGTTGGAACCCCAATGGTTATAGGTTGTAAATTGTCCAAGGAATTTCTGATTAATAAGAAAAATAGGTTTTAAGGACCTAAAACCTTTAACAAAGGAGCATATAATAGTTCATCAAAAAGCATCCAGATCTGCTAGGAACGGCTTACAAAACGACTGGCAAAAAAGCCAGTCAACTAAAAGGATAGCAAAAGAAAGGAACAACAAAGCAGGAAAACCCAGAGAAAACACAACACAACTAAAAAGATTTAAGGAGCCTTATTCACCAGCTGGTCATAGTTTTTTGCAACAACTTTGAATTCTTCCATGTCCTTGTTTGGCTTTTTCTCCTTCTTTTTACCTCTGGTCCTTGTTCTAGGTCCTTGCACTTCTCTCGTACCTTAAATGTCAGGTTCAATCTCCAGGGAGTCCTTCTCCTCCTCCAGCTTGCTGATGAGGATTTTTGTATTGCCAGCTAAGGCCTTCAGAATATTTAAGCTTTGTTATGCAATGCTTTTAAAAATTTCTTCAATTTTATTGACTTTTTTATCAGTTTCCTCCATTCTTTGATCCATACCAATATCATTATTTTTCCTCTCAGTCAAGTCTTTCTCGATTTTCTTGAACCTGGGGTTAAAGGAATCTCTGATCTCTTCGGCTCTAGCAACAATTTTGGTCAAATCCTCAACCTATTCTGCCATAGATTTGCCTCCGCCAAAACTGATAGTCTCTAGGATTTGGACTCTGTGGTTGAGCTTCTTATTATCATCCATGGCTTTCTTGTAGCTAGTAATTATCCAATCAATGGTGTCCACAAAGCCTGTCAAACCCTCAAGAGGAGGATTTGAGGAGGGTGATTTCTCACCAGAGTTGTCCTTTTCCTTGTTGGAGATGTCTCCAATAGTGATTTTACCAACTTTTCCATTGATTCTCTGTTCAAAACCTTCCCCAGTGGTCTCCTCCTCCAAATTCTAGTCGAAATCCGAATTCTTTCTTTGCACTTGTTCCTTCAGCTCCATAACATTGACTTCCTGTTTCTTCTATTTGTTCCTTGTCTGAATTCAAATTTTGGTTTTCTTATTCTAAGGAGACTGGGGTTCCTCCTTCTCATAATCCTCATAGACCTCTTCCTCCGAGGAGGAGCTAATTTGGAGAACTTTATCTTTAGAATTTTTCTTACCCTTCGAGGAGGAAGGCTTGGTTCTCACATGTTTTCTTTTCTTGCCAGTTTCAGCTTCAGAGTCATCTAGACTCTCTTCAAAATCACTCATCGAAACACTATCTGACTACTTACCCATTGAAAAAATAGAATCCGACCCTCCCTCCTCAGACTCAGAGATAGAAGGCTGAGGATGGGAAATTTGGTTGGCTTTTAGGTGGTCATAAATTAATACCATGAGACCTTGATGCATGGCTATATCACCCTTATGGTTCTCTTTATGGGCCTTGATGGTAGCATTCATAGAGCACAACAGAAAATATGGAATATTAACTTTTTCATCATACCTAAAATGGTTCAGCAAAACAAAATGTTAGCCATACACTTTTGTGAATCTACCATCCAAAGTTACATAGCACATTATAGAAAATAAGACCTCCCTCCATGGTTTAACAAATGCCCTAGGTGGATAGTAAGTTTTACTTAGCTTAACCAGACGCTTTTTCTCCTTTGTCATTTCAGGATATCTTTCGATGGCCTCCTTTCTCAATTTTATGTCTCTATAGTAATTGCTTCCTTGCCTACGGAGACCCATGACCTGAGTAATGAGGTCTTCATCTATGGAGATTGATTGATCTTCCATCTTCAGAGTGCCCTTTCTCCAGTTTTTACAGAAGAAATTACAAACTGTGGCATAACGCCCATGGAGCCTCTCCATAATCTTTGGAAACCCGCCCTTCTGCAAAATGTTTCAGACAACCTCCTTTTGCTTCCATTCCTTGCAGTTGCTGGGTTCATAGCGGCATCGATTTCTTCCCATTTTTTCACTTTTCAGAGCAAAAGGTCGAGAGTTGCAGAGAGCTTTAGGCAATAAATTTCTCAGAACTACCAAATATACCCAAAAAGCGTGGGAAGAGATAGCATAAATCTTGCAATAAATGGTACTGACATTATTATAATTACTCATAGCACTCCTATTAATCTGTTTCATCATTACTTTGTCCATTTATTATCTTTGGGGTACTATTGTATCGATCCTTAAAAATGATTGATCTAACGTCATCGAGGAGGTGCTCTTCACCCTTCCATGTGATCATTTTTTCTTGAATGACTGCCACGTTGGCTGCCTAGTCAGCTGAACCATTAGCTTCACGATAGATATGAGATATGAAGCATTTTTCAAAAGTGTTGATGAGATCTCTAGCTGCCTTTATTATGTTATTGATAGTAAATGAAGGCTTAGAGGTTCCCTTTAGGCATTTGATGATGTTATTAGAATCCCCTTCAATCCATAGATAGGGACAGTTCCATCTTTTGGCCAGGAGAATACCTTGGAGTCCAGCCATTGCTTCTACCTTGTGGTTAGTTTGGCTCCCTATAGGAACAACAATCATTTCCTTATAGTTACTGTTTTCATCTCTGAGGATTGCACCACATCCCACAAGGCCAGGATTGCCTTTTGCAGCACCGTCAAAGTTGACTTTGAGCCAACCTTGTGGGGGAGTCTGCCATCTAGCTTCTAGTCTTTTGTTTAGAATGGGATCAGAACTACCAGCATTCTTCAGATTCTAGGAACTTAAAATGTGAGCTTCCATGGGGTTGGCAGAAATACAAGGATTCCCAATGATTCCAATGTTCTCCACAATAACCCATGGAATTTTCTAGAAAACAACATCCTGGGTGAGAGAAGTGTCCTTGAAAATACGATTGTTCCTTTCTTTCCATATCCCCCATAGAATGTGAGGGAGAGATAGCTGCCACAAAGATCTCAAAAAGGGGTTAGCCCAGTGATAATTCCAAGAATGGAACAAATCACTTATAGTGTTAGGAAAAACCCAATCAATGCAAAATTATTAAGGAGTCTTTCCCAAATTGAAGCAATAAAGGAACGGTGGATAACCAAATGGTCCACAGACTCTTCCTCCTCAAGATAAAGAGCACATCTATTAGGGAAAGAAAAGCCTCTGCCCTTAAGATTATCTAAGGTCAAGATTTTATTTTGAAGGATAGTCCAATAGAAAAAATTGATTTTAGGGATTAGACCCTTTATCCTAGCTTTAGACCAAAAAGGATTCTCCAAGGGGGTAGGGGAAAGAACACCATACATTGAAGAGACAGTGATGTTGCCTTTAGGTTCATATTTCCAAATAAGGGAGTCTTCCTCTTTATTCAGCCAAACAGAAGAAAGATGGTTCTTAAGATTAATAAGGTCCAGGTGAATACTTTCAATGTTCTTCCATTTATCACCTATCCAATACCCCTCAACCAAAAGGCCAAAGATTATAATACATGAGGGAGCAAAAGAGGCCCATTCAGGGATATCAACTAGAGGTTTATCGAAAAGCCAGGGATCTTCCTAGAATCTAACTTTCCTACCATTGCCAACATTCCATTTAACCCCTTTGGCAATGTTATCTTTACACTTAGAGGCATGATTCCAGATATGGGACCCATTCATATTGAAATCAGAATTGATAAAAGAGGGAAGAGAAGAAGACAAAAGAGAGTACTTACTTCTCCAGATTTTACACCATTCACTGTCATAGTGGAATAGTCTCCAAACTTGTTTAGACAAGAGAGCTTCATTGAGGGTCCGGATTATTCTCAAGCCCAGGTCTCCATTACTTTTTGGTCTGCACACCTTATCCCAAGCCACAAGAGACATTTTTTTCTTTTCCTCAATCCCTGACCAAAGAAATTTTTTCTAAATTTTCTCAATTGCATCAGCATACTTAATAGGAATTATAAAGAGGCTAAGGGCATAAATAGGAATGCTTTGAAGAGAAGCTTTTAGAAGTTGGAGCTTTCCAACCTGACTTAAAAGGGCACCTTTTTATCCAGAAAGCTTTTTGTGAAATTTGTCCACCAGAGAACTCCAAAAGGAATCAGGTGGTGCAATGCCCAGAGGGAGACCAAGATAAGTGGCAAGAAGATCAGCAATCCGACATTCCAGAATTTTGTTGATTCTATGTTGTCTTCTCTCAGGAGTGTTGATGAAAAACACTTCACTTTTAACCCAATTGATAAGTTGGCCAGAAGAAGAAGCAAACTTACATAGGGTGTCCTTAAGATTTTTGGCTTCTGAGATGCTTGAGTCCCCCATGACAATAGTGTCATCCATAAATTGTTGGTGGGAACATGTATGATCAACTGAAGAAGGTTGGAGTCCCTTGAAAATTCCTCTCATCGCCATGCTTTCCATAACTCTACCAAAACATTCAGCCATAATTATGAAGAGGATAGGAGAAATGGGATCCCCTTGCCTTAGTCTTCTAGATGCTTGAAAGAAGGTGGAGGGAGATCCATTGACAAGAACAATAGAAGAGGCAGTGGAAATAATTTTGTTTGAAGAGAACCACAGATTTGGTAGAGAAGCCATAAGCCAAAAAAACCTTCCCAAGGAAAGACCAATCAACTCAGTCATAGGCCTTAGAGAGATCAAGCTTGAGGATGAAACCCTGTTTCTCAGCCGTAACAAGTGAATGAATATTCTCATGAACAGTTATGATGGAATCAAGGATTTGTCTTCCTGGCACAAAACAATTTTGTTGATGATTAATCAGAGAAGGAAGGATAGTCAGGAGTCTGGAAGTAAGGACCTTAGAAATAATCTTATAAAAAGAATTGCATAAGCTAATTGGCCTTAACTTATCCATGGAGTTAGCACCTTGAATTTTGGGGATTAATGCAATGAAGGTACCATTGATCTCTTTCAAAAGTCTTCTAGACCCGAAAAATTCTTTGACTCCATTTAGATACATCTTTCCCAACAATATCCTAGAATTCTTGGAAGAAGAACATGGGGAAGCCATCAGGTCTGGGGGCTTTGTTACCATCAAAAGAAAAGACAACATTTTCGATCTCCTGGTTTGAAGGTATAGAAGAAAGGGAGGCATTCATCTGCTCATTAATGAGGCAAGGAATATTATTAAGTGAAGAGCTTTGAGAATCAACATCCATTCTATGATCCCTACAAAGGAGATTAGCAAAGAATCTTTTGGCCTCATTTCTTATCTCATCCTCCTTAACCAGCTCCCCATTGTCCACAACCAGTTTTGTGATCCTATTTGCCGCTTTATGTTTAATAGTTGACATATGAAAGAATCTTGTGTTCCTATCTCCTTCCTTCAGCCAAATACATATTGATCTCTGCTTCCAAAAAGTTTCTTCTTTAGCAATGATTTCATGGTATTTTTTGAGGATCTCATTTTCTTTAGAAATTGACACAATAGAGAATCCATCCTTCTGAATTTGGACCTGTATTTTATTGAGGTCTTCCTGAATTTTTCCTTTGGCCTCAAAAATATTCCCAAAGCTGGTTTTGTTCCATAACCTTATATTGTCTTTGATACTTTTGAGTTTCTTCACAACTCTATACATAGTAGTGCCCTCAACTTTAATGTTCCACCATTCCTGAATTTTAAGGATGAGATCAGGATGAAGAGTCCACATTTTTTCAAATCTAAAAGGAAAGTGCATTCTTCTATTTATTGGGTCAGCATAAAAAGTTATGGGATAATAGTCAAACCCAACCTGGATGTGGGCAGATAGGGAACACTAATAATGTCTGTACCAGTCATAAGAAATAAGAGCCCTATCAAGGTGAACTTGAATAAGGACATTTCTAGTCCTCCTGTTAGTCCAAGTGTAATTGCATCCCTGTATCACCACATCATTGAGAGCCTGAGATTTTATAAAGTCCATGAGCGCCAGTCTACTTTTCAGCTGAGAGGGGCTTCCACCAAATTTTTTCTCCTCTCTCAAGGGAATGTTGAAGTGTCCCATGACCAGCCAGCTTAGATTCTTGAATCTGTCCCTTATTTCCAATTAGTTTTTTCCAAAAATTGCTTCTGGCTTTCAAGGTATTAGGAGCATAAATGTTAGTGAGGACCCAAGATGTTCTATCTTTTAAATGCTCAAATTTTATGCAAGAGAAATTGTTATCTTGAATAAGAACATGACCTTTAACACTATTGAGATTCCAAATGGTTGCAATGCCTCCAGAGGCACTTTCCAAGCTACCACCACTGATGCTCCCAAATTTAAAGAACTTCAGAGATTCAACCTTTTCTCTACTCATCTTAGTTTCTTGAATAAGAAAAATATCATGCTTGTGTGGATTATTTAGTCCCCTAATATTCCAAGAGATGATCTTTATAGTTACTTACCAATTCCTAACTCCTTCAAAGTCTTCTGAGTCCCATCTGCGATGTTCTTGCTAGCCTCCTTGTCTCTAACTTTGTGGTTTGAAGGTTGTCCTAGAGAAGAGGAAACATACCCAACATCAACTTGAGCAATTCTATTGGACTTCCTTAATTAGGAAGCCGAGGGAGTGGATCCTTTCTTATTCCTGTATTTTAGTATTGTCTAGTTAGCTTCTTTCTCAAGAACCGCCTCAAGGTTACTGAGAATTCTGAAAATTTCTTCTTCTTTACCCCAATTAGGAAATCTAGAATCCTATGAAGTACTATTGACTATTTTAGAAATTTGGTCTGAATCCGAAAGGTTCATACCCAATATAGCACATTTCTGAGCTTCTTGCATTTCAGAGCTGATCAAAAGCAGGGAAGAATCAGTCTTTTCTTCTTGAGAGCCAGTGATATCCCCTTCCTCAAGTTGCTCCTCTTTGTTGGGCACTTCCTTACTGGCCAAAGTATCAGCAATTACCATCTCAGCTATTTCTTTTGAGGATTCAGGTTGTTCTTTAAATTCCTCTATTCGGATCTACCCTTCTAGGGGGTTGTTTACTTTCGTTAACTCCTTCCTCGGAACTTCCTGAGTGGGGAGATTAGAGACAGGGGCTGAGGATACCACTTCCTTATTTTCCCTCAAGGGTCCAAAGTAGTTATTATCAACAAAGTCAGCTTCCTTATTTTCTAAGTTTTTGACTTGTCATACCTTTTTTTCTAGAGCCTTTTTACTTTCAGCTGAAGGTTTGGCTTGCTTGAGCTCCCCTTTAGGCTTGAGAGGACAAGATTTAGCCCAGTGACCTGCTTTCTTGCAATGAAATCAAGCAAAGGGGATAGATTCATATTCTATCTGATGTTTCCACATTCCCAACTTTGAAACAATGTCTATCTATTCTGGCATATCTGCATCATGAGCTATCCCTACACAAAATCTAGCATGAGTTGGCCTCCTTTTTGAGGTTGTGACTGGATCTATTGAGAGGAGCTCGCCAAAGGAGCTTGCTATTCCTGAGAAAATGCTTTCTACCCAATACTCAAGAGGCAAACCTGGTAACTTTACCCAAACTAGGACCTGCACCAGAAGTGAATCATTCATGTTTAGATTCGAATGCCATTTCCGAAGGACAAAAGCTGTCTTTCCAACCATCCAAGGACTACCACAGAGAATCCTTATTTTATCTTCTTCACATGAGAAAGAAAAGGTAAGGAGGCCTTTGGGAAAGGCCAAAATTTCAACATTACCTTTCAAAACCCACTTCCTTTTAACATAAGCCCTTACAACTTCGATGTTTAGGCATGGACCCATAAACTTGCCTACCAGGGAGTTTGACATACTGCTAATATTATGATCCAGAACCGAATCAGGGATAGAGATAGTGAACTTGCCATCGGTAGGGTCAGATATATTTTACGCCTTCAAAATATCTGGAGGCTTGTCCTTCTCCCCCATAGGACCACCTCCATCATTCTGGCCACTCCCACCATTGGAACCAGAGTTCCTGCCTTGCAGGGAATTTGAAATTGGAATTTGACCATTGTCTCTTATTCCACCTCTACTCATGTTCTCCATACTTTCCACTCTTAAATGTTAATGATCTCTAATGCAATGTTTCATTCAAATTGTCCAAGGAAGTTGCATCTAAGTCTGTAGATGAAAAATAATTTAGGTCAATGATTGGAAAACTACACTATGTTGTTCACAATCGACCGGATATTGCCCATGCAGTTGGTATTGTGGCTAGATTTCAGAAGAATCCAAAGGAGGCACATCTGATGGCAACTAAGAGAATCTTTAGATATCTAAAAGGTACTATTGATTATGGATTATGGTATCCATATGGTGGAGATTTTGACTTGCAGGCATACACAGATGTTGATTGGGCAGGAAATATTGATGACCAGAAGAGTACTACCGGTGGAGCATTCTTTCTAGGAGGAAGGCTAGTCTCATGAAGTAGTAAAAAGCAGAGTTGCACTTCACAATCTACTACTGAAGCTGAATATGTAGTAGCTTATATGAATTGCACACAACCTATGTCAATGAGGCACATTTTGGAAGGTTTGAAGATGAAAATCTCAGAACCTATAAAGATTTTGTGTGATAATACAAGTGTAATAAACATTTCTAAAAATCTTGTTTTGCATGCCAGGACTAAGCACGTTGAATTGAAATATCACTTCTTGAGGGAAAAATTTCAAAGTAAAGATGTTATCTTGGAGCATGTTTCTACCAAGGAGAAGCTTGCAGATATCTTTATCAAACCTCTGCCTAAGACCACTTTTGTGTATCTTAGAAGTCAATTGGGAGTTGTCCCTCTTCATGAAGTCAGTTAAACATGATGTTGATTGCATCAGTCCCTGGATTACTTGTAGAATCTTATATGGATTAATGAAGGAGTGGATGTATTCCACAGGGAGAGCATCAAGTTGCAAAATGATGTTGATGCATAGTGAGAGTAGAATTACATGTTTTACTTTCACTTTGGCATTGTTGTCAAAGGGGGAGAAGAATTATGTGATTAAGAAAAATAATTATGTGTCTGATAAGGTGCATACTTGGTAATGTAAACCAGGATTCCTACTCACCAGCGACGAGCTAAAGACACACAAAGCAAGGTGAATACTTGGTAATGTAAGCAAGGATTCCTATTCACCAATCTCTGCACCAATCAGAGGCATTGATATTTATATTGCCATCAATTCAAAAGGGGGAGATTGTTGGCATTTTGAGTTTATTGGCATTTTGCATAGAGATTGCATTAATGATATGTTGTCATTGATGTCAATTGAACCGGTAAAAGGTATTCATGTTATGGATGATATTGCTGTTTTTTATATTGGCTAGTAACGAGTAAGAAGAGAGTTGTAGATGATGTTGTAACCAATATGTAAAGTTTGTGAGTTGAACCAGTGAACCGGTATAAAGGGTCAAACCTTTCTATGTAATGTAACCGGTAAACCCTATTGGCTATTAAACCCTAACCGATCAAGTTTGTTGGTTTATTATCTGATGAGTGGTAATGATGGAGACACATGTGATCATTGTATAAGGATAAATTCAAATTGGTTTGGTGCGTTTTCTTATTGTCTAGGGGAGGAGCAAAGAGGATTGCATTTAATGCACAACATGTGATGAGTTACAAAGTCCAAGGGAGCGGTGATCATGGAGCGGTTGGAATTATCTTGAAGAATGTGAAGACATTGTCATGATTTCTAATGGTCAAGATTGAACCGACTTGTTTGCAATATCAATGATGAGAATTAGGTTTTTGTTGTGTTACCGACCTAATTGATTTGTATTTAAGGTTGATGAATTTGTTTGTAAAGGTTGTTGGAAAGATTAGTAGAAAACCTGTTGAGTGTATGGTTACCCAACCAATGAATGGATCTGCATTTTTTAGTGAAGGTAGATTGAAGCTTAGAAGGATCTGATCAAGCAAATGTAGTGCTACTCAGATAGATCAAGTAAACCTGTTGTTTTCTAACAATTATAGTAGAAGTAAAATCCCTTAACCAAGTAATCCCTAACAAGCTTGGTTACTCATTAAATCCTCTAACAATGTGGTCCATTAGCTTGGATTCTTAAATCCTCCAGTGAGATTACTCCTAACAAGGTATTGTGCTTCTAATAAGGCATATTTGTAAATCCCTTAACCGGGTGATTCCTAATTGGAATTAGTACTTAACAAGACTTATTGTAAAGCTCTAACAGGCTTTGGCTCCTAATATGGCAAACATCAAAAGAGTTCAGATAGCTATCCTTGTGAGTCCCATCTCACCGTGGGTTTTACCTATTTGGGTTTTCCATGTATAAACATTTGTGTCAAGTGGTGAATGCTTTTGTGGTTGTGATCTTATTTGTTGATTTGGTTAATTTCTGATAAGGCATGTTAAGTAGAAGCATTGAGAGATGAATATGTTGAGTTAAGATTAAGCAATGTTGATGTTTACAAGATTGAAGGTGTTTACTGTTAAAAGTTGTCATAACAGTTAAACTGGTTAATGTCAAGTATTCCTAAGAATATTGATCTTGAGTGAGATATGTTTACTTTGTTTGACTGAGTTTGAGCTTGGGAACTTTGTATCAGTTTTTCATTATACTGATTCACCCCCCCCCTCTTAGTATTCTACTGGATACTTATTCTTTCATCATACCATCATTATGTCCATCCACCATTATATCACCTTTGTCTAGTAAATCTTGAACCAAGTTCTTCAATATTTAGCAATCATTAGTCTAGTTGTCTTTGCTTCGATGATACTCACAATGATGTGCGTCATTCCACCATGGTGGTTTGACTTGTGGTTCAAAATCTCTTGTATTGGCTAATGTTATGAGTTTATTTTCCAAAAGTTATTTTAATGTTGATCAAGTGATTTCCCTAAAGGTGCAAACTTCCTTCGATGTGGTGCGAGGGATGGTTTTGGTTTGTTGTTTTTTGGATTGTTGACTGGTGTAGTTGCTAATAAGTTCAACACTAGTTGTTTTGGTTGTACATTATGAATGTTGACTACACCATCATTGACGATGTTCTTATTTCTCATCCAGAATTTTGACTTGTTGGTGTTGGTGTTGTTGTTGGTGTTATTGTTATTATGGTTATAGTTGTTTGAAAAATTGGTACCTTCCTTAGAGAATTTTAAGGTTCCCCTTTTAATCAAGGTTTCTTCTATTTTGATATCGTTATCGATCAACTTTTGGAAGCTAGGTGGACATTATAATTGGAGTCGATAGCTCATTTCACTACTAAGATTGTCCATAGAGATATCCATCTTTTCTTTTTTCAAGGATTGGACAAAGGTATCTAGAAATCAATCATCTCCATCTTTGTAGGAATTCCATGAATGGCTCATTTTTTTCTATTTGGTATTGCAAAGATCGAGCGTGGTTATCTCATGTTGGATATTGTAAGAATATTGTGACACAAATTTGTTCACTAACTCTTCAAATTATTTTAGGGTTGGTGTGAGTTTTGAGAGCCATTCCATAGTTTGTCCACCTAGACTTCTTGGAAACAATCTCTTCATATAGGTGTCATTATGTGTGAATTCCAAAATCATGGCACAAAACTCCGTTACACAATCTTGGGGGTCAGTTGCACCATTATACTTGTCATATTTGGGAATTTTGTAATTGGGTGAAAATGGTATCATGTTCAAGCTTCTATCGAATGGGTAGTGGCAAATATCCTCTAAGGAATATCTTCTTGTTGTTCCTTGTTGCATGTATTGCATATGTTATTGAAGAGCTTGGTTTTGTTGTGTTAATGCGTCCAAGGGCTCATTTTCATATTGGTTATCATGGTGATGATGTGTTCTTGGTTCCTCATTAATATCATGGTCTTTGGTATTATAGTTGTGTTCTCTTTTTTCATGATTATGTTGTGTTAGCTGGTCTATATCAAAATCCATAGGACTCTTAACACCTTTGCTTGCAAGCATGAGAAATTATTTTTCCTTGTCGAATTTTATGAGTTTTTGCACAAGTTTTTGGAAACCAGGGTTTTGTTGGCCTCTTGAATTAGGTCCTCAGTCATTTCATCTTCGCTAGCATCAAAATATGTGTAGAAGGGGTTTGTTATTCTATGTCCCATGATCAGTTTTGATTGTCTTTGTTGTTCTCTACGCTTTTGAGCTTGAGTTACAACTAGCATATGAAGGATTAGTTTGTAGCTTAAATAAGTGATTATTTATTGAGGTAAATAAGCCAAGTTGATCTTTCCTCCTTTATTGAGTATTTATGATAATAAAAATATGTGTTCAAAAGCATAATTTTTTAGAAATTCCTCATCAAATTCAGCTCCACGACTGCGTGAATAATTCTAGAATTGGTGTAGGAATTTGAGATGTTTCAACAAAACTTTGTGGTTTATGTAGAGAAACTTCCTTTTCTTTAATATCTTCTTTTGACTAGGTTCTTTCCTCTTTAAATCAATCTTTTGATTAAGATTATTCTTCTTTAAGTGTTAAGGGGTGGTCATAAAAGTGCTTAAAGTTTCAGTTTTGAATAGGTTGATTGGAGAACAATATACCTTGTTTTAACACACAAGCTTACTAAGTCGAATAGAGGGTTCAATATTCCCCTATTGATATTACTAAGTGCATCAAATGATGTAAATGAAGTTCCTCGATAAAGGATGATTTATCCTGATATTGGAAACTAGATTGATTTGACTAACTTGGATAACTAGCTAAGTATTTGGTGTTGATATTGGATGAAATTGTGAAACTTAGATCACTAGTTGGTATCCTCTGATTTTGTGTGAAGAACCCATGTCTGTGACAATTGAATCTGAGAGAAGACCTAAAAGGGTATCCAAAGATGGTTTCAATTTTCTGAAAAAGTTGATAACCTGCTCTATATATGAGACAAATTTTCTAAGGATGCGCTAAAACATAAGGAGTACACGCTAAAATTCATGTCAAATGCACTACTTTGATCTTTGCATGCGCTAAGTTATCTGATAAATGTGCTAAATTTTTTTGCTTACACACAAACTGGTATTTTTCGTTAGTTTGATGATTTGAAAAATTGTTTGAGGGCTACGAGCTATTGGATGCACTGAATGCGCTAATGTTTACTTCCTAAGTACTATTTAATCAAAAATATGTGCTACACTATTGTTTCAAAGTGCTAATCTGACTTGTTTATGTGCTAATCTGAATTGTTTATGCGCTAAACTGCCCTGAGTTTAAAAAATTTTGACACTAGACTTGTGTTTTTGTGAAAAAAATGTTTGCTCAATGGATGATCTTTTGAAGATGATTTGAAAACATAGTAGCAAGTAATAAGACAGTTTGTCTAGTTTGAACAATGAGTGTATGTTCAATAGGGTCTTTTCAAATCCCTGTTTGTTTTCACATGTTTGTACAAGAAAAACACATCAAGAAGACTCTTTAATCTCAAGGGTCATCAATAATACCATAGGTCACACTTGATACTCCTTCAACTCAAACAACCCTATCACACCCTAAGGTGTGCCCATTTTTTCACCCTTTTCTAGAAGTTGAACCAAAGAGAATTGCTTCTCAAATGGATCATTTTCTTGGGAGATGTATGGTGTCTTGGGGGCATATTCTTCCCCACCCTTGCACTATGATATTATAAATTTTTGGCTAACTGACTCGGAGAGGCCTCTACTTTTAAATCTCTTAATGAGGTTTTGTTTGGTCTTCAATGATAAACTCCCTTGGGAGGCTTCCCAACCTTTATAACAAAGGCTTTATGTATCTCAAGGATACTAGGGGAAGGACAATCGCTGAGCAAAACCGTTGAACATGATTTTCATCATATCCACATTTGATTATAGTGGGTTGGAATACTTGGTGTTATTTTTTCCCCACTTAGGTTGTTCCCCTCTCATCGACCTTATGGGATTCTTGAGAGGGCAGGCCTGCTAAAGGTTTTATCTTATTGCAAGAAATGAAATAAAGAAAGTAAATAGTGAGTTTGGATTTTTGATCACCCAGTTAAGGGGAGAGCATATGCATATCACTTCTGAGTCATAATGAACACTTGTTCTTCTTACCTCAATATTGCAAAATGATCTAATTTTTACTTGAAAATTTTGTTCCAACAAACATGGTGTTCATTTTACCCAAGATAGCAATGATGAGAAGATCACAATTTTTGAACTTTTGTGGAAAGAAACCTGGTCAACAAAAGAAATCACCAATGATAAATTACTATGATGAACTTTTGAGTAAATTTCCAACTTGATATGGATTGTTCTTTGTTACCTTTGCAAAATCACAAGATGGCTTGTTCTTTTTATTCTTTGGAAACCAAGGAAATTTTTTTTTTTTCTTTTTACTAGCACCAAAAGACAAATGTGAACTAATCTTCCAAAAAGTAAATGTTCGAATTGTTGTTCTTTTTACATTTGCAATAAAGTAAAATGAGGTCCCATTTAGAGCCTAAAAAGAGAATGTGATTCTTTTTAATTTCACCAAACTAAATGTGGAGTTCTTTTTAGATTTTGTAAGAAAGGAAACATGAATTCTTTTTACCAACCTTTAAAAAGCAAAGTAAAATTTTGTATCCAAGTCCTTTAGTTGAGATTGCGAGCTCACAAGCCTAACTGTTCGTTCTCTCTATCTTACAAACAAAAACTATATGTCTGCCATGCGCTAAACAATGAAACAGAAGCATTATTTTTTAAATCCTATGTGCTATACTGAGGCTCAAATGCATTGTTCTGATACTTGTATGCGCTAAATAGACAAAGAAAAAGATGCACTGGGCTGAGACTGCTATGCGCTAACTTATCCTTGATGTGCGCTATAATGTAACACATATGTGCTAGAAGATGTTGTGAATGCGCTAAAGTGTCCTACAAATGTGCTATTCTAAGTTTCTTCCATGAATTTGGTCTTCAACCTGCATACAAAACAATTATGAATTTGGGGACGAGCCCCACGGTGGGCATCAAAAATGTATGTCAGATTGGTGGTGTCAGTTGATTAATCAAAAGAACAAGAAACTAACATACCAATGAAACTTCTAGATATAAAGACTAACTAAGCTAAACTAATTAAACAAGCTAATATTCCAAAGTGTGTCTCATTGTTCTCTATCACATAGGATTCCTCAAGTCAATGGTTTCTCTCAGATCATTGAGCAACTAACCTTTGAAATGACAACTCGAAGATTGAGTGTTAATAGATGAAAATGATCTATATGCAAGATGCACCTAAGATCTATAAGATTATAACAAAGCTAGCTATGATGAATATTATGCTATGATAAAGAAACTAACAAGCTATGTTAATATGATATATGCTAAACATGATCAAATTCTATACTTATATGCTTCTAAATGATTAAGATGATGATTATCAAAGAGAGGAAATTCTTGATGAAGTAAACTATAATCTGGATGCATGAAAACTTGGATTGTGATAATGAAGGAAATAAGGCCTATTTATAGAAGAAATGAGAAATTGGATGGTTAAGATTGATTAATCTTGACAAGGGTTAGGATTGAATGATCTTCAATCCATGTTTACATTTTTTACCAATGAAATGGTGACAATTGTCAATGTGAGATGGCTTCAGAGGAGATAGTGTTGGCACTATGGATATGTGTGGCATTGATGTTTTTTCATTGATGTCAACACTAGCTATTACTGGCAGATAGATTTACACTAGCTGATATGGATGGTTACCGGTAGACAAGTTACCGGTATAAGATCTAGTGTTACCAGCAAAAGAGATTATCTTGTTGGCACTTTCGACATGTTTGGATCAATAAAGTATATTGGATTTCATGTGTTATATGCTCCATAAGAATGTTTTGTTCAGTTGGTATTGGCTTGATAATTGGATGTTATTATACACACTGGTAAACCCTTATCGGCATTGGTTTAAGGCTTTACCGATAGAGATTTCATTGAGGAATCATGACAGGATGCACAATTGGTGTTGGTGCAGATTCTTTGAGGATTTCAGGATGTTGAAGATGTTCGTTGATCGTGCTTCAATTTCTTGAAGATATTGCTTTGGTGTAGTGGACCCAGAATAGGTCTGGTACCTATCTAGGTTGTGGATCGATATCATGCTAACGTGTACTCTACACGTTACCTGGATGATTCAAGATGTTTTATGGATTTGTTATTATTGTTTTGGTCCTAAGCCGACATGGCATATCATTATAATAAGGAATTATGTAATGATATTATTGTAATATCTTTAGGTGGCCAACCTAATTGGTTTAGGCCTTAGGGTTTGTATAAATAAGATGTAGAAAATCTTTGCAAAGCATCATGGTTATTGAAAAAGGTCATGGTCAAGGAATGTAATGTGCGAATATTGTAATATCATTTAGACAGAGGAGTTGATCGATCATTGATGATCGAATTGGTTTCAAAAGAGGATTTAGTCCTCCGGCATTGAGCTTAATCGGGACTGTAATCAGGTATAGTAGATGCTATTTCCAACAGTTCACTCTATTGGATTGTTGTCCATTTATCTTGAGAAGGTTGTAGCCTCTCTATAGTTAGTGAGACTCTTTTTTGTAATGAGCAGTATGCTCTAGGCAATGTGCCTTCCTGCAAGTGCAGGCCCCTCATTGTAACACATACTTTCTACAGAAGTATCATCTGATTGTGGGTAGTCTTCCCACCGTGATTTTTCCCTTTCTGGGTTTTCCATGTACAAATCATGGTGTTATGTGGTATGATTGCTTTGCATTGATTATCTAGTTAATTGTTAAGTTGTATTGTTTACCGGTATTTGTTTCTACCGACATTTGTTTGTCCTTTACCGGTACTTGATCTGTTTAAGGTTATATTGTGGATTAAAAGTTATAATTTGTTAACAACTGACTCACCCCCCCCCTTCTTAGTTGTTCACTAGTTATCCTAACAATTGGTATCAGAGCTTTGGTCCTCTTTTGCAGAAGCTTAACTGCTTGAGGTAGATCCTATGGAAGCTAACACTTCTAATCCACCGATAGCTATTTTCAGAAGAGAAATCCCTAAGCTTGATGGAAAAAATTATGGGATATGGAAAATTCAAATGGAGACTCATCTTAGATGTCTTGGCAGGGATATTTGGGAGATCACTGAGAAAGGATACACACCTTATGATCCGGCATTCGGCAATCCTGCTCTTGCAGACCTAGACAAGAATATTGAAAATGATTGCAGAGCTAGAGAAACCCTCTTGTGTGCACTTACTGATCAACAGATCATGGGATTTACTGACAAATCATCAGCTAAGGTTATATGGGACAAATTGAAAACTCTGAATGAAGGTGACCCTACTATCAAAATTGCTAAACTTGATGATTACCGAGTAAGGTATGAAAACTTGAAAATGGAAGAAAATGAAAGAATTGTTGTGTTTATGGAAAGAGTAAATGAGATTGTTATGGGAATTCAATGTTGTGGAGGATTTCTAAGTGAAGATGAAATAGTTTCCAAAGTCTTGAGAGCCCTTCCACCCGCTTACAAGATGAAAGAAACTGCAATTAATGAGTTAAGAACAATGGCAAACACTTCAGTCAATGGAGACATTCTGATTGGGAAATTATCTTCTTTTGAGCTTAAAGAATTTGGATCTTCTGGAGTTGTAAAGTCTAAACCTTATTTTCATGCATCATCATCAACATCTAGTAGAAAAAGTGATTGGAGAGCCCTGTATGCAAAATAATTGGAAGACATGAGGAAAGAAGATGAAGAGCTTGAGAAACTTGAAGCCTTATTTACTAGAAGAGTACCTAAAGGTCCAACTAGAAGTAAGTATGAAGGAAAATTACCTTTTAAATGTTTTGCATGTAATAAGATTGGTCATTTTGCATCTAGATATCCCAAAAGGAATGCAAGGTTTGAGGAAAGAGTTAAGAAACTTTTAAGCCTAACCCAAATAGATATAGATTCAAGAAAAACAAACATTGCTACATAGCAGATGAGGAAGGAGTAACTGATGACTCTGGAGATGAACCAACAAAAGACTTAGCTAGTGGATTTGGAAATGGAAAGGAATGGGCGTTCTATGCTTTGAAGGAAGTTGAACTAGAACCGGCAATCAAAAAATGAAGAGAAGGCCCTGGCAGCAAATTTGAAGATAAGGAAGAATGAGTATTTTATAGTGGATGCTCACATCATATGACTGGATATAGAAGGAAATTTTTGTCCCTACAAGAATACAATGGTGGTCAAGTGAGATTTGGAGATGACAAGGCATGTATGATCAAAGGTAGAGGTATTATTTCTTTGGATGGAAAGCATAACACTGATAATGTCTATTATGTAGAAGGTTTAAGGCATAATATTTTGAGTGTTGTTCAATTAGTTGATAACGGTTTTCAACTTCAGTTTAAGGATAGAAAATGCAAAATCATTAACAGAACTGGTTTGAAGATTGCAACCGGTATTTAGACAGAAAGTAATATCTTTCACTTGAACACTGGTAATAAGACATGTTTGATTGATCATATTGATGAGAGTTGGCTATGGCATAAGAGGTTGTGTCATGTTAATTTTGATTGTATTGTTAAGATCAATTCAACTAAGGCAATCAAAGATATACCTAAGATTATGAAGCCTCATAATCCAGTATGTAAGGAATGTCAATTGGGTAAGCAAGTCAGAAGTTATTTTAAAATCATACATGATAAATCTAATGATGTACTTGATTTGATTCACACTGACTTATGTGGTCCTTCAAGGCTTAGAAGCTTTCAAGGTGATAGGTATTTCATGTTGATTATTGATGACTATTCTAGAATGATATGGGTGACTTTTTTGATGGAGAAGTCTGAAGCTTTTGAGAAATTCAAGATCTTTAAAGCGAAGGTTGAAACATAAACTGGACTGAAAATCAAATGTCTAAGATTAGATCATGGTGGTGAGTTCACTTCTCATGACTTTAGTAGTTATTGTGAGACAAATGGAATCAGGAGACAATTATCTGTACCTAGGACTCCTCAGCAAAATGGAGTAGTTGAAAGAAAGAACAAAACCATTTTGGATGCAGCTAGATCTATGATGATGGAAGCCAAATTGCCTCATATGTACTGGAGAAAAGTAGTGAGTACAACAGTCTACACATTCAACAGAGTTTACATCAAAGGTGAAACCGGTAAGACCCCTTATGAACAATGGTGTGGACATACACCTACTGTTAAGTATTTCAGAATTTTTGGAAGTAAATGCTATATCAAAAGAGATGATTCAATTGGAAAGTTTGATCCTAGATGTGATGAAGGAATATTTCTTGGTTATTCAATTCAGAGCAATGCATATAGATGCTATAACAAAAGATTGCAGAAAATTGTGGAAAGTGCTAATGTGAAAGTGGATGAATAGTACATAAATCATTCTATATCATATGACAGGGAACCAACAGTGGAAATGATCATAACTAAACCAGCAATGCCTCAACTAGTACAAGAATCTGAAATAGTTACACCGACACAATCAAAAAATTCATGACAAGGAGAAAACTAGCAAATGAAGAGGTATGTCCTATTTCTCAAGTTGAACCAACAACTGTTATTGAAGCTTGTAAGGATAAACATTGGTTAAAGGCTATGGAAGATGAATTAGATCAAATAGAGAAGAATGAAACTTGGTCTTTAGTTTCTCGGCCTAAAATAAGAATGTTATTGAAACTAAATGGGTTTCTAGAAATAAATTGAATGAAGATGGTCAAGTTATAAGGAACAAGGCTAGATTGGTTTATAAAGAACATTCTCAAATGGAAGGAATTGATTATGGTGAGACATTTGTATCTGTAGCTAGAATTGAAGTTGTTGGACTATTTCTTGCCTATGAAGCTTATAAGAACTATAAGGTTTATCAAATGGATGTCAAATGTGCATTTTAAAATTTTGAGCTTGAGGAAGAAGTTTACATTGAGCAACCTGATGGATTTACATTGACAGATGACAAAGACATGGTTTGCAGATTGAAGAAAGCTTTATATGGTTTGAAACAGTCTCCTAGAGCTTGGTATGCAAGGTTGGATAAATATCTTTTGAAGCTTGGTTTTACTAAAGGCAGTGCTGATAGTAATCTATATTATAAGATCACTGGTAATGATATTCTGATTATTGAAGTCTTTGTTGATGATATCATTTTTGGAGAGAAGGTAAATTGTGCATGGAATTTGCTAACAACATAAAAAATGAATTTGAAATGTCCATGATTGGTGAGATGAAATTTTTCTTAGGTTTGCAGATTACTCAAACTGACAAAGGCATTTTTATCTATCAAACTAAGTATCTGAGGGAATTGTTGAAAAATATTGGTATGGAGAATTCCAAACCAGTAAGTACTCCTATGGCTACAAGTGAGAAATTATCTATCAAGGATACTTCTTCACCAGTAAATCTGAAAAGGTATAAATCTATGATTGGTGGTCTATTATATCTAACTCAGACTAGACCTGATATTATGAATGCAGTAAGTATTGTTTCAAGATATCAAAGTAATCCTAAAGAAAATCATGAATGTGCAGTAAAGATGATATTCTGGTATTTGCAAGGAACAACAGAATATGGCTTATGGTATTCCAGAAATGATGATTTCACTTTATGTGCATATACTAACTTAGATTGGGCAGGTATACTGATGATAGGAAAAGAACTTCTGGTGGAACTTTCTTTCTTGGAAAGAAACTGGTTTCATGCATAAGAAAAAAATAGTCATGCATTTCTTTATCTACTATAGAAGCTAAATATGTTACAGCAACAACTAATTGCACTCAAGTTTTTTGGATGAAGCAAATGTTGAAGGATATCAGGGTAAATTGTAGTCAACCGGTAGTTATCTACTATGATAACTTTGCAGCTATTGACATGTCCAAGAATCTGGTATTTCACTCTAAGACTAAGCATATTTCAATAAAGTATAACTTTCTGAATAACAAGGTAGAAGCAAAGGAAGTCAAATTGGTTTATGTGAACACTAAAGAACATATTGCAGACATATTCACTAAACCGTTGTCTAAGGAATCATTTGAATACTTGAGAGACAGGTTAGGGGTTTCTACCCCTCCGGTAGAGACTTGATTGATGAATTTTGTCATCAGTCCGATATGCATTATCAAGAACATTATCCATTCTGGCACTGATGAATGGTGCTACTACTCAGGGGGAGTAGTTAGCTTTGAGATTCAGAGGTTTATATCATTGCTTTGAAATTTTTATTAGGTTTCTGGCATTGATGTCAAAGGGGGAGAGATATTGATGTGAAAATAAAAGAAAAGTTGTATACATTGGGGAGAGAGATTTGTTCAGAGCCTTACAGAGATATCATTCACTAGGAGAGAGCTATTGATTGTTGGTTGCCTTACACAGGGGGAGACTTGTTTGGCATTTCTTGGTACTTAGATATTTTTCACATCTAGTGTTGCCATCAATGCCAAAGGGGGAGATTGTTGGCATTATGGATATGTGTGTCATTGATGTCAACACTAGCTGTTACTAGCAGACACATTTACACTGGATGATATGGATGGTTATCGACAGACAGGTTACCAGTATAAGATCTAGTGTTACCGGAAGAAGAGATTATATAGTTGGCACTTCTAACATGTTTGGATCAGTAAAGTATATTGAATTTCATGTGTTATATTCTCCATAATCATGTTTTGGTCAGTTGGTATTGGCTTGATAATTGAATGTTATCATACACACTGGTAAACCCTTGCCGACACTAGTTTAAGGCTTTACCGGCAAAGCTTTCATTGAGGAATCACGACAAGATGCACAATTGGTGTTGGTGCAGCTTCTTCAAGGATTTCAAGATGCTGAAGATGTTCGTTGATCATGCTTCAATTGCTTGAAGATGTTGCTTTGGCATAGTGGACCCAGAATAGGTCTGGTACCTATCTAGGTTATGGATTGGTATCATGCTAACGTGTACTCTACACGTTACCTAGATGATTCGAGATGTTTTATGGATTTGTTAGCATTGTTTTGGTCTTAAGTCAACATGGCATATCATTGTAATAAGGAATTATGTAATGATATTATTGTAATATCTTTAGGTGGCCGACCTAATTGGTTTAGGCCTTAGAGTTTATATAAATAAGAGGTAGAAACTCTTTTCAAAGCATCATGGTTATTTAAAAAGGTCATGGTCAAGTAATGTAATGTGCAAATATTATAATATCATTCAGACAGAGGATTTGATCGATCATTGGTGATCGGATTGGTTTCAGAAGAGGATTTAGTCCTCCGGCATTGAGCTTAACCGGGACTGTAATCAGGCATAGTAGATGCTATTTCTAGCAGTTCACTCTATTGGGTTGTTGTCCATTTATCTTGAGAAGGTTGTAGCCTCTTTGTAGTCAGTGAGACTCTTTTTGTAATGAGCAGTTAATTCTAGGCAGTGTGCCTTCCTACAAGTGCAGGCCCCTCATTGTAACACATACTTTCTGCAGAAGTATCATTTGACTGTGGGTAGGCTTCCCACCGTGGTTTTACCCTTTCTGGGTTTTCCACATACAAATCATGGTGTTATGTGGTATGATTGATTTGCATTGATTATCTGGTTAATTATTAAGTCGTATTGTTTACCAGTATTTGTTTCTACCAGCATCTGTTTGTGCTTTACCAGCACTTGATCTATTTAAGGTTATATTGTGGATTAAAAGTTATAATATGTTAACAATTGATTCACCCCCCCCCCCCCCCCCGCTCTCAGTTTTTCACTAGTTATCCTAATAGATAGAAGAGGCATTAAATTCCTAATAAGACATGGTGGTTACCCTAGGGGCTAAGGTTAGGGTTGAGTTATTGGATAATCGTTTTGTCCAAATGATAAACTCTTGTGCAAGGGTTAAATGGATAACCATGGTCAAAGAAATGGATGCTTAAAGAGACCCATGAGTTAAGGAATGGTTAAGTGAGAGAGAAAGTCTCTAACTGAGGGTCGAGTTTGAGTTAACCATAAATGGTTATGTAAGAGATTTTAATGGTTTGAAAGAATTTAGAGGTTAACCACTTGAAGACATAAAGCCTTTAATGGTTATTAAAGACTTTAAGGGTTTTTGAGAAGTGACCCTTTTCTTAAGGATCCTGCAAATGATTAAGAGGTAATTATGCTTAATTAGAAGGGATTAGAATATTCTAGAAGAGGTTTAAGCATGCAAGTGGATTTTTTAGGAGAATGCAAATGGGAGGATTTTTTAATTTAATTGAAATAAATTGATTTATTTCAAAAAGATGGGTTACAACTTGCATTGGAAGGATATTTAAATAAATATTGAATTATTTAAATGCAATTAGATTTTTAATTAAATGTAAATTTAATTAAATGGGAAAGGGGGAATTTAATTAAATAAATGTGATTTATTTAATTAAAGGTTAGAATGTGGCCAAATGAACTACATTAAAAATTTTGAATAATTTATTTAATTAATAAAGGAAAGGGGGTAAAATTGATTAAATATGATTTAATTAATAGAAGAATTGTTTTAGTGTATTAAATATTTATTTAATTAGGTGGTCGGATTTATACATGTACACTATGTATTCAATCTCTCTAGGAATGTGATACACATATCCTAAATGAAGATCCGCCATGTCCCCAACACAATCAAATAAATCAACACCAAGAGATCCCAAATGGAAGAGTCAAACCACAATATTCAAACCAAGACGATATGCAATTGCACATCCTTTGTCAATAGAACTAAAGATGTCAAATTCTCACTAAAATATAAAGGTAGAATCCAAGAGCTTAGCACGACTTTAACACCCATTATAGAAGGTCATCCATCTTCTAATAAAATGTCGTCCATGGTTCACTACATAATACAACCACAATAGCTTAAAACCAAAATATTAAAACAAAGAAGATAAAACACATTATATAACTGCATAAAGTTCCCATTGAAAGTGATATTGAATTATAAATGGCATCATGAACAATATCATTACCAAAACTTGATTGAAAATGAACAAAGATTCTCATGCACCATATAATGCTACTAAAGATTTAAATGAACACCTATAATAGGTACTCCCAAAAAATCCATTTCTCATTCCAATCAGCATACCAATGTATTAATGGTGATCAATAACAAGTCCTAATAAGATAAATTCTCATCAAATAATCTACAAGATCAATACATATGCAACATATCACAAAAGAAATACATAGTGATCCAATCTCAAAAAATTAAAAGATTCAACCCCACATTAGTATCATACATAAAAAAATATCATCAGGCAAAACATATGGAGTTTCAAGACTCAAACACCATAATCAATGTAAGATATGATTCATCAAGCAATCCCACATATGAGTAACCATAGATCAATAAGAAATCTCCAAAAAACCATGTAAACCTATAGTTATCTTCATCCAAAACACCCTAAATATAGTCTTATCATATATCTACGTACCAAATAATTTAGTTAACATGTAAAACCTACAAAACCATCTCCATAAATCTAAAATACACTTAAACATCTAGACATTCAAATTAAACATGTCATTTGAACAACGTAATCATCATAGATCTACAAATCAATAACAAAAAACAAGAGAACACTATAACTCAATAGGAAAACAAAGTTGTCTAGGAGCTTGAAACATCTAAAACATATCAGCTCCACAATTTCATAAAGAGGTTAGTGTCTTACCTCCCAGTGATTTCATGTAACCATGGGCTAAAACCATGAACCCAACATAAGCACTTTATGCCACAATTCAAATCATCTTTGTTTATTCATGTACTTAAAATGTTAATACCCATCCAACATGAACACCTTTTCACTGCACATGACCATAAGGTAAAGCAACAAAACCACTAGATAAGAGGATAGACACATATTATCAAACAAGAACTCCATATTACCAAACCATAAACAACTTGATGAAGATCCAAAACCATGTGATTTCAATGCCCAACATAGATCACAACAATAATATCTATGATTTTCCAATTTCACATATTTGCAAAATAATGTTAACTCACAAAATATTCGTTGTAGCCACATAAGCCTTCAATACCCTTTAATCCCTTCTAACAGATTCCTACAAGCTCACCAAGCTAAGAAATAAAAAATAGAGGAATATCTAAAACCCATTAAACATTAGCTCTGATACCAAATGTTGAAAAATATACAGGTTCAATACCAAAGATTGTGATTTTTAATCTCTTTTCAATTTAACCAATAAAAGGATGAGATACAAGGCTTGGGAAACTATGACATAAAAATATGAAACTTATATGCAAAATTGAAAATTAAGTTGCCTTAATGTGTAAAATTATGCTTAGATCCTTTTAACGGTGCAAAAAACCAACCTACATATCATTTTTAATAATCTTATATTATGCGAACTTATAACAACAATAAGTAAAGAATATCATCATCATAAGATAATAGCAACGAGGAACAAATCAACAACATAAGAACACCACAGAACACAAGATTTATGTGGAGAAACCCTTGCAAATAAACTCCACCAAGAAGAGAGGCCAAGTATGAATTATCAACAACAAATGTGATTACAATACATGACTAATCTCCACTAAGTACAATAAGTTGGTGTAGACAACTCAATGCACATATTTGATTGGGCAAATAATCCCATATGAAGTAACCTATCATCCTAGAGAGGCTCATTTGATTATCAACAATGGATGTGTCTTCTTGGATGATGTTGGAACTATATGTGCACTAGGGAAGCCTTCTAGTTTGTTCTATCGAAGTGTATAACAAATAAAATAAATTGAAAAGATAATAATACTATAAATAACTTTAACTACATAGTAGTGGTTGCAAGATGATTGGTTAATTGACACAACAATGGCTGAAGACTAACTATTTTAAAACTAGTAAAATTAACAATGTTGTAAAACAACCTATTCTAATAGCTCACTACTAACAGTAAAGCATAATGAACAACAACTTAAAATACTATAGAGTCATAGCACCTCAAGTGGCTCTTTCTTGAGAGGCTTCAATCTTAGTTATTAACTTTCAATCCTCAATCTACAAGATTCATTATCAAAATTATCTTCTTATTGAAAATCAAAGAGATTACATGGACTGATATTGGACTTGTTGATTGAGTAAAGATACTACTAACAAAATCTATAACTAACTGGTTACTCTCTCCTCCTCATCTCAAATGGGATCTCAGATTTATATATGAGGCATGAGAGTTAGATCAATTGCAGACTAAAAATAAATTATAATGCATGTCCATTATCCCATGACAATGAGGAGATGAGTTACTCTATCCATAATTGATAATAAAATATAACTAACAAGAGTTGGTGGTGTCACAATCCCAATCAAACTCTTACAACATTAAAATGCATTCATGGCTGAAATGTGTATAAAACATGTCATAATTATTATGAACTATTTTATCTGTTATTTCACAACTTTCTCTATAGTTATTTGACTTTAATTTCTTCCAATCCATCACATCAGCAAGAGGTAGAAGATTCAAAACCAAACTAAAACTCATTCCTTAACGACTATATTTAATCTTGCCACTTCCTGTGAATGTTGCTTCTTTATTATTGTGAATCTCTTCAAATAATTTATAGGTTCGTTGCTCCTCCTTTTAGTCTTTCCAAAACATTTATAAGACCTTTATTTCATAAAGAATGATGGAGATATTCTCATTTTACTAAAATTAGGTTTTTGAGTTTTTCTGCACTTCCAGTCGACAACTACATGGTGACACCTATCAACTTATTTATTCTTCTTTCTAATTTCATGAATGAATTAATCCTTCCAAAAATTACATGCTAATACTTCTACAAATACTCAACATTTAATAATAACTATGCAACATAATATATTGTCATATTTAGCATGAAGTAGCTAAACATACAAATGCAAATCAATAATCATTTATCATAGTTAGCACTTCATGGAATTAAGGTAATATTGAGAAATTTATCAGAATGGCATTGTAAGCATGGGGTAAATCATAAATAATAAAATAAATATTACAATCTATAGGCTCATCATTCCCCCCAGCTAAATCATGCACATCCTCAAGTAGGGGACATAGATTGGTTATGCATAAAGACTACCATCATGAAATCCTATAAATTTCTATTGCTCTCTTCTTCATTAGGATATAAACCTTGTTTTCCTCCATATTCTCTTAGCATCTTCTCTCTTTAGGTGATTGTCAAGATGACATGGATAAAACTATTATTGGCATGGAAGTTGTCATTGATGTCAACATGTGTACAAGGTCGATTTGATGAAGTTGCAGAGAGATATACAAGACACCTACTGGATGGAGATGCAAAGAAATGCAACGACATGCGGGGACATCACATTGGATTGAGATGCAAGTAGAGACATCAGGTTAGCAAAGTACATAGATGTTGAAGGATGTTGAAGAATCAGAGGAAGATCAGATTGGCTCATAAGGTGTTGCATCAAGAAGGTAGAGTTGTGCAGGTTGTATGATTATGCATGGAGGCTACATGAAGTCAGATATTGCACTTGTAGGTGATTAAAGGACCATGGCCATTGAGATATGATAGCATCTGCAAATAGGTTGGACCAAGAGCATAAGTATTGCTACAACATTATATAACATGTCATGTCATATAACACGCCATGTTAGTCTCATATGGAGTTACAAAAGGCAAACCTAATGTGCTATTGGGACATACATTTTGATAAAGAAGGCAAAGGTCAGTAATGTGGTGGAGGCATTGAGCAAGCTCGTTTGAATCTGCAAAAGTAAAGTTACAATTATGTATAACATGAAGGTTATCATTGTATTGGTCGTTGTGTGTGTGAAAATGTGAAATAAGGCTGATAGCTGTAGGCACAACACTTCAATTAAGTCATTAGATGCATGGTTAGACAGATATAAGCATGAATAATAAAACCATAAGAAAGCGACTAATTGCCTTCTAAAAGATGCGAGTATAAGATTGCTCTCAGATTTTTATAAGCAATACCAGTGACTAGACTACACCAAGACAAAGGATTTAATCTATATGAGCATGATATTAAACTACATGGATGCAAGATGGATGAATAATTCAAGAAATAATGATTCAAGCAATATGGATTCAAGTAATAATGAATAAACTGAATATGCAAAAAGCTAAACTAAGATGCAATAATCTCAAAAAAGCAAGCAAAATATATTCAATGACTCCAGAGAAAAATCAGCATAATAATAATCTCCAAGGTGTTTCTCAAGTATCTCTGGGGTGATTTGAATGAGAGCTAAAGGATAAATTTATAGAAATTCACAAGAGAGATCAAGAAAAAGCACAATTTAGAATTAATTGAAATAATTGAGAAATCAGGTTCAGTTAACCTTGAGATAGATTCCAATTATAGTTTAATTAAAATGCATTCAGATAAGAAGTTCAAGTTGCATTAGAAATAAGCATTAATTAATTCCATGCACTTTGTGATAAAAATAGGTAATTCTTTGATTTATTCAAGAAAAGAGTCTTTTCAATGCAACTGAACTTCTTTTTCTCAAAAGCTTTGAGTTCCAATTTTAGAGAATGATTAATAATTCAATTAATTGTTTTTCTGATTTCAAGTTCTCAATTTAGAAAAAGAAATAATATCTCAAGTTTGATTTCTCTCTCAATTTAATTCTTTTATTTTATTTTCAATTTAACTCTTGCTTTGTGATTAATTCCTCTTTTGTAATAAATTAATTCCTTTTTTGCATGATTAAATGGCAAATTTATTAATTAATTAAATATGCTAGGATATCTAATAAATTAAACAAGATAATTGATCAAAATGATATTCTTGGAATGATTCAATTAATTAAATAAATATTTAATTAATATTGAGTAATTCACTTGCCATGTAATATTTTATGATTGAAGAATTAATTAATGTGCTCAAGATTGATTTAATTGCCCTTTGGTTAGGACGTTGGTAATGTTGTCGAGATTAGGGGGCCATGGTTTAGATGACCAATTTTGGGGTATTACATTTTCCCCTCTTTGAATTAATGTGCGAGTAGCGCGTTGGTTCAAAGAATAGTTGATGTCTAGGAGATGCCAATTCTAAACTTGATTGATCACGAACCAGATGAAGAGCAAGGTGTTTATCTTGATTTGAAGAAATGAAGCTGAACAGAGTTGATTAAAGCGATACCGACACTGAACTTGATTGAACTAGGAATGATAGAGAGAAAAGATACCAAACTTGAACTTGATTGATCAAAATGTGGATCTTACTGATCTAAAACTTTATTGAACTAGACACAACGAGCGAACATAAAATTGATCTTTGAACTTGATGGATCAAGACACGATGAGTGAAGATGAATTGTCCAGCTTGATTTGATGCGATGAAACTGAACACCTGCTTAGACTGAGTGTGTGATCAAAGATACTCTTTAAACCCTTGATTGAGTTTAAATGAATAATCAGCTTGATGAAAAGCGATGAAACTGATTAATGTTAAGAGACTGATTCAGATGAAAACAGTATCAGCTTGATTTGAAGCGATGAAACTGATATGCCCCTAGTGATTGATTTGATTTGGATGATCGAGAGATCTCAACTTGATGTGAAGCGATGAAGCTGAGATGCCCCTTAGCAATACGAATTTGATTTTCTTTAGTTGAAAAAGATTTTTTGCTTGACTTTGATGAAGATTTGAAAATTTTCTTAACTTTGAAGATGTGAGGTCATGAGATCATGAGTATGCCCCCTCGGGAGCGAAATCGAAAGATAGCAAGGGTACATGATGATTAGGCAATTGTTTATCCATGATAGTTATTTGAGCACAAATTGATTCAGAGGAATTATTGAAAATTTGACATTGATTGATGAGAAATTGAGCGCAAAGCTGATATGTAGAATTGAATTGAGATTCAGCATTGATTGATGAGCACAAATTGAAGTGAGAATGAGCATCTAATGAAAAAGCGCTAAGTGGTCCAAATTGTGAAATTGACTAGGAAAATGATCTCGTATTTCAATTTTGATCCCAAAAATGGAATCAGAACGGGCAAATTAGCTAAGGGTACAATTTTCATGTCAATCGGAGCAAGTTGAAAAATTAGGGTTTTGACTATATATGGGGTAAAAGTGTCATTTTCAAATCATTTTAACCCTCCCAAGTTTGAAAATTTAAAAAGCCTTATGTGAAGAAAATGGTGGTTCCCATCTAGGAGCATTGATTCGAGCACTAGAGACGACATAATCGACCTCAGAACTATGAGCCAGCGGTAAGTGATCGATCTTAAGCCTATTAATCATTTCAATTTTGAATTTTTTTGTTGAATTTTTTAATTTTTGGCATGTTGAAGTCAGACGTATTTGTTTTGTCATGCGAGACAAAATCAGTTTGTTTTATCGTTTAAGTCCACTAGTTTTGTCATACTATGCCTACCCTTATGTCGTACAAGAACCTTCAAAATAGCCCATTTTGTCGTCCTAGAGTTAATCTTGTGTCGTATCAGAGTCTTTTGTCGTACTAAGCCTATTCCTGACTCATACGAGTTTCTGCTTACTCTATGCTGTGTCGTTTAAAAAACAGTGAGCATTTTTAAAGGTGCAAACTTGAAATTTTGATTTTGCAGTTGATGTAGCTGGATTTGTGTGATGTTTTGCTTCTCTTATAGGCTAATTTTAAATGTTTCCTGATGGTCTGTTGTTTGATTTTTTTGTAGGTTCGACTGCCCCATGTGTTATTCCGATGTGTATATCCACTGACCATGACATTAGTTCACAAGTTATCTAATATAGACAGGGCTCATATAGATTTGTGTATATTGACTCACCTTTTACAATTGCTTGATATCTGTGTGAATCATGGTACGCTCACGGAATTAGTTGAGAGGTTCCATTCAGAGCATAACACGTTCCATTTGCCAGTTGGGGAGATGAGCATCACTCCTGAGGATGTATACAAGATTATCTGTATCCCTTTTGCTAGAGGGAAGGTTGATTATGATGCAATGCATCTTCCTGGGTTACTAGCTGTTAGACAAGTTTTTAGGGATCCTGATATTCTGACACAGTCTATTAGTTGGGACGTGATGATGACCAGGTACAGTGAGGACTTTGCACTGGCTTGCATCTTGGTAGGTTTTATTTGCTTCTTTCTAATGTCAGACAGGGGACAACAAGGGTTTTTGTGTGGATGGGGTAGGATGTTGGACAAACTTATTGAGCACCCCCAGAGATTAGGATGGGGTTCATGTATTTTGGCACACATGTATCGCTAGATGCATGAGATCGTCTACTGGGAGGGGAAGAGTATGGCTGCAGGAGTTTTGATTTTACAAGTATGGGCTTGGTAGCATCTCCCAGTTTGCAGGTTGATTGTCGATGAGGGCAGGGATCCTGGTCAGCCCATTATTTATAGATATTCAGGTTATGTTACTCAACCCCATCTGAGCAAGATAGATTATTGGAGATGGCAGCTGGATGACTTGATAGCCATGATATGGAGACCGTATAGGGGTCTAGAGCCTTGGGATGATTCGAGAGTTGTATGTAGAGACCTCTTCATTACATGACCTCTCATAGGTAGATCACAGACAGTTGTCAAGCAGTTTGTTGTTACTTGAGTGATGAGGCAGTATGGTAAACCTCAAGGGATCTCGCAGGAGTTTACTGCATATGTGTGTTATGTAGATGAGGAGAGGTGAGGATGGGGAACCTAGGATATCATACGCCTTAGGCATGCAGGAGCTGACTAGGTTACAATGACTCAGATGGGACTATATGGATGATGTTGCAGATGCGGGGGTATTTCCCTAGTATAGGGATTGGTTTCAGTAGCATCCATTCCTAAGATTTACAGATCCAGCAGAATAGGAACCTCACATAGATGAGGTTGAGGATGATGCCCTCGTGCAGTGACAAGGATAGGGACAGGGACAGAGAGCTGAGGCTTTGAGGCGAGCAGGTGGTGATCCTGGTGCTAGCAGTAGCAGGGTGCCAGCTGGTGGTAGGCAGCAACAAAGAGGAGAGGGTGGATCCCTAAGGGTTGTTGGCATTAGACTGAGTGGAGCTAGGGTACCTGAGGGTGGAGGTGAGGAGGAGTGAGTAGCTCCAAGATAGGTCGGGTAGAGACGGGAGGAGCAGGGTGGAGTCGGAGGTGGAGATGGAGGCAGAGATCCTGCGAGAGATGAGGGGGCCGACACAACATGGTCGATGAGAGAATGCCTAGCGAGTTTACAGTCATAGCTGACATTGGCATAGACATAGCTGGCGGATCAAGACTGACAGCTAGCAGATCTTAGAGCAGAGAGAGATCATCAGGTCTCAGAGATGAGAGCAGAGAGGAGGGTAGAGATAGATGCTTTGCGGTGGGAGGTACTTCATCAGACAAGTCGAGCAGCCTATTATGTTGCGGCTTACAACGTAGCAGTTCTAGTAGCGCAGTAGGTTGTACCTTAATCTCAATAGATATCTCAATCTGAGGGAGCTCAGGCACCTCATCAGGATCCGAGCCAGCAGGCTCCACCTCCTCCACCAGGCGATGAGGGAGAGGCTAAGAGCTAGATATTCTTTTTGTAGCTCTGAGATTTTTTGCAGACACAGCCATTTTTTGTATCCCTTATACTTCTTTCTCTGATGGGAGTTTGTACATGTCAGTTGACATTATTCGTACCCTGATACATTGATGATTATATATATATATATATGAGATCTGATTGGACTTCATAGTACTTGTGTCTATCAATTATGAGATGTCTTCTATATGATTTATTCTATATGTATGCATTTTTTATTTTTTTCAGTATGGATGTATGTAAATGCAAATGAATATGAATGTTTGTTTTTGTTTCTTTTCATATGCAAATAAATGATGAAAATGAGTAATGAGTAATGCAAATTTTTATATTTTCTTTTTTTCATGCAATAAGATGAATGCAAATGAGTGATAATGAAATGTATGAATCTATATAAGATGCTTATGTATGCAGTTAACATCTCAATACACAAGTACTCAATCGGAGAAATGATGAAAAAGAGACCACTTAGCTAAGAAATGATGACGCATCCAACTCCCATTCAGAAGATAAAGAGATTATTACCATACCGAAATCACTCTAAATTCACAAAATACAGAATGAAATGCAAATGATATGCAAAATGAGATGCAACCTAAACCTAGTCACTGGATTTAAAATGCTTAAGTTTCATCACTGAGCATAACAAACATAGTAGCTTGATTAGAGTTCCTTTATTTTCATGTGCAATATTAATTATCTTGTTTGCAATTACCCTTTTTGCGTCCATATGCTTGGACAGATTACGTAGGGACCCGGATTGCATGATAAAGAAATTCCCTCAAAACAGACAAAGAAATGATGGGAACCTCCCTGTAGCATACAAATAAGCGAAGTCGAGGTATGTGTGGTGATTTCACCTTAATGTGAAGGTTCTTATCACAGACACCTAGCTTATTAGATGTTTCCAAATCATCGGAATCATTCCTACAAGTAGAAAACAGAGAAAATATTATGCCCCCAATCCTTGCTTCTCTTAAAGATAGACTTCCTCAAGTTACTCAGAGGGATAATAATCAAAAAACAATATAAAAGACAGCATACAAAGAAAAAAAATTCATGCATAGCTCAAACTGTTTAGTGATTGTTTTCCGTTATGTTGTTTTGCTTGTGTACTCAGTGATAAAACTCTTTGGTAGTTAGAAGACAGGTGACTAACTCAGAGTGGATGACCAAGTTTCACTGACGGAAAGATGACTTGGTTGATATTTCTTAGGACACGTAAATTGCTCAATCGATTACCCTAAGACTAGGACATTAACCAGTTTCAAGTCATGGGGGCTCTAACAAACCAGAATGTTACAAATGTGACTGAAATATATGTACAAGAGATAATAAAGATGCATGAAAGCGGGAAATGCCAACGTTGCATTGATAGATGGAGCATTGAGTATAAGAGGTGCATGTTTGCCAGGTTTTCACCTACTTGGCAGAGATTCTTTTTTTATTTACCAAGGTGCCTGTTTACCAGGTTTTCACTAAGGCAATTTTTTTTTTTCAAGACTTTTTATGATTTTTAATGATTTTTTTCAGGACTTTTTCAGCTGTACAGGTTGCTGGAGCAGAGAATTCTAAGTGAAGAATTTCTTCAAATGGATGGTGTTAATCAGTTCACGGAGTTGTTCTCCTTCCGATGTTGAGAGCTGAAAGGCACCAGAGCCAAATACTGTAGTAACGATGTAGGGACCCAGCCAGTTGGGTTCAAACTTCCCTTTGTTGTCTCAAAACTATTGATTTTTAGGATTTTCTCTCAGAACTAGGTCACCAACCTGAAATTCTTGTTGTCGAACCTTCTTGTTATATCTCTGGACATTCTCTTTTGATACACTCTGAGATTATCAAATGCCACTTGCTGATGTTCATCCAGCAATTTGAGTTCTTGCAATCTAGATATCCTATAGTCTTCATCAGTAACAAGACCTTGCAAAGAAACTCTTAGAGATGGTATTTCTACTTCAATAGGTAATACTGCTTTGGACACATACACCAAAGAGAAAGGTGTAGGCCCAGTAGGTGTTCTGATACTTGTTCTGTAAGCCCATAATGCAAGATTGAGCTCTATATGCCAGTCCTTTCCAGATTTGTTTATTGTTCTATGTAAGATAGTCAACGGGTTTTTGTTAGATGCCTCAGCTTGTCCATTACCTTGAGGGTAATATACAGATGACCAATGTTGTTTAATTTTGAATTTCTCACAGAGCTCATCCAAATCTTTATTCTTGAATTGTCCTCCATTGTTAGTCATGATGGATGAAGGTATCCCATACCTACAAATGATATGGTTTAGAATAAATAGAGCTACTTGTTTATAGGTTGCTTTGATGAGCAGAACTGCTTCTACCCACTTAGTGAAGTACTCAGTGGCAGTTATGATAAACTTGTGTTCATTGGATGATGCAGGATAGATCTGACCAATGAGATCAAAGGCCCATTATTGAAAAGGCCAATGTGTGATGAAGGGTATGATATTTCCATTTAGCTGACACTTCTCACAAGTTTTAGAAAACTTTATAGCATCCTTCTCCATGTCTGGCCAGTAGTAGCTAGCCCTTAGTAGTTTCCAAGCTGAAGTAAGACCATTCAAATGAGATCCACAAATACCTTCATGGACTTCTGATAATGCATGTTTAGAAACTTAAATTTCTAGACACCTAAGCAATGTACCATCCAAACCTCGCCTAAACAAATCACTAGCAATGATGATGTACTGTGAAGCATTTCGGGTTAGGTTTCTTTTCTCATTATGGGTAAGATTTTCTGGGATAATTTGGTCACGCAGATAAGAGTAAATGTGGTTATATCAAGATGAGTCATGTCCAATAATAGAATAGACTATTTGGGACTCAGGAGAATCATAAGCAGGGTAATGTAACTCTTCCACCAGGAATTCAAAGTAAAAATTAGATTCTTGTAACTCAGGTATAGACGCCAAGGTGGCCATAGCATCTGCTACTCTATTTACTGATCTGGGAATCTGCTAGAATGATATAAAAGTAAAATACTTCTTGAGATCATCAACCATTCTCTTATAAGGCATCAGTTTCTCATCTTGAGTCTGATATGTATCATTGATTTGATTGATAATTAGTTGAGAATCTCCATAGATATGTAACTCCAGAACCTTCCATTCAATAGCTAGCTTGATCCTGTTTGCCAAAGCTTCATACTCTACAATATTGTTTATGCAAGGGAAAAGAATCTTGTAAGCCTTCGGGATTGAATATTTTTGAGGAGTGAAATATTATTCCAGCACTGAAACCATTTTGGGTGAAAGATCCATCAAGGAATATCTTTCAGGATTGTTGAGTAAGGTGCATTATTGATTCATCTGGAAATTCTATGTGCAGCAGTTGAGTGTCTTCAAGTGGAGCTTCGGCGAGTTGATCTGCAATTACCTGTCCTTTGATGGTTTTACATTCCACATATTCAATATCAAACTCTGGAAGTACCATGACCCATTTTGCCAATCTTTCGGTGAGTGTTTCTTTGTTGAGAAGATACTTGAGCGGATCAATCTTAGCTACTAGCTTGATGGAATGTGCCAACATGTAGTGTCTCAATTTTTGTGATGCAAAGACTAATGCCAAGCATGTTTTTTCTATTATAGTGTAGTTCATTTCATAAGACACCAATGTTCTACTGATGTAATATATATCTCTCTCTTTTTTATTTTCATCATGTTGTGCCAGAAGTGCCCCCAATGATGAATCAGTGGCTGATATGTATAAGATCAATGGTTTTCCCTAAATTGGTGGCATCAGTATTGGTGGATTGGACATGTACTCTTTGATCTGCTGAAGGTTTTGTTCACATTCTCGATCCCAATTGTATATTACTCCTTTCCTCAATACTTTTGTGAAAGGTTGAGCTTTGTTTGTCAGCTAAGAAATGAAGCATCTGATTGATTGGAGACGTCCCTATAAACTTCTCATTTGACTGATGTTCTTCCGAGGTGGCATTTCCATTATAGCTTGGACCTTCTTAGGATCAATATTGATTCCCTTCTTTTAAAGTATGTAGCCAAGTAGATTACCAGATGTCACTCTGAATGCACACTTTTTTGGATTTAGCTGGAGTTTGAATTTTTCCATTCTATCTAGTATAGGGCCTAGCTCTTGAATATGTGTGGATATCTTCATAGTCTTTACTAAAGTGCCATCAACATAATCTTCCATATTCTTATGCATCATGTAATGAAAGATAGTAGTTACTACTCTTTGGTAAGTTGCTCCTGCATTCTTCAGCCCGAATGGCATGACATTCTAGCAAAAGGTTCCCCATGCACAGGTGAAAGTTGTCTTTTCTTGATCTCAGGGAGCTATTTTGATCTGATTATAACCAGAGAATCCATCCATTAGTGAGTACATCTCATACCCAATAGTCATATCGACTATCATATCAATGTTTGGCAATGGAAAGTCATCCTTCAGACAAGTTTTTTTGAGATCTTTGAATTTTGTGCAAACCCTAATAGATTTGTCTGCCTTTGACACAGATACTATGTTTGAAATCCATTCTGCATAGTTTATAGCTCTAATAAATCCATCTTTTAGCAGTTTTTCTAGCTCAGCTTTGACTAGTAGTACCACATGAGGGTGCATATTATGGATTTTTTGCTTTACTAGTTTAAATCCTGGTGTGTTAGAAAGATGGTGCATGATAAGATCAAGATTGAGGCCTGGCATATCAAAGTATGTCCATGCAAAATTGATCTTCTTTTCTAAAAAGAGATGAGTGAAATCTTTCAATTCTTCTGTTGATAATGATTGAGCTACATGAATGATGTGTGGTGTCTCTTGACTCCCAATGTTCACTGGCTACATTGGCTCAATCAATATACAAGATCTCTCCTAGAAGTGACTTGGTAGTATACCAAGTATCTCACCTTCAGGCACCTCAGAGAGGTTTTCACCTTTAGGTATGTCCTTTATTTTCTCTTTTTTAGATTCTAACACCGCCACAATGTGGTTTTTGCCATCAGATCTTTTATTTTTATTTTTCTGATTTTTGCGACTAAGATACTTGATATCTGTTTCGGTCACGTTTTCACTCTGTTTGCTGGCTACACTTGTATATTGTTGAATATATTATGTACATGGGTTCAACTGCATTTAGGTAATAGGCTAGTGTGTAGTCATTAGCAAAAGTAGGTACATTCATGGGTTGGTCTTGTAGACTACAGTCAATTAATTTAGGATGTACCAAGGATAGAGTGTGGACAGGTTCGAGGGAGTACATAGTATTGTCATCACAACTATGGATCAAAAAGTCGAGTTCCAAAAGGATACCTTGCGTAAATGTCTCGAGACCAGGAAAAGTCAGAACATGATTATTAAAGTGCACGTTAATATTTAGTTAACCTAATCCAATAGACCTACTTGTGGCATCGTTCTCTATGTCGGGCTGGACTTCATATCGAGGTTCGACAGTAACAAGATCAGTAGATAAATTCTTGCCATTTATATCAGAGGATTCAGAGTTTGATGCTGAGTAGATATTGTCATAAATAGGACTATTGTCAGAGTCCTCAGAGTCATTGGATGAAGTTTACGAGTCTTCTTCAAGTGGTTGAGTAAATGTATGTATGGTATCAACACCAATATCTTTAATGCTACAAGTTCCTTCAAGATTTGGCTCATTTAGCATTTTTATTTCGACACGCCTATTGACATGATCTTGATGGTTCTGTGACTCCCTGTCATCTACTCCATTCAGCTTCCTCTGGAGTGATGATCGGTTCTTCTTCTGTAGCTTCCAATTCTTCTTGTGTAATCCCATACCTAGTTTGTTCTATCTTTTTAGAGGGGTATATAATAGATGAAAAACTTTCTGGTATTCTTCCTTCCTTCAGCCCTTGTTCATAGTTTGCTTGTCTTTTTAGTCTGATTTTTTGTATCTCCTTTTCTAGCTTTAAGTGCATTAGCTCTTGAGTATCATCTATGATACCGCTAGACTCTTCTGGAGTTTGTGTATTGGATGTATCTAAGAGGTGGTCTAGACCCCATTCATACTCGTTTGATTCAGTCTCTGAATCATCTACTTTTTGCCTACCAGTGTATGTGCCTGGAACTTTCAGTGGTGCAAACAATTCTTTGATTCTTTCTACTTCATCTCTTATATCCTCTGGGACTTCAACTCCTTGTATTGTTGTAGCTGACACCATTGAAGCTTGAGTGTTGACTGTTTCTTCTTTCTTGATTATTGGTTCCTCTTTTTCTTTTACACACTCTGATTGAGTTTTTTGAGTGTTTGTTTTCTGTAATGTTGAAGGCAATATCCTTTTCTGCTACTTAGACTTAGAAGCATGTTTTTGGTCTGATGTCTTTTTTGGATGTACCCCAGTCCAGCCTTATCATTTGTTGATTTTGTTTGCAGCTGAATCAGTTCAATAATACCCTCTTGATTTTTTCCCAGGGGACCAGTACCTGAATATCCCATGCGTTGAATCATTTTGTAGCCTGGATCATATTGTGTTGAGGAAATCTCACAATGTTGTACTTCTTTGTTTTCACTATCTTCCTTAAAAAGCCATTTTAGAACAACATCCTCTTCTATTTCATCTACCAGGGAAGTAGAAGATTGTACAAAATGTTAGGATTAATGATAGTCCCAAAAATACTGAGGGGGGGGCTGAATCAGTATCTAACTGGTTAACGGGATATTTGACCTTATTAAGTATTTTGCATTCCAAAACAGTGTACTGGTAAATAAGAATTAATGCAGTAAATAGGAACAATAAAGATAGCATAGAAAACAAACCATAACACAAGATGTTTAATGAGGAAACCCAGTGTGGGAAAAACCTCGGTGGGATTTGTGACCCACAATATTCACTCACTGGCCAATGAATGGATATTACTTACAATGTAGTGCCTGCACATGCAGGAAGGCCAACTGCCTAGAGCTCACTGCTCAATCTACAAAATGGAAGTCTCACTGACTTACAAAATGGATTATTAAAATCCAATATAATGTACTGCTACAATTCAGCATTTGTTATGCTAGGTTCAGTATCGATTTAAGCTCATATTATAACCATAAACTTTATACAAAATTTGCCTTAATATTCGCTCATCACTTCTACCATATCCATCATATGTCCATCTCAAAATGATTTACAAGATCTCATACATATGTGAGTCTATTACAATATGCCATGTTGGCTTTACAAAAGATATTTACAATTAAATACAATAAACAAAAGTTTGTTCCTATCAGCTAGGGTGCCAGTATACATTGTTGTCGCTGCCAGTGAAGTGTCTGTCGATGTCGATGCCTGTCGGTGCCAGTGCCTTCCAGTGATTGTGCCTGCTGGTGGTTTACCAGATGAATGCCACAAGGTTGCCTGTAGGTATCACAAGATTGCAAGGTTGCCATCAATGACAACACCTTCAATTCTCATTAGAGTGTATAATGCCAACACAAAAAGACCATCATATATGATATTCGGAGTTGAAGTCTATGTTTTCATAGCCTCTGATGGTTTTCCCAACTATTTTGGCGATGGAGGAAGAGAGACTAATGAAAGTACTGGTTCTATCTTGTACCCATCCATGATAGTATTGGTAATTTTCAATTTCTTTTCCAAGTCTTTCATCAGGGCTTCTAAACTTTCATTTGTAGAGGCTTCTCTATTATGACGCACAAAGGTATCAGCACCTTTTGTCAATGCATTACAGGGGACATTTGTATCAACAAGAATACTGACCTCAACTCCGCTATAAGGAAATTTTAAGCATTGATGGTATGTAGATGGAACTGCCTTCATTTCATGAATCCATGGCCTGCCCAGTAAGATATTGTATGACAGAGGAAGATCAAGTGCTTGGAAAATGACATCTCTTTCTATAGGTCCCACCCTAAATGGTAATGATACCAGACCTTTAGAGGTCCTTTCCTCTTCATCATAGGCTTTAATTGTTATTTTCTTGACCGGATCAATGACATTTTCATAAAATCCTAGTTGTGTAAGTAGACTATAAGTACAGATATTCAACCCCACGCCTCCATCTATCAAAACATGTTTGACTCTATGTTTATGGATCATGGCTTCAATGTGTAATGGCTGGTTATGTGGATGATTTAGCAAGTTGTCATCTTCTTCAAAGAAGGTCAGATAGTGAGGTGAAGTCAGATGGCCCACCATAGATTGAAATCGTTTGATATCTAAATCTTTTGGAACATTAGTGGTGAGAAAGGCGTTGTCCAAGATTTCTTTGTGAGTAGAAGAGATTTTTAGTAATTCAAAGATGGAAATTTGAGCATTTGTCTTTTTCAACTGTTCAACAATGCTATATCCAGAGGATGATGATGAAGTTAGCCTTTTAAATTTATCAAATTTTGATTCTTTTTGTTTGTTTGACGAGGTTGGTAGGTTTGACGTTGTTTGAGCAGAAGTTGAAGAACTAGCTCCTTGGAGAGTTACTTTGTTTTGAGAACGGGTCATAGCCTTTGCATATCATGATTCATTTTGTTTATCTTGGATTATCATCACATTGCAATATTCAGATTGGGAAGGCTCAATCATGTTGATAACATTGTCATTGCTAATATAAGTATAATTTAATTTGGCAACTCCTTTGGTCTTTGAGGAATCACCTTGTTTGTAAACAGGTAAGGGGTCTTTAAAAGCTTTATGATCAGCATTTGTCAGGTGATTCCTGACAACAATTTTACCAATGTCTATGAGATCTTGAATCTCATGCTTGAGCTTCATGCAGTTGTTTGTGTTATGACCTTTATTCTGATGGTAGTCGCAGTATTCATTTTCTCTCCACCATTTTGGTTTGACTTTCAGATCATATGGCCTAGAATTATTTGGTAAAGTTATCGGGTTGTTTTCCAATAGAGTTTTGAAAGTGGATTTGTATGATTCTTCCAGAGGAGTGAATTTGCGTATAGGTTTTGAAAGCCAAGGTTTCTCTTTGAACCACTCTTTTTCTTTCTTTGAAGGATTTTTTGTTGCAGTTTCAGCTACTTTGAGTGCTTGTGTGCCACTAGCCAAGTTGAATATCGTGGGCTTTGAGTTGGTTTTAACAGTGTCTACTACTTCGTTATGTAAGTTGATCCCTTTTTGTTTGGATGGGATCTTTCTATTTTTTGAAGTGATCAGGCACGCTTATTTCATGCCCTTCTAATCTCCTAGCTTGTACAAGTCCGGGTACCTTTCAAATACCTGCTTTTACTTAATCAAAATAGTTTCTACTACTCTATCATTAACAATGTTCTTATTATTTTCTTTGCCATACTTCCAATACTTGTTCTTCTCTTTAGAGCTAGATCTTGGTTGTGTTTCTTTCCAAGGCATGATATATCCTTTCTTTATAAGCACATCTTCCATTCAGATAGCATTATCTACCATTTTGTTAAATGATGGGTGTACTTGCATTTGGATACTATATTTCAATTTAGGGATCAGATTGTTGATGAATATATCCATTTTCTCAGCATCTGGGATAGGTCGTGAATACCTAGAGAACATCTTTCTCCAACGTTGGAGGAAAGTGAGAAAAGGCTCCTCTATTTTCTGTTTGGTATTGAAAAGTTCGATCATAGTAACAGGATATCGAATGTTGTAGGAGTAAAGTTGTAAAAATAGTTGGATTAGTTCTTCAAAAGTTTTTATCCCCTTAGGTAGACTTGAGAACCATTCCATAGCTTGTCCTCCCAAACTCCTCAGAAAAAGGCGCATGAGATACATTTGATCATGCATGAACTCCATGCAGGCAGCACAAAATTCTCTAACATAATCTTGAGGATTTGAGGTACCATCATATTTGTCAAATTTTGGAATCTCAACTCATGAAGGGAATGGAGGCATGTATAGGTTTTTGTCAAATGAAAATGGGCATATTGTCTCCAGAGAATATTGTTTTGTGGATTTATCCTTGTTTTTTCAATTCTGTGATCTTAGTCCATAAAGCTTGTAATTGTCTGTGGACCATTATTATAGGTGATTCTTCCTTTTTAGTGATGAGAGTCTGAACATCATAGCCAGTAGGAAGTTTGGCGACTTGTTTTGCTAGTTCTAGAAAATAGTCTTCTTTTTCTCTAGCCATGATAGCCTTCATCATTTTTCGGAAATCTTTATCCTTTTGACATTTATGAATATGTTTTTTTGGAGGTTCAGGATCTTCAGCTTCACTTGATGAGGAATCATTATCAGTTTCATGAATACTGAGGTTGTCTTCGTCATTTTATTTTGTTCTAGGTATAGTGGGAGATAAAGGTTCATCATAAACTAGTATCTCTGATGATGAAGGTTTATCAATCAGGGGATCCTCTTCGTAAAATGGATTATCTTTATATGAAAAGGGTTGCCCTTTTCCTTTGGCATCTTTCTTATGAGAACTCCTGGTTTGAATAGGCATTTTTATTGATTGGTGTGACCTAAAGCTGTTTGTGATGCAGAAGTCAAGATCGAATTTAGAGCTAGTTGTTCGGTTAACGTATTGTTTGAGAGAAGCAACTAAGATTTAGTCTGGTTTTAGAAACAATCTATCCTATATAAGGCATTTATCTAAGTTGATCCAAGAGAAGTGACTAAGACTCAATCTGGTTTCAGGAAAGATCTATCTTATATAAGACATTTATCTAAGTGATTTAGGTTTGATATGTAGTTGATTGAACTAGCTGAAAGATGATTGACAAAATCGTGCAACACAAATGGCAAAGGTACACTGTTTTGATTTGTTTATGCTCGGGATGATGATAACTAGTTTTATGCTCGTTGTAGACTGTTTTAGGCAAGTTTGACTATTCTAGACTAACAAAATTAGAGATTCATATGACAGGTTTCGCAGGACCAAACGACAATTCAATAGTTTCAGGATGACAATAACAGTGTTTCGTACGAGTTGCTGCCTAGTACCGTACGACAGATGGGTATGTCTAGAATGACAGACTATTCAATGTAATGTTTTATTGTACGACACAGGAGTAAAGCTTAGATGACAATTCTCAGAAGTGGACGACAAACAATCAGGATTCGTACGACATAGGATTGAAGATGAAATGATAGACTGTTAGGACTGATAGAAAATCGTACGACATAGAATATGAACCAGGATGATAAATAAGAAGGCTCGTATGACTGTTTAATGGACAGAGGCAAAATTCTAAGTTTTCAATGACTGAGTATGACTAGATATGAGATGGATTGAGTTTTGATTGCTGACTGATGATGAGCAGTTTAGAGGTAGACTGAGTTTTTGACAGCTAAGGTATATTGGTTTGTGACACGGACAGAGTTTTGACTAGGATAGACTAGTTTTGGAGACGAACAGAGTTTCGACTAGGATAGACTAGTTTTGGACAGAATTTCAACTGGGATAGACTAGTTTTGACACGGACAGAGTTTTGACTGGGATAGTAGTTTTGGATAGAGTTTTTTATCACTGAGTTGTTTCTTGTTTTCTCCAGTTTTGGTATTTCAGTTTTAGTTTTAGGGATGAAAACATAGAAAACACGTAATATGAATAATAACTCCAATCACAGCATGCAAACCCTACGAAATTTGGTGAGAGAAGAAAACCTTTGCTTGTAGACTCAGGTACACATCCAATAGCTAATCAGAATATGGCCACTGAGTCTCACGCAATGGATTCTCAATGTCGTATTAGCTGACTCCAAATGCTAATGGGGGCACAAAATGACAAGTATCTTGGGAGAGTTACTATCTCTCTTACACAAATATTATCCCCCCTTTCGAAGGTGAACCAGGTACCTTCTAATTTGTATTGGAACTAGTAAGGGGTTCATTCGGCGCATCAATGTATAAACTCAATTAAGAGGTCTCCCAGCCTTGAAAACCAAGGTTTAATATACTCAAAGGTATAGAGGAGAGCTATTCTCGAGCATTGTCGTTGACTTGATTTTCATCAAATCACATTTATTTTATAGTGGGTTGGAGTACTTGGCATTTAGCCATTCCCACTTGGGTCGTTCCTCTCTCACCGGCCGTAATGGCTATAGAGTTATTAGCTCCTCGGGAAGGCAAGCCCACTAAAGATGTACAAATCTCAAACTTAAAGAAAATGCCTCAAGTGTCTAGATTTCTTATTGTCTATACAGACAAGAGCATACTCTCCTACCTCTTAGAATTTTCTTAAAACATGAAAGATAGATTTGTTCTTTAACTAGATAGCAAGTTAGGTGCCTAAAAAAAAATGAGTTTAATGAATACACGATGTTTGCTCAAATCTCCTCAGGCAACCTGCAAAGACAACAAATTAGTAGTCATATTGTCTTTGTGCGACAAGCATATTCTTCGACAAGCGTTCTATAAGAAACTGATTAGGCTATGAAAATTCTTCAGATAAACAGATAACAAGCCAAGGTCAGTCGTCAGTATAATCAAATTGGATAGAAAACCGAAAGAATGAAATTTTCTTTTTAACCAAGAAAGTACAAAATCGTATGACAATTCTTACCGGGTCATACGATAAACTGTACCGGATCGTACGACACCTGTGATTTGTCATTCTGGCATATAGGAAATGTCATACGATATTACACAGAGATTGTACGGACGAAAAATCCGAAAAGTCAAAAATAAAAATTAAAAAAATAAAAAAATGTTAGTCTTGGAGGCCAAAAAATGTAGTCTTCTGCCCGATGGTGGGCGCCAGAAATGTGTGTGTGAAAAAGTGAAATAAGGCTGATAGTTGCAGGAACAACACTTCAATTAAGTCATTAGATGCATGGTTAGATAGATATAAGCATGAATAATAAAACCATCAGAAAGCGACTAATTGCCTTCTAAAAGATGCGAGTATAAGATTGCTCTCAGATTTTTATAAGCAATACCAGTGACTAGACTACACCAAGATGAATGATTTAATCTATATGAGCATGATATTAAACTATATGGATGCAAGATGGATGAATAATTCAAGCAATATGGATTCAAGTAATAATGAATAAACTAAATATGCAAAAAGCTAAACTAAGATGCAATGATCTCAAAAAAGCAAGCACAATATATTCAATGACTCCAGAGCAAAATCAGCATAATAATAATCTCCAAGGTGTTTCTCAAGTATCTCTGGGGTGATTTGAATGAGAGCTGAAGGCTGAATTTATAGAAATTCACAAGAGAGATCAAGAAAAAGCACAACTTAGAATTAATTGAAATAATTGAGAAATCAGGTTCAGTTAACCATGAGATAGATTCCAATTATAGTTTAATTGAAATGCATTCAAATAAGAAGTTCAAGTTGCATTAGAAATAAGCATTAATTAATTCCATGCACTTTGTGATAAAAATAGGTAATTCTTTGATTTATTCAAGAAAAGAGTCTTTTCAATGCAACTAAACTTCTTTTTCTCAAAAGCTTTGAGTTCTAATTTTAGAGAATGATTAATAATTCAATTAATTGTTTTTCTAATTTCAAGTTCAGAAAAAGAAATAATATCTCAAGTTTGATTTCTCTCTCAATTTAATTCTTTTATTTTATTTTCAATTTAACTCTTGTTTTGTGATTAATTCCTCTTTTGTAATAAATTAATTCTTTTTTTGCATGATTAAATGGCAAATTTATTAATTAATTAATTAAATATGCTAGGATATTTAATAAATGAAACAGGATAATTGATCAAAATGATATTCTTGGAATGATTCGATTAATTAAATAAATATTTAATTAATATTGAGTAATTCACTTCCATGTAATATTTTATGATTGAAGAATTAATTAATGTGCTCAAGATTTATTTAATTGCCCTTTGGTTAGGACCTTGGTGATGTTGTCGAGATTAGGGGCCCATTGTTTAGATGACCAATTTTGGGGTATTACAGTTGCAGGCAGTTATAAGAAGTAAAGTTGAAGTTGTGTATAACCTGCAGGTTATCGCATTCTATGAAACTGTAAAAGGTGGCCGAAGAAGTCAATAACACGCAAGTTATGTGATAGAGATTGTCAAAAACATACAGGTTATCACCATCTACAAAGCTGCAGAAGGTGATTGATTTGTCAATAACATGATGGTTATGTGATTGGAGAGGTCAATAACATGATGGATATATGACTCTGAATCTCAATAACAGGAAAGGTTAGTCATGTTGGTCTTTCAACAGAAAGTGTCAATAACACAATGTGTTAGTCATGTCGATTATGCATCAGAAGATATCAATAACATGATAGGTTATGTTCTTCGCTATCCCGCGACACGAGAAGTGAACAAAAGATGGTCATGCGGGATAATGCTTAAGCAAAGCAAGTAGTGTTCCAGACTATCCCACATCGTACACATCCTAGTGAAACAAGTCGCACGGGGTAACATAATGTATGTGGAACAAGGTGGCCTCCCCCTATCCTACATCACTAGTTAACCAAAGTAATTGGGCATGTGGGATAAGAATCTAAGGGGAATATTACGGATTCCCTTATCCCGTATAGGTTAAGGAACTACACAAAGAGTCATGTGGGCTAAAAAGAGTAAAGGCATGCAATGAAGAGAAAAGGAGTCTCTTGTCCCGCATGAGTTAGGAGGTTGCACAAACTATGATGTGGGATAACAAGAGAGAACAAAATCTCTTGTAGATGTTTATCCTGCATCAGTCTAGAACTCCTTTAAAGTGTTGTGCGGGCTAACAAAAGGGGACGGAGTCACTTGAAGATGCTTACCTCGCACGGGTAAGTTGGACACATAGATGATGTTGTGAGATAATGAAGGGAAAGAAAGGCTGAGAAGGGAGAAGCATCCTGCTATCCTGCAATGATAGAGTCTAAAATTGACATGATCAATTGTGATGACTTCGTGGACATGTTGGTAGCCCAATCGCCATAGGGATCCATGTGGCAGGTCGACAGGAGTTAATCGAAGCTGACAGAGCATTTTGGATGATACGTTTGTAATCTGATAGACTTAGTTATCCATGTACTGGTCAATTGAGTTTGACCAGGTGATTTGGATGATGACTCAGTATATGTCGACAGACATGGAGGTCCACATGGTCATTTGACTGACTTTGACCATAAATGTTGAATGACAAACTTGATGCCACGAATGCGGCTTGATAGATGAACTGTCCACGTAGATGGTTGACAGAGGTTGACCAAATGAATAATTTAAGATACTGAAGACATGGCATATGCAGGGTGAATCAAACTCCACCTTCTGAAAGGGGATAAATTGCCGACAAAGAATTATTGTGTTTACAGGCTACAAGTGGCAGTTTGCAGCCAAATCAGATCTGATCCCAGAGAAGATGTCAAGAGGATGGAAAATGCATTAATGGTAACCGCATTGTGAGTTGCTTGGATGGCTCAGGGAAGGATACCAGATCTCTTCTATTAGATGGAGATTACTAAGTCTAGTAATCTATGTACAAAGATAGTCATGACTACATAGAGGCAATTAACGATCCAATCAAAGTAGGAGGCTGGTGAATGTAGACAGGTATGCGGCTCGAGAGGATTTTTCAGGAAGATCATAGATAAACCGATTGCCAAAAATACCAATTCAAATATAGAGAGTCATTCAAAGAAAAAGAGACATATTAAATGTTTCTAACTATGGATAGAGTAATGAGATCTGAACAATATGTAGCTATGATTGGTTAGGATGATTTTTGGAGGAAAATCATTTTGGAGATTGTAGCTTCTAGAAGGAAATTCCAGTCGGAACAACCTGTCTTATTTTGGAGGGAGAACCATTTTAGAAGATAATGACCATGAAGAAGAAGGATCAATGTGTATGGGTTGCAGTGAAAGATGAGTTGTTGAGTGAGCTACAAAGAGTGTAAGTGTAGAGCTCTGCAAATCAAAGGATAGAGAATAGAGAGAAGAGGGTCATAGAGAAGTAGACCATGTAGGTTTCAGTAACACAATGCTAGTGCAAGTAATATTGTAGAAGAGACTATATGTAAAATGTTCAAATCTTTGGAGGAGACACAAAGCATCTAAGAGTCAGAGAAGAAAGAAGACAGTGAAGAGCATGAAATAAAGAGTAGAGAGTAGCATAAATGAGAGATCTAAAAGTGCAGAGTTGAGGAAGATAACACAGTGGGTTAGATACACTGTGAGAGGTAGAGAAGGAGGAGAGATCAGAGAAAATAACAAAGAGCAAGTTGCAGAGATAAGAAGAAGGCAGAGCACTAAGATTGAGTCCTAAAGATTAGAGAGTAGAAGAGAGTCAAATCAATCTCAAGGGCATAATACTTGTAAGGTGTTACAAAACTCATTTGTAATGAGGTGTTTTATTTATTTTTAATCTGTGTTCATAGTAAATCATTGAGTGGGTGCTCAGAGTAGGGTTAGGTGCTCCTTTGAGTTGGTGCCCATAAAGCTAGGGGTTGGTGCTCCTTTGGATTGGTGCCCATAAACTACATGGGTTGGTGCCCTAAACTTTATAATTAGTGATTTACTTACATCTCTATAATTAAAGTTTATATCTTTTAGAAGTTAAAGTTTTTTATTACCACTGATTCACCCCCTCTCAGTGGTCCATTGTGTTCCTTGAATTGGTATCGGATTCATAGGTTCTTGGTTAGATACGCTTCCTCTAGCTTGGGTAGATTTTGGAGTGTGAACACAATGGTTGTGTATGAGTCATCCTCTACTAGTGTACCAAAGTTTGATGGCACAAACTATGTCATTTGGAGTTCTAGAATGGAAGTCTATTTGTCTAATTTAGGCTATGATGTTTGGATGTCAACTGCAAATGGTTACTCTGTTCCTACTTGTCATCCTACTGATCTTGAAGAAAAAAGAAGATGTGAGTGCAATGTTGAAGCCAAAAAACTATTCTCAGTGGGCTATCAGATACAGTGCCCTCAAAGGTCAATAGATGTAAATCTGCAAAGATCTTATGGGATAGACTAAAGAAAATTGATGGAGAGGAGCCTACCACTGCTGGATCAAAGCATGGATTGAATAAAAATAAATATGTAGATAATTGTGCACGTGATAAAAGAAGATCAATCAGTTGGTGTAATAGAGATGAAAAAGAAAACCAAATTCATGTGGCTCAAGAGATCCATGAGAAGACATTAGAGTGTGACAGTGGATCTCATTCCAACAATCAAAGTTTATTTGATAGTGATAATAAAGATGAAGGTGATGTTGAACTTGACTTTGGAGGATAACTGTTATGTACCCTAGAAGAATGGAAATAATTTAAAGATTATAAGAAGTCAGCCACAAAGGAACATGATCTATTGAGTAAAAGCCTTAAAGAATCAAATCGGGGTATTGCTGCTATGATAATTGAATTAGAAGAACTCAAAAAGGTGAGGATAGAATACAAAATGTATAAGAATTATGTTGTTGAAGAACAAGACCGATTGAATAAGTGTCTTCAAGAGTCAAAGAAAACTACTACAAATATGAAGGCACAATTGGATGATGCTAAAAGGATATATGAAGAATGAAAATCATATTTTGATACCAATAAATTTAGGTGTAAGGAAATAGAATCAAAAGGTGAGACAAAACAAAAGGAGTGTGAAAATCTAAAGGGTGAAATAGCAAAGCTAACAATAGAGCTAGAGAAGTGCCAAGATGAGCTCAAGATGAGAATCAAATATGAAGGGAGCACAGAGGCCTTAGATAAGATTTTGAGCAAACAAAAGAACTCCAAGGGTACCGAAGGTGTTGGATATGAGAAAGGTCAATGCTCTACCAACAAGGACTCGTCTAAGAAGGAGATACACTTTGTCTCTTCAAGTGGTAATGGTAGTAAAAGAACTTTCACATTAAAAAATTCTCCAAGGAAGAAGATTCATCTGACCACTACAGCTGAAAGTTTGAATGCACAGGTTGTTGCCACAAGAAAAAACAATGTTGATTCAAAAGGAAAAGACAATTTGAATGGAGATGGCTTCATCAGAGATAAGAACTCAAGAAAGAGATAAAGAAGATCAAACAATGTTGTTGCACACAAGACTGAGATGTTAAAAGTGCAGTTGTCGTTGCACCAAAAGATCAACCTGTTAATTCTCGATACAACCACTAGACTTATAGAATCCACATGAGGTGATTAAGCCATGTCACAAACCTAACCACTGCACAGCACAACACAAGGAGACCAAGGGAACACACCTTGAAACAATCCCCCCAGTGGAAGCAAGGGATTTGAACCTGTGACCAAGCTCTGATACCACTTGTTACAAGTGCGGTTGTTGTTGCACCAAAAGGTCGACCTGTTAATGCCTAATATAACCACTAGACTTATAGAATCCACATGAGATGATTAAGCCATGTCACAAAACCGAGTGTTGTTCTACACAACACAAGGAGACCAAGGGAACACACCTTGCAACATGAGAACATGAGGAAATCAGAACATGAGACTAATGCAAATGAGCACCTTAGTATCATCAACAAAGGAAGAAGGGATGGAGAAAACCAGTCAGAAAGATCTCCACACCTGTGGCAAAACAAATTTGTAAGTTGCAATCCCTCCATCTCTAGTTATTGTTTTTTATGTAAAAGTTATGGGCATAGAGCAAGTGAGTGTAGAAAAGGGTCTAGGAAAGGTCAAACTAATTTTTCTAGAAATAAAAATGTAATTTGTCAAAGATGTAATGCATATGGACACAATATGCCAGGTTGTAGATAGATGCATAGATATGCTCTCATCTATGATAGGAAGAGTTCATTTTTTATCTCAAGAAATATAAATGTAATTTGTTATAACTACAATAATGTTGGTCATAGAAGTCATGAATGTAGGAAGAAAATTTTTCAGTTATATGGCAACCCCTACACATCCTCTTTCAACAATAATGTAAAGTTTAACAACTATGGTCAGCATGGAAGAGTGGATAGAACCTATGAGAGACTGAGATATGCATGGAACAAAAATCAGAAGTGCTCCTAGAAAGTCAAGAAATTCTTTTATTCCATCAACTAGTCACAAAGGCATGGTTTGGAGAAGGAGAACAAAACAGATTGATAGAAGGCCCTATAATCATCTATTCGGTGTGAACACAGTGTGCTACTACCATCATAACTTTGGCCACACAACAAAATCTTTTAGAACAAGAGTGATAAAGCAAAGGAAGATGACAGATGCTGCTTCCAAGGTTGCACTTGAGAAAAGGAGAGAAGTCATGTATGTATGAAGAAGGAAACAAGAGGATAAGACCATGGGCCAACATGATGCATTTCATGCATAAGTAATATCTCCTCAAGATTAGGGAGATTCAAGACCTTAGGGGAGCTTCATATTGATCGTATCCTTTATCCCTAAATTTTGAATAGGACAAGTGTAAGGACTGGATATTGTGGTTATGAGAATGACCAACTCTAAGAAGGAGACATTGAGGAAGAAGATGAGATGGCAGATTTTATAGTTGATGATTGAGTTAGCCTAAAATATTTGTAAATCTGATTTGGTTGTTTGTTTGGTAGAATTTTATGCCTTAGCAGTACTTCAAGATTCAACATTGTTGGCATATTGACCTCTGTGGAATGGTATCTATTTGTTGTTGCACACTCACATACATAAGGTTCATCATGATTGAAAGTGTGAAAGTTTGTTAGAAGACAACTCTCAATGTGAAGATGGTCTATATTAAGAGGTTACAAATGACTATAACTAGCAAAATGTTGCAGCAGGCATGAAGAATAAAGTAGTGTTGAGAGTGCATGCATAACAAGGTGAATGTGTCAACCAGAGGAGAGGTTAGCAAGAAGATAGATGGAATAAATTAGAACAGTTTGAGTGTACTAGTTTTGTTTCTCAGGGGGAGACAAATTATTGCCATTCAAGGTCATCAAAATGCATATGCTGCAGATGGATCATAGGGGGAGCTGAGAAGACTTGATCAAAGTTTATTTTTGTAATGTTGGATCACCTCCATCATATTTTGTAATAATGGTTCGTTTGGCTATAGTGGGGCATATTCTCATGTGGAAAAGGGGAGAAGTATTTCTATTCAGAATTTATTGACACTGCGAGTTATTGACCATATGTGCAGTGCAGTTTGCCAAGGAAGAAATCTTCATTTTCAGCTTAGAAAGGAAGGAGAAGAACAAATCTGAGTATAAATGGGTGCTAGCCCCTTTTCTATTGTTGTTAAAGTGGGAGAGTAAATCTTGGTGTGGGAAATCAATGTCAAAGGGGTAGATTGTTGGCATGGAAGTTGTCATTGATGTCAACATGTTTATAGGGCTGAGTTGATGAAGTTGTAGAGAGATAAACAAGACACCTACTGGATGGAGATGCAGAGAAATGCAAAGGCATGCAGGGACATCACATTGGACTGAGATGCAGGTAGAGACTTTAGGTTGGCAAAGTACAGAGATGTTGAAGGATATTGAAGTCTCAGAGGAAGATCAGATTGGCTCATAGGGTTTTGCATCAGGAAGATAGAATTGTGCAGGTTGTATGACTATGCATGGAGGCTACATGAATTCAAATATTGCACTTGCAGGTGATTAAAGGACTATGGCCATAGAGATATGATAGCATGTGCTAACAGGTTTGACCAAGAGCATAAGTGTTGATGCATCATTATATAACACACCATGTTAGTGTCACATGGAGTTACAGAAGGCAAGCCTGGAATGTGCTATTGGGATAGACATTTGGATGAAGGCGGCAAAGGTCAGTAATGTGGTGGAGGCATAGAGCAAGCTCATTTGAATCTGCAAAAGTAAAGTTGCAGTTATGCATAACATGAATGTTATCACTGTATTGGTCGCAAGCAATTACAGGAAGTAAAGTTGCAATTATGTATAACCTGCAGGTTATCACACTCTATGAAACTACAGAAGGTGGCTGGAGAAGTCAATAACACATGGGTTATGTGATAGAGCTTGTCAATAACACGTAGGTTATCACCATCTACAAAGCTACAAAAGGTGACTGAGTTGTCAATAACACGACAGTTATGTGACTGGAGAGGTCAATAATACGATGGATATATGATTGCAGATGTCAATAACATGACAAGTTAGTCATGTTGGTCTTGCAATAGAAAGTGTCAATAACATGATGTGTTAGTCATATCGGTTATGCATAAGAAGATATTAATAACATGACAGGTTATGTTCTTCGCTATCCCGCAACATGAGAAGTGAATGACCGATGGTCATGTGGGATAACGCTTAAGCAAAGCAAATAGTGTTACACATTATCCCGCATCGTGCAATCTTGTTGAATATCGGGATATGGTTATGGTATGAGTTTATTTGAATATTGAAGAGCGAAAATAAGCAGATCCTTGTGCAAACGATGCAGACATTATTCGAAGGTTGAAGGATGGTTATGAAGGTGTTTTGACACTCATGTTCAGAGCTTAATCGGTACTGAATCCAGCATTGGAGATGCTATTTTGAGAAGTACATTATCATTGAATTTAACCATCCAATTGTGTATTCAGTGTGATTCCTATTTTGTGATTGAGTAGTGAGCTCGAGGCAGTTGGCCTTTTTGCATGTGCAGACCCTATTTTGTATACACATACTATCTACATTAGTATCATCTGATTGTGGGTAAGGTTTCCCACCGTGGTTTTTCCCTTACCAAGTTTCCACGTCAAAATCTTTGTGTTATGTGTTGTGGATGTTTTTTCTCTTTATGTTTCGTGCATTAAGTTAAATCGGTACTGCTATATCTGTTAATCTATTTTATCGACACTTAAGTTTGGTTTACCGGCATTTAAGTTGAAGTTGGAATAATTTAAATTTGGATTACAATTTATTGACAACTGGTTCACAACTGATTCACCCCCCCCCCCCTCTCAGTTATCCTTCCTGGGACCTAACAATTGGTATCAGAGCTAAGTCCTCTTTTTGTAGAAGACTAACAGCTTGAGGAGATCCTATGGCAACAAATATTTTCAGGAAGAACAATCTGAAGCTTGATGGAACTAATTATGGCATATGGAAGATCAAAATGGAAACACATCTAAACTGCATTGGAAGAGATATATGGGATGTTACAAAGAATGGTTATGTTTCTCCTATTTCAAATCAACCTCATCCACCAACATTGGCTAAGGACATGGACAATGATTGCAAAGCAAGAGAAGCACTTCTGAGTGCATTATCAGATTAACAAATGATGGGATTATCAGACCGATCTATTGCTAAATCTATTTGGGATAAATTGGAGACATTGAATGAAGGAGATACCACTATCAAAATTGAAAAACTGCAATGTTACTGGGTCAAGTATGAAAACTTGAAAATGGAAGAAGATGAAATAATTTCTGCATTTATGGAAAGAGTTAATGAAATTGTTTTAGGAATACAATGTTGTGGAGGATCCTTAAGTGAAGATTAAATTGTGTCTAAAGTTTTAAGAGCATTGCCACTGGCTTACAAAATGAAAGTAACTACTATTAATGAAATGAAAACAATGCCTAATACTTCAATTTCTAGAGATACTTTGGTTGGAAAACTTTCAGCATTTGAGCTTGAGGAATTTGGTCCTATTGCTACTATAAAGACTAATTTAGCTTTCAAAGCATCATCAGCAGCATTAGCATCTTCATCACCTGACAAAACTGATTGGAAAGCACTTTATGCAAAATAACTTGAAGATATGAGGAGAGAAAATGAAGAACTTGAAGAATTTGAAGCACTATTTGCAAGGGAAATGCCTAAAGGTCCACCAGGGAGTAAGTATGAAGGTAAAGCACCTTTCAAATATTTTAAATGCAATAAAGTTGGTCATATGGCATCTAGATGTCCTGATAGACATGTAAGATTAAGAGAGGAAGCAAAAAGATCATATAAGCCTAACCCTGGATATCAAAGATATAGATTCAAGAAAAATAGAGATAAGTCATGTTACTATGCAGATGAAGGTGTGACAGATGATTCAGATGAAGATCCAGCAAATAACGGATGGGATTTTGTTGCAATAAAGGAAGATCAACCAACACCTATTGTCAAACCGGTAGAGCAGGCACTGGAAACAAAAATTGAAGAAAAAGATGAATGGATTAAAGATAGTGGATTCTCGCATCATATGATTGGTGATAAAAGCAAATTCTTATCTTTTCAAGAAATTCATGGAGGTCTAGTAAGGTTTGGAGATGATAAAGATTGTTTAATCAAAGGAAAAGGCACTATATCTCTGGATGGTAAGCACAATACTAACAATGTTTATTATGTAGAAGGTTTAAAGCATAATCTTTCGAGTGTTGGTCAGTTAGTTCAAAAAGGATTTCAGCCACAATTCAAGAATGAGAAATGCAAAATCATAAACAAAACTGGATTGGAGATTGCAACTGGTAATAAGACTAAAGGTAATATCTTTCACTTAAATACTAGTGATAGAACATGTTTGATTGCACATATTGATGAAAGTTGGTTATGACATAAAAGACTCTGTCATATAAATTTTGATTGCATTGTAAAGATCAGTTCAACTAAGGTAGTAAGGGATTTACCTAAGATTGTGAAACCACAAAATATGGTATGTAAGGAATGTCAAATCGGAAAGCAAGTTAGAACAACATTTAAGAGCATTACTGAGAAATCAAATAATATTCTTGATTTAATTCATACTGACTTGTGTGGTCCTGCAAGAATAAGAAGTCTACAAGGAGATAGATACTTTATGCTAATAATTGATGATTATTCTAGAATGTGTTGGGTTACTTTTCTCAAAAGAGAAATCAGAAGCTTTTGGAAGATTCAAGATATTCAAGGCAATGGTAGAGAATGAAACCGGCAAGAAAATCAAATGTTTGAGATCAGATGAAGGAGGATAATTTACATCTAGGGAATTTAACGCATTTTGTGAAGTGAATGGAATCAAAAGACAACTATCAGCACCCTAGACACCCCAGTAGAGTGGAGTTGTAGAAAGGAAGAACATAACTATTCTGGATGCAGCAAGAACAATGTTAATCGAAGCAAATCTACCTCATGTGTACTGGAGAGAAGCAGTGAATACAATAGTTTATACTTTCAACAGAGTTCACATCAAAAGTGAAACCGGTAAGACCCCTTATGAACTATGGTTTGGTCATATTCCTACTCTTAAATACTTCAGAATATTTGGAAGCAAATGTTATATTAGAAGAGATGAGTATATTGGCAAATTTGATCCTAGAAGTGATGAAGGAATATTTCTTGGTTATTCATCTAAAATCAAGGCATATAGATGTTATAATAAAAGGTTACAGAAAATCATTGAGAGTACTAATGTGAAGATAGATTAACACTTTAGAGGAGATTCAAGATCTATTGAACCGGCAGTTGAAATGATTATAAATGAACTGACACAGATTGCACCAATACATAATGAAGACCTAGTCACACCGGCATCATCAGAAAACTCAACAGTGACTGAAGAACAGCAGCCTGTGAATGTTAATCAGAAAAAACCCAGGTATGTAAGATTGAATCATTCAGAGAATCAGATAATTGGAAACAAGAATCAAGGTGTTATGACTAGAGGAAGACTGGCAAATGAAGCGGTATGTTTAATTTCTCAAGTTGAACTAGCATCTATTATTGAAGCATGTAAGGATGAACATTGGATAAAAGCAATGGAAGATGAATTAGAACAAATCGAAATGAACAATACTTGGACATTGGTTCCCCGACCTAAAGACAAAAAAGTAATTGGAACTAAATGGGTATTTGGGAATAAATTTAATGAAGATGGAGAAGTAATCAGAAACAAATCAAGATTAGTTTGTAAAGGTTATTCACAGAAAGAAGGAATTGATTATAATGAAACCTTTGCATCGGTAGCCAGAATTGAGGCAATTAGACTATTTCTTGCATTTGCAGCTCATAAGAACTATAAAGTTTATCAAATGGCTGTAAAATGTGCATTTCTGAATGGAGATCTAGAGGAGGAAGTTTACATTGAACAACCTAATGGATTTTCTTTTACAGATAATAAGGATAAGGTTTGTAGGTTAATGAAAGCTTTATATGGATTAAAGCAAGCTCCCAGAGCTTGGTATGCTAGATTGGATAAATGTCTTTTGAAGCTTGGTTACACAAAACGTAATGCTGACAGCAATTTGTATTACAAAGTTACCAATGATGATATTTTGGTTATTGAAGTCTTTGTAGATGATATCATTTTTGGAGGTGAAGATGGATTATGTAAGGACTTTTCTAATCAGATGCAAAAATAATTTGAAATGTCTATGATTGAAGAGATAAAAAAATTTCTAGGTTTGCAGATTTCACAAACAGATAAAGGTATATTCATATGTCAAACAAAGTACTTGAAGGAACTTTTCAAGAAATTTGGTATAGAGAATTCCAAACAGATAAGTACTCCTAAGACTATAGCTAACAAATTGACATTGAAGGATGATTCAACTCCTATTAATCCAACAAGGTACAAATCTATGATTGGAGGTTTACCGTATTTGACACAAACAAGACTTGATATAATGAATGCAGTATGTATTGTTTCAAGATTTCAAAGCAATCCTAAATAAAATCATGAATCAATAGTTAAAAGGATTTTCCGGTACCTACAAGGCACAACAAATCTTGGTTATGGTATCCTAAAGATGAAAATTTTCATTTATGTGATAGTTTTGATACTTAATGTTAAGTACAGATGCCAAGCTAACAAGATGAGAGGGGGGGGTGAATCATACAAACTTAATCCTCCATAAAAACAACAAATTCAACCTCAGTAACATATACTTCAGTAATATAACCAAAATTGCTAAACATGCAAACTCATAAGCATATAAACATCATAACACTCATAACACCAGATTTAACGTAGAAACCCAAATAGGGAAAAACCACTGTGGGATTTCAGACCCACTAAGAAATATACTCTTCTAGAGTATGCTCGGTTAAAAGCAAATCATGTTAAAGATTACAAACACATTGCTAGATGTGACCCGGTTAAGGGATTTCCCTCAAATCTATTAGGATCTTCACCTTGTTAGAAGTGACCTTGTTAAAGGATTTCAAACACTCAATCAGAATGTCACCTTGCTAGAGGGTCTTACAAATAAGACTGTTAAGTCCACTCGATTAAGAGATTTTCTGTCACTTTACAAAATAACAGTAATAAAATCTATCTATAATAAAGTAGATTCTTATTTGCTCAACACAATTTAGTCATAGGACTTATCTTGTCCATCTACTGGGCTCTATACTCTGTTATTCAAACAGGTCTTCAAGCTTCTGTGCTCGGTAATCACTATGTAGCATCCCTGTGCATACACTTGCCTGCATGCATTGTTTATCAACAGTTCCTTATTTATAAAAAATTTTCCAACCGCTTAATCTCCTTGATCACATTTTCCATGATCAATCATAGCCATCAGATCTTCAAACTTGACCAGGTTCAATGTATCCTTTGATCTGAAAATGTTTTACCCCACCTTGGAACTTGCATTCATTTCTTGGAACTTGTGCTAGGGTATTGCAATTCAATCTGAGCTATAGATCTTCCTGTCGATTTTCCTTTGCCATAGATTCTTTAACAAACTTCATGCACCGCATACCAATCATTTAATCATAACCAGCTCATCAGCTTCCTTCATTAAATAATGCTTTTATTCATTCAATGCATTCTGTTATTACTCAGTTGCAACTTGGTAAATACTAAACTTCACTCGGTAGACATTCTGCCTTCATTAAGCGATAGCGATAACCTTAGGGTTTATCGACTAGGTTCCTTAGGGTTTACCAACTAGGTTCTTTGCTTGATAACATAGTATAGTATTAACCTTACAATCAACAACATATGTAGGATATCAAAACAATCTAAACATCATGATCTCATCGGTGTCTAACTCGGTAATAGTTGCCCATTGAATAACTTATTTCTCCCCTTATTCATCACATTCTTTCTGTGTCTTTTACCGACATCTTTATACTCACCAAATCATACTTCTTAAGATATGTCAACATCATACTGAATTAGAAAATCAATTTCTTGACATCAATGACAAAATAATAATATTAAGATAGTAAACATCCTTAATCAGTTGTATCCATAATCATCAACAACCTTCTCAATATCCTTATTGAAATGCCAACAATCTCTTATTGTAATTGGAATGCCAACAATATCCCTTTGTCTATTATAATGCCAACATTATGTGCATACACCGATGCAAATTGGGTAGGAGATGTAGATGACAGAAAGAGTACCACTAGTGGTGCATTCTTTCTTGGTAGCAGATTGATTTCATGGATAAGCAAGAAGAAGACTTGTACATCATTATCAACAGCAAAATCAGAATATGTTGCAGCAACAACTAATTGTACTCACGTATTATGGATCAAGCAAATGTTGAAGGATATAAAGGTAAAATGCAAAGAACCAATAATCATTTATTGTGATAATTCAGCAGTAATTGATATATCAAAGAATCCAGTATTTCACTCTAAGACAAAGCATGTTTCTATTAAGTATAATTTTCTGAAAGAGAATGTTGAAGCAAATGAAGTGAAATTGGTTTATGTGAATACTAAAGAGCAAATTGCAGATATCTTTACAAAGCCTTTGCCTAAGGAAACATTTGAATATCTCAGAGAGCAGCTTGGGGTAATTTCCCCACTGGTAGAGACTTGGATTTTGAAGATTGACATCAAACCGACAGGAACTAACAGAAAAATATTTTTCTGGCTTTGATGGAGGAGAGCTACTTCTCAGGGGGAGTAGTTAGCTAAATGTTAATTTTTGAATTCTTAACTGCTTTGACATTTGATTTCAAAGGGGGAGAGATATCTATGGAAAAACATTATTCCTTGGGGGAGAGATTATTCATTGAGGGAGAGATTATTCATTGAGGGAGAGATATACTCTTTGGATATATGAATTTTTGGTTTTGGTTTTGTAACAACCTTTGTATTGATCTATCTTTCGGAGATTGATTGGTTTACTAGTTTTAGCATTCTATTTTTGGCACTTAGTTGTTTTTCCATCTAGTGTTGCCATCAATGCCAAAGGGGGAGATTATTGGTATTATGAATGACTTCGTCATGTTTTGCATTGGTTTTGTCATTGATGTCAACATTTATCTTCTTGGAGGTTTACATTATGTTCACCGGTATGGTTAATGGCTTATGCATAGTCATCAGTATGTGTTCACCAATAGTTATATGGCTCACCTGCAGTGATGATAACTTGGAGATCATTTGGTTATGTCGAAGACATGGATTGGAAGTTTGGTTTTGGTGTTTTTCTTATTGGTCTAATCAGGTTGACAGATTTGCCTTCACCGACAGATAGGTCTAGGTTATGGACTAGTACATGTTATCTATTCCAGATCAGCATGACACATTATGGAGATGGTTTATTGATTGGATATTGATTGGTAAATGTATTGAACCGACATGTTGTATCGCATCAAGACTTATTTGTAAATGATTTAAATGTAATATCTTTAGTGAGCTGACCTATTCATTTGGTCTTAGGTTTTGTATAAATGATTGTAAGATCTTGTTGAAGATCGAGATATGGTTATGGTATGAGTGTATTTGAATATTGAAGAGCGAAAATAAGCAGATCCTTGTGCGAATCACGCAAACATTATTCAAAGGTTGAAGGAAGGTTATGAAGGTGTTTTAACACTTATGTTCAAAGCTTAACCAGTATTGAATCCAGCATTGGAGATGCTATTTTGAGCAGTACATTATCATTGGATTTAACCATCCAATTGTGTAGTTAGTGTGACTCCTATTTTGTGATTGAGCAGTGAGCTCTAGGCAGATGGCCTTTCTGCATGTGCAGACACCATTTTGTATACACATACTATCTATAGTAGTATCATTTGATTGTGGGTAAGGTTTCCCACCGTGGTTTTTCCCTTACCGAGTTTCCACATCAAAATCTTTGTGTTATGTGTTGTGGATGTTGTTTCTCTTTATGTTTCATGCATTAAGTTAAACCGGTACTACTATATCTATTAATCTATTTTACCGACACTTAAGTTTGGTTTACCGACATTTAAGTTTAAGTTGGAATAACTTGAATTTGGATTACAATTTATTGACAACTGGTTCACAACTAATTCACCCACCCCCTCTTAGTTGTCCTAACCGAGACCTAACAGTTCACATGGGGTAACATAATGTATGTGGAACAAGGTGGCCTCCCCTTATCTCACATCACTAGTTAACCAAATTAATTAGGCATGCAGGATAAGAATCTAAGGGGAAGATCGTGGATCCCCTTATCTCGTATAGGTTAAGGAGCTACACAAAGAGTCATACGAGCTAAAAAAGAGTAAAGGTATGCAACAAAGAGAAAAGGAGTCTCTTGTCCCACACGAGTTAAGAGGTTGAACAAACCATGGTGCAGGCTAACAAGAGAGAACAAAATCTCTTGTAGCTCCAAAGTGTTGTGCGGGCTAACAAAAGGGCACGGAATCACTTGAAGATTCTTACCCCACATGGGTAAGTTGGACACACAAATGATGATCCGGGATAATGAAGGGAATGAAAGCCTGAGAAGGGATTTCAACATCCTGCTATCCCATAGCGACAGAGTCTAAGATCAACATGATCAATCGTGATGACTCTGTGGACACATTGGTAGCTCGATTGCCATAGGGGTCCACATGGTAGGTTGACTAGAGTTGACCAAAGCCGACTGAGCATTTTGGACGACATGTTTGCAAGTCGATAGACAGTTATCCACATGGTGGTCAACCAAGTTTGACCAGGTGATTTGGACTATGACTCAGTGCATGTCGATAGACACGGAGGTCCACATGGTCGTTTGACCGACTTTGACCAAAACTATTGAACGACAACCTTGATGCTATGGATGTAGCTTGATAGATGACTTGTCCATGCAGATGGTTGATGAAGGTTGACCAAATGACTAAGTGGAGATACTGAAGACGTGGCATATGCAGGGCGAATCAAACTCCACCTGTTGAAAGGGGATGCATTGCCGATAGAGAATTATTGTGTTTACAAGTCACAAGTGGCAATTTGTAGACAAATCAGATCTGATCCCAGAGAAGATGTTGAGAGGATTGAAAATACATTAATGGCAACCGCGTTGCGAGTTGCTTAGGTGGCTTGAGGAAAGATATGAGATCTCTTCTGTCAAATGGAGATTACTAAGTATATTAATCAATGTACAGAGATAGTCGTGACTACATAGAGGAAATTGATGATCCAATCAAAGTAGGAGGTTGATGAATGCAGACAGGTGTGTGGCTTGAGAAGGTTTCTAGGAAGATCATAGATAGACTGATTGCTAAAAAATAACAATTCAAATACAGAGAGACATTCAAAGATAAAGAGACATATTAAATGCTTACAGCTATGGACGGAGTAATGAGATCCGATCGATATGTAGCTATGATCGGTTAGGATTATTTTTGGAGGAAAATCATTTTGGAGATTGCAGCTTCTAGAAGGAAAGTTTAGCTATAACAACATGTCTTATTTTTGAGGGAAAACCCTTGAAGAAGATAATGAATGCGAAGAAAAAAGATCAATGTGTACAAGTTGCATTGGAAGATGAGTTGTTGAGTGAGATGCAAAGTGTGTATGTGTAGAGCTTTGCAAATCAGAGAATAGAGAGCAGAGAGAAGAGGGTCACAAAGAAGTAGACCATGCAGGTGTCAATAAAATGATGCCAGTGCAAGAATAATACTATAGAAGAGACTGCATGCAGAATGTTCAGATGTGTGGAGGAGACACAAAGTAGCTGAGAGTCAGAGTAGAAAGAAGACAATGAAGAGTGTGAAATAGAGAGTAGAGAGCAACAGAAACAAGAGATCTAAAAGTGCAGAGTTGAGGTAGATAAAATGGTAGGTTATATACACTATGAGAGATAGAGAAGGAGGAGTGATCATAGCAAAGAATAGAGAGTAGGTTGTAGAGATAAGAAGAATGCAGAGTGCTAAGATTAAGGCCTAAAGATCATAGAGTAGAAGAGATTCAAATCAATCTCAAGAGCCAAACATTTGTAAGGTGTTACAAAACTCATTTGTAATGATGTGCTTTATTTGTTTGTAATATGTGTTCATTGTAAATATTTGAGTGGGTGCTCAAAGAAGGGGTAGGTGCTCCTTTGGGTTGGTGCCCATAAAGCTAGGGGTTGGTGCTCCTTTGGGTTGGTGCCCATAAACTACAGGGGTTGGTGCTCATTGGGTTGGTGCCCTAAAATTTTTAATCAATGATTTACTTGTGAGGCAAGTTTGGAGCAGTGGACTCCAGCAACATTTCTTATTGATGTGTTTCCCCATCGTGGGATTTCCTCATATATTCTTGTGTTATGAGTTTGTTCTATGTGTTTGTGTGTGTGTGTGTGTGTTAATGTGTTTTATATCTCTGCTCATAGCATTATGATCATTGTGATTAAATTTTAGATCTTTTAGAAATTAAAGTTTTTTATTACCACTGATTCAAACCCCTCTCAGTGGTCCATTGTGTTCCTTTAACTATTTAATTCATAAACCGTGTTTATGTATCTATGCAATGGTGAAGAAAAATGCAATGTCATAAATTGTACTAACTTGTGACTTTTCTATTATTCACCTTCTTGGATTTTTACTATCATGAATAGATCTCTATCTTTCCATAAAAATTCAACAATATTTTCCACCATCTTTGCTATTGTATATAATCATTTTGTATCGCAGCCACTACCATGCTTCATTTGAAATCATATTTGTCACTGTCTTTTTTTCATTTTTCTTCATCTCACTATCATACTTCTTCTCTTTGATCCCCTCATAATAAAATTCATTTTTATTTCTTTCCATTATTGATTTTTATCCTAAAGTATTTATATGAATGATGGACTACTGCATAATGATTATGGATGAAGTGAGTCTCTTTCATCTTGAATGCATTTTTTAATTTTGATATTCTTCACTTTTTCCTTTTCCTTGCACTCATCTCATGATTATCTTACTTATTGTCTAGTAAGCCTCTCAAACTATTCTCCTTCATTATCAACTATAATTCATTTTGAATGTTGTCATTTTACAACAATGATTGTCTCGTACCAAGATATAAGGGGTACCTTCTATCTGTTGGTATTCCTTCCCACTAACTTAATAGTGTCTTCTACCCCTTTTGTTTTGGTACAACTACCCCTAAACACTTCTATCTTCTGTCACTTTGAATCTTGAGGAAGCAATAGAATAGCATTACAAATGAAGTAAACACAATCATGAATGTGTGAGGTAGGTATGAAAATATACAATCAAGGTCATCGTCCTATAGTCTAGGACATCAATAAAAGGCATGCATGTTTCTCCTAGCTAAACAACCATTTGCCCTCAAATGACAATGTATGGATGAGATTTACAAAACAAATCATGAAGCATGTAATTAAAATAATAAGAGTTGATGAGCACATTGTAATGCATAGATAGTCAATTAACTAAAATTGATAAATATTAGCAATAAATGGGTAATCATAAATGTAAGTACCATTTGTGACATAGCTTGAAAAGATGAAAACATGGTGAATAGATTAAAGTACATGACCTTGAATAGCTAAATGTATAGGTTAGGTCCCTCTAAGAGTGTTGCATCAATAGTTGTTGTAGGTCTCCTGGCAGTTGGTGTGGGTTCACTAATCAATCACACAACATTTGTTGTTGGTTGACTAATTATACAATATTTGTTCTTGGTTGACTATTCAATCACACAACATCTATTGTAGAAAATTCTCTCCATCCAATCAATTTTGATACAACTTTAGAATTTTTCCATTTATCATTACATAACATGAGTAGATCAACTGGACTACACCATTTGGATAGACATTCTTGATCCTATGAAAACCCAACTACCTAATAGAAACTTTTTGACAAGATATGCTAAGATTCTCTTTCAAAATTGATGACATGACTGACTCACAACCTTGAAAGGTAGATGAGTTGAAATATGACCAACCAAGTTCTAATTATGAAAATATTTAAAATCATCATTTAAACAAGAAGATCTGGGGAACAAAATTCACTAGACAACACATAACTAACTATGCTTAAAGAATTAATGATAATGACATATGAGACATTGTGCAACAACACTTATTGAATGAAAAACCTATCCTAACCTACACTAACTAGAAAATAAAACTTGCTCAAATAAAACCATTGACTTTTTATATGAAATAGCCACCTTTTCTTAGCAACTTACAATGCTTCACATATCTATAAGCAACTAAAAAGAGTGCACCTATTATCATTGTTTTTAATTATGATGCAGAAATTGGATAACCCCTACGAATTTTTGTTCAAATTCATACTTTAACTCTCTAAGTTCATTTTTCAAGGCAATTGTTCGCCTTGTTAGTCTTCTGGGATCTCCGTGGTTGTTTCCTGATCCTCGTTCTTGTTGCTAATAAAAAACATTAACTCAAAACTTTTTCTTTTTAAGTCTTGGTTTTTTTTTAAATAGTACGAAGTCAGAATTTAACTCAAGGACAATATTACACTATCTTTAGTCTTTTGGTGCAATGTCGAAGTTTAACTCCAACACTGCATTTTCCTTGGTCTTTTTTGGTACAAATTGGACTTATAAGTCCAAATTGTACCTTTGTGTTTGAAATACATCCAAAATATGTATTTCAGGCTTATAAACCCGAAATACACCATGTGTATTTCGGGGTTATAAACCCGAAATACACCAAGTGTATTTCGGGGTTATAAACCCGAAATACACCAAGATGTGTATTTCGGGGTTCGGGCTTACAAACCCAAAATTTGCATTTATGTCACACGTTTGAGGTTCATTTAATGGTTTGTCTTTGAAATCATTTTGATTTCCCCTTGTTTTATCTTCCTTTTACTCTTCTTTTTCGTTATTTTGCCTTCATTTTGTTCTTGAGTGCTTGGAGTTTTTGTCAAAGTTTAGAGAATATTGAAGGGCCAAAGCCATTCTTCGATCTTCCTTTTGGGTAAGTTTAATTTATTTATTACTTTATTTTTGGGTTTTATTTTCTTTCATTTTCTTACCCGATTGTTTGAGCTTCAAAGGGCTGAACTTTGTGTTCATTTTGAAATTGCACCTCTTTGGCATATGTCGGGGATGCAGTCTTGTCATAAACCAAATTTATTTTGTTATAGTGTATGGCGGGGTTGTATCCCTGGAATACACCATATATATATATATATATATATATATACCATAGACCAATCTACAAACCTTATCATTTGGTGGATGTCGGGGCCATAACCCTGACATACTCCCAAATCTTACCAATTATATATGTTAGGGTAATGACCTCAACATATGGTAAAAACCTTTAAAATCATTGTTGCTTGGTGTAGAGCAAGGCTATGACCTCAACGTGCACCAATTCCATCAATTATGGTGTAAGTCAGGGCCGTAACCCCACCCTACACCAATGACAATACACATTTTTTAAGTGTTGTTTTTGGTGTATGATGGGGCCATACCCTACACCAATGGCAATACACATTTTTAAGTGTTGTTTTTGGTGTGTGTCGAGGTGGTAACCCTGACCTACACCAAGTCCTTCCAAAATGGTGTATATCGGGGTTACGACCTCGATATACATCAAAACTTGAACCATTTTTATTTTTTTGTTTCCTATGTGATGCATACCGGGTTTGTAAACCTGATCTATACCACTTTGTTTTGTATGAACCTTCCTAAATGTAGATCGGGTTTACAAACCCGATTTACACCAATTTGTTTTACAATCTTTCCAAAATGCAAATCAGACTTATAAGTCGGAAATGCATCTTTTTTCTTTTGAGCTCCACTTATGTTAGGTGTGAATCAAGTTTGTAAACCCGATTTGGAACAAGTGCACACATGTGTAAATAGAGGTTACAAACCCGATTTACATCCCAAAGGCAATTTTTTTCTACCAATAAGTTAGGGTTTTTGAAAAATGAAGTGAATTAGTTGAACTAAGCATGGTGATAATGTTTTTTAAATGTTGGAGTTACAATCACAGTTAGATAACGGAGCCGTCTCTGACCAAAAGAACTATGAAGTTCAAAAAGCAAGACCCTCATCCGGTCTTCCCATCTTCATATGTGTTATTTAATATTGACAACATTAGAGATATATAGATTGGTCATATAGATCTTGAAGAATTTATGAAAAGAGTAAAAGAGCCACCCAAGCACTACAAAATGGAGGCAACTATTAATAGCAGCATTCATTTAGTTGCAGGTTTCCTGATGTCAGTACAAAACCCTAAATTTGTTTTAGCATTAGCTAACAAATTTGATCCAGTAAGCAAGTCTGTCAAGGATGCTGAAGGAAAGAAAACTCTCATCAAGTTTGATAAGGATTTCTTTGACACCATTTTTAAATGTCCAAACATTGATCAATATACCAATATTGACATACAGTCAGCACAAACATACTATGACAATAATTCAGACAAGTGCAGAAGAAATATCAATGACAATTGGTTGAAGACACCAAGGCCTACTATAGCAAGATGGCCTAAGACTATTCATCAAAGTGATTTCATTAATGAGGTAAATAATTTGATTACTCAGATTCTCAATAGGGTAAAAGGGTTTCCTATTTCAGATACAAGATCATGAATGGTCGTATCAATATATCCATATCATTTGATAAAAAAAGAAAATATTTTGGGCTAAACAAATAAGTGATGTTTTGTGTGAATAGCCTACTAAGGTCCCAACCACTTTAAAGTTTTACATGACTTCATATCTAGTGTATGCAGCAGCCTCCATGAGGTACTTTCCAGGATTGTCTACCATAGGGGATAGAAGTCAAATTCTAGTATATCAATATTACTCTCAATTGACTCTGAAGAACAATTTACATCATTTTAGGTGAGTAAATGATGCTTTCTTTTAACACTACATGTGCATGTTTGATAAGGAACTCCAAAAGAAGAGGGTGTTAGATGAAGCCTGGAATGTGTGAACCAATATGGGTGTATGTTCCTACAATTTCCTACTTTCACATATCTCAAAGTAGGATGTTGTGACAATGAACCCTTTATGTTCCCTAGGTACCCATCAGATAAAATTGTGCTCATGGAGTTGGATTGTCAGATGGTAGCAGTGCATGAATGCCAATCAGGTTCACACAAGATTGGTTTCAAGTTCTCTCTCATTATTGGGAGATATTCAATCAATTCCATTTATAAAGCCAGGGCTATGGATGAAGAAAAGAGAAGGGTTACCACGAAGCACTTTAAAACTAGGTAATATGTTGACTATAGGGGTATGAAAAATAAGCTAAAGAAGAGTTATTCTCATGTTCACTGTGTAGAGGACATTTAGATTGATTGCAGAATAGAAAATGATATTAAGAAGCTTGACAATTGTCATCTTACCATGGAGAAAATTGATAACCTAAATCTTACCGATATCCTTGAGGATCTTGAAGATGATGGAAATGTTTTGGATATAGTATATGAGAAGAATAATATTGCAGATTTACCCTTACCTCTCATCCAGTGGTACCAAAAGGAAATCACTTCAATAAGGGCTTGATTTCAGAATATTCTTGCGAATACCAAAATCTGGTTAACATAGAAAGGAATTCAATTGAAGCCTTTCCAAACTAGATCAGAGGATGATACTGTAGGACTAGTGGGAAATAATTTTGAGTTAGAACCAAGAATATGCAAGATTTAGCGACCCCTAAGACCCCTAAGTTCAATTTCATTATTGGAAAAGGGAAAGATAAGAGTCAAAGAGAGTCATCAACTTAGGATACTTAGATAGAAGAAGAAGATGTACAAGAAGAATAAGAGGGAGAATTAGAAAAAGAACAAGAAGAGGAGTATGATGAGGAAGGGTTTCTTGAAATTCCTAGTATTTCCCAGTTTGAAATGACACTAGAAACCATTCCTTCCACATCTCATGATACTCTAGGTATAACTCCTCCTTTGGTTCATGTTTCTAATCTTATTCCTTTTGGTTCCACCATTTCCTATGTATTTGATGCCCCTGGTGTAGTTATGCTTATCAAGGATATGTGAAAGGCCCAAAATGAATGTAATAACAAAGGAAGATAAATAATTTAAAAAGTATCAAGATTTCTATGCTTATTCCCTAATAAGAATCAAAAGCCTCTTCATGAAGAGGTTATCATCAAAGAATTCAGCTTACTCATTGGAGAAGAGGTTGATAAAGAAATTTTCTTAATATCTTCAATTGATAAGATGATAGATATTCAAGTTAATTTGGATGACTTGGCTTCCATCCTGAAGAAGCACAAAAGATGTTAAGTTGGGCCTCAAAGATTTTGTCACCTGGGTCAAAGTTGTCACAAATCATACTCAAGGACCTAATGAGGAACAAATGAAGGCTGCCCTACAAAAGTTCGAGGAATTCATGAAGCAAGATCATAATGGAGTGTCTGAGGACACTTAGTATTTTTATATTTCTAAAGTTGTAGGTGCATTTTGCAGTTAGTATTTGACACTTCAAGTGTCATTTTGTATTTATGTTTTGCATCTAGAATATGCACAAGTTCTAAGTCAAGCAGGACTCATTTTTGACTTATTCATAGTTTGTTATAGCTTTCATAGATTATCTCATTGCCCCTCTCTTACATATATGAGGGTGCTCATTGTAATTAATATCTTTGATTTTATGCAACAAGACTCTGCTGAAGTGAAGAGCAAAGTGAAACTTTGAGTTCATATTTTTATTTGCGAATTTGATCAAATAAGAAGACATCTTTGGCTTTTAGACTTTGTGTTGGATACATTATGGTTTATGGTGAGAGTGTTCTTATGTCATTCTTGTTGTAAAATCTTGTTTTGATTGAGTAAAAGCATTGTGGAAGAATATTATTAAAGAGTAGAACAAATTTTATTTTATAAACTTTGTGTTGCATCTCAACATTTGTAAGGTAGAATTAGTACAGAGATAGCCATTTAAAGACTTTGAGCTTTACTTTGTTGTTTCAAGTAAAAATTGATAAAACTGTAAGAAGGTATCAAGAAAGCCATTTTGGGTTACATAAGTTATTTTTCAAAGGTTGATAGGATTATAGTTTTTTGAAGACTTTGTGCTTAAGTACTATTTTCTTGTCTCGGGGAAGCAACATAAGACTTCTTTCTTTCATAGAAACTTTTCTTCTTATTTGTATTTTTTGATTAAGTTGTTTAAATCATTAGTGCTCCAATTGTAACTTATTTTCTGAAAAAAAGAGAAAAGAATAACGTTTGTTCTAAAAGATAGATTAAGATGATGTAATGACCAAGTTTAGAATAGGATTCATAGTTAGAGTTTTTTTCTAAGTGGAAAGAGTAGTAAACAAAAGGGGGAACCTTCCCTTATAATTAGGAGATATTTAATCTCACGCACTGTGGCTGAAACCACAATTTTGTGAGCTTCCTCAGTTTATAAAATTTTCAATGAACAACATCGTTAGTAGAAATTTAATAAATAGCTACAATACATTTGGAAAGAAATAAAAAATCTCATTTACTAATTCATATTGACAATACATATTGTTGTTTTGAAGTGGAAAAGTAAGTTGAAATAATTCCTCTTCAGTTGCAACCACTAATTTAGCTTCATCTTCAATTAGAACTTCATGTTTAGGTGTAAACATAATTTGTTATGCTTTGTTTGCCTTCATCTTAGCTAGATGCCTTATAGGTCAACCTCGTAAAAAAACAAAATTTGAACCCTCCTTGTTGGTTTTGTGTTGATGGAATGCTTCTTTATCCTCTTTTTGATTTGTAAAGTCTAATTTGTGTTACCGATTTGATAGAAACATAGATATTTTTCCACTATGTTCATGTTTCTCATGATTTTACTCTATAAAAGATATTGGTTTAGCATCTAAATTTGAGAAAAAAAAAACCTCTAAGTCATTGCTAAATTGATTTCTTTCAATCTCTTTACTTTTCTATATGAGAGGATTGATTTTGACTTTATGGCAACTCCCTTCTTGAAATAGGAATTTTGATTTGATATCACATTTGTCTTGACTAGCAACCTTGTATATGTTAACTTCTTTATTTCGCAAATAAGGTTGTCTTCACTTGTCTCCTCATAAACCAACACCTTGTCATGCTTAGAATTTATTGATTTAGGAATTGTTATCTTGGCATCAATACATGAACAAAATTCTTTTATGATGCTAGAAAGCATGTCTTCATTGATTTCCAAAATACTCTCTTCAAGTATATCAATCTGCTCCTTCAAACAAGGATAGACTAACACCCTATCAAAGGTAATGGCTTCTTCAGGCCATCCCAAACCTATTGCTAATGATATTGGTGTTTGTTTGTTGTAATTCGTGAATCCAAAATACTTTTTTCTACTGCTAAATCTGATTGTGGTAACTTGCAGAATTTATAACAATCCCATGTGCTTTGAATGAAAACTATGATTCTAGAAAAACACAATTTTTTTAAAACAAACCTAGAGACTCTCATAACTTGATACCATCCCTAATAATAACACCAAAAAAGATTGATCTCCACTAAGTAAATTAAGTAGGTGCAAACAACTCAATGCACACACTTGATTGGGCAACTAATCCCACATGGAGTAACATATTATCTTAGAGAGGCTCTTACCAAGGACATGTCTTCTTGGATGATGTTGACACTATATGTGCATTAGGGAAGCCTTCTAGGTTAGTTTATCAAAGTGTCTATAAAATAAACTAAATTCAATAAACCAAATTAAAAAGATAACAATATTGGAGATAAATCTAACTACACAACAATAGTTGCGGGTTGACTAGTTAATTGACACAACATTGGCTGCAAGATAATTGTTATAAAACTATTAAAATTCTATGTTATGATGAATCAATAAGGATCTAGACAACTACTGAGAGGGGGAGGGGGGTGAATGAGTAGATAGAAAACTGACTTAACCAAAATTGCCAACACCGCTACAAAACAACTCATCGACCTTATAAGCAAAACAATAGGTCAGTAACACATCACAAACCTAAGATCTCATAGAGATTACAAACAAATCGGTTCAAGTATTACCATTAGATTACATAGCAATCATCAACACATTTTTCAAGACAACCTCAACCACTCCTTGATCACTGCTCATCGATTCTTGTAACTCATCACGTTGTTTCCACTTCATGCAATGTACTCGCTCATTCCCAAGATAAAACTGTTATCTTTACATGCCAAAAACCACTTGAAAGTCATCACATACAAAATGCTTATGTGGCATAATCATTACCGATCACCATTTGATAATAAATTAATACAACCAATTCACCAAGCTCCATCGGTTAGGGTTTGGCACATCAACAGGTAGGGTTACCGGTTGATCTCACTGCTTCTAAAGTAATACCGGTTTCCTTTACTTGCTCACCTACTGGTTGCAAAAAAACATCATAACAAAATCATAACCGGTTACAATTGACATCAATGACAACACAATAGGTCATCAATGCAATCTTCAATCAAATGCCAACAATATCCCCCTTTGGCATTGATGGCAATATAAATATCAATACCCTTGATTGTGATGATTGAGAATAATGCACATACACAGGTATAGGAATCCTGGTTTACATTTTACCATGTAATCTCCTTCAGCTGAGTCACCATGTCTTCAACTGGTAACTGGCTACAATTCTTCTCCCCCTTTGACAACAATGCCAAAGTGAAACTAAAACATGCAGTGTCATAATTAACCGTTCTGCATCAAGTTGCTCCCCCTGTGGAGTAGCTCCACTCTACACCAATCCTGCTTCAAGATCTTCAATTTGCTCCAGCACTGATGTCTTCCACATTTTCTCAATTGACCTCATATAGGGGCACATCCCCTAGCTAACCTCTAAGATACTCAAAAGTAGTCTTAGGCAGAGGTTTAGTAAAGATATCCGCTAGCTGCTCCTTAGTAGATGCATGCTCCAGTAACACATCTTTACTCTGCATTTTCTCCCTCAAGAAATGATATTTTGGCTCAATATGCTTGGTTCTAGCATGCAACACCGGATTCTTTGAGATATTTATTGTACTCGTATTATCACATAAAATATTTACCGGTTCTGTGATCTTCAACTTGAATCCTTCCAGAATGTGTTTCATCCAGATTGTCTAGGTACAATTCATATACTCTGCAACATATTCAACTTCAACAGTGGACTGTGATATACAACTCTGCTTCTTGTTTCTCCAAGACACAAGTCTTCCTCCAAGAAAGAATGCACCACCGGTTGTGCTCTTCATGTCATAACATTTCCTACCCAGTCTACATCTGTATAAACCTTCAAATCAAAGTTACCTGCATATGGATACCATAATCCATAATCAATAGTACCTTTCAAATATCTGAATATCCTTTTAGTTGCAATCATGTGTGTCTCCTTTGGTTTCTTCTGAAAATCTAGCAACTAATCCAACTGCATGAGCAATATTCGGTCTGTTGTGAACAATATAATGCAGTTTCCCTATCATTGACCTATACTCCTTTTCATCAATGGATGCAACATCATCCTTCTTAGACAATTTACAACTTTTAACCATTGGTGTCCCAACTAGTTTACAGTCTCCCATTCCAAATGTCTTCAATACCTCTTTCACATATTTGGACTATGTGATAAAAATACCACTCTTCATCTACTGAATTTGCAAACCTATGAAGAATTTTATCTCTCCTACCAGAGACATTTCAAAATCACTTTTCATCTCATTTGAAAAGTCATCACTCATGTCATCATTGCCTCCAAAAATGATATCATCCACAAACACTTCACTAACTAGTATCTTATCTCATTCATTCTTGAGATATATATTGTTGTCTTCATTGGTTCTCTGAAAACCTATCTTCATCAGGTGTGAATGTAGTCTTTCATACCATGCTCTTGGTGCTTTCTTCAAACCATATAACCATATAGTTTACACACCATATCCTTTGCATCAGTCAAAGCATAACCATCTTGTTGTTCAATGTATACTTCCTCTTCTAGTATTTCATTTAGAAATGTTGACTTCACATCCATCTAATATACTTTGAATCCCCTATATGCTGCAAATGCAAGTAGAGTCCTAACACCTTCAAATCTAGCAACCGGTGCAAATGTTTTTCCATAGTCTTCTCCTTCTTCCTATGCATAACCTTTGCATACCAATCTTGCTTTGTTTCTGACTACTACTTTATCTTCATTCAGTTTATTCCTAAATACCCATTTAGTACCTATCACATTTTTATTCACCAGTCTGGGTACTAGGGTCCATGTATTGTTCTTCTCAATCTGGTCAAGCTCCTCTTCCATAACCTTGATTCAATGATCATCTCCAAAGGCTTCCTTAGCAGTTCTAGGCTCAATAGTGGAGATCATGTAAGAATTCTCTCTAATTCTTCTTCTAGTTAACACTCCAACATCTTTATCTCTAATAATCTAGTCAGGATTATGATTGAGTCTCACATACCTTGGAATAACATGATCATTATCTTCAGGTTCTTCTTCCTCGCTATCTTCCTCTTCTTCTGTAGATTCTACCTGTTCCGGTTGAAATGGTACTACATCATTCACTTCACCAACTTCTAGCTTCACCGATTCTGGTTCCAAAATCAGAATGTAAGGTTCATCTTCCTTCTTCTCCTCATTGGTTTCTCCTAAAATGTCAAGACACTCATCCACTCGGACATCAACACTTTCAATGATTCTCTTTGTCCAGTTGTTGTAACATTTGTAGTCTTTACTCTTGGTGGAGTAACCAAGAAATATGCCTTCATCACTCTTGGCATCAAACTTTACCAACATAGTAACCTCTCTTGATAAAACATTTACTGCCAAAAAACTTAAAATAACAAACATTAGGTGATCTACCATACTAGTATTCATAAGGATTTTTATCTTTACCTCTCTTTACCAATATCCAGTTCATAGTGTATACAGTTGTGCCGACAACTTCTCTCTAGAAAGTTTTTGCTACACCTCCTTTTATTAGCATCGTTCTATCAGCTTCAACAACTGACTAGTTGTTCCTCTTTGCAATACCATTATGTTGTTGTGTCCTAGGTGCAGAAAGTTGCCTCTTAATTCCATTGTCTTCATAATATCTAGTGAATTCCTCTGAAGTAAATTCACCTCCTTGATTAGTTCTCAAACACTTTATCTTCTTACCACTTTCCTTTTTAGCTAAGGCCTTGAATGCCTTAAACTTACCAAAGGCTTATGTTTTGCCCTTCAAGAATGTGACCTGCGTCATTCTTGAGCAATCATCAATGAAGATCATAAAATATCTATCACCTTGAATACTTTTAGCCCTTATTGGTCCATAGAGGTCCGTATGAACCAAATCTAACAAATGTTTCGCTAAGAAATATTTTCTCTTAAAAGTTCAGGATGCCATCTTCCCTAACTAACATTCCTTAGACAAAGCATTCACCAGTTTGTCCAACTAAGGCAAACCTCTTATTTACTTGGACTTACTAAATTTTACAATATTTTCAAAATTTATATGATAAAATCTCTAATGCCAAAGCCAACTATCATCTACTTTAGCAATTAAATAATTGTTGACTTTAGGATTTAAGTGAAACGGGTTACTTTTTGTCTGCTTGCCGGTTGCAATCGGTTCACCTTTTCTCCCATAGATTTTGCACATTCCATTCTTAAATTCCAATGGATAACCTCTGTCAATTAGTTGAGCTACACTCAACAGATTGTGCTTTAATCCTTCAACCCAGTAGACATCATCTGCACTACTCTTTCCATTAAGAGAAATGGTTCCCTTTTCGTTTACCATGCAGGGTGAGCCATTTCCAAATCTCACAACTCCTCCATCAAAGTCATTAAAAGTAAGAAATTTACTTCGGCCACCGGTCATGTGGTGTGAACAACCACTATCTATGATCCAATAATTAGAACTATCCATGAAAGAAACTAATGCCTTCTGATCAAATGTGTCCTCTTTAATGGAAACAAAGACAATGTCTTCATTAGCGTCTCCCTCAGATTCCTCATCAGTGATTCCACCATCAACTGCAATGAGGCAATCTCTTTTGCCTTTGCCTTTGTACTTCTTGTACTTCTCACACTTATGCTCATTGTCACCATTAGGACAGTTAGCAACAATATGTCCAATATTGTTACACGCAAAACACTTCAAAGGTAATTTACCTCTGTACTTACCGATACCTCTAGGTAACTGCTTAGCCAATAATACTTCAAGATCGATCAGACTGTCTTCAGCATCAACTTCTCTGCTGGATCTAGACTCATAACTGTGACGAACATCTCTTCTTTTCCTCACAGGTGGGTTAGAGACTGAAGCTCTAAATGAAGATTCATATTTATGAGCACTACCATCATAACCATTTAATTCAAATGCAACAAGTTTACCAATGATGGAGTCAAGAGTTACCTTAGTTTTATCAATAGACTTTAGCTCCTGAATGGCTGCAACTTGGATAGCATAGACTGGTAGAAGGGCTCTCAACACCTTACTAACCACTGTGGCATCCTCCACCTTACCACCACCACTTTTGATCTCACCGACTCTCTCCTTGATCCTCTAACCATATTGTTGAATATTCTCACCTTCAGCCATTCGCATGTCATCAAATTTACCTCTCAGACTGTCTTCTTTGGCAATCTTCACATGCTCATCACCGCTATAGATATCCTCAAGTTTCTTTCACACATCATAAGAAGTCTCCAAACCATGGACATCAACATACTCTGAATCAGACAAAGAACTAATAATGGTCTCCAATGCTTGACTATTCTCTTGTTGCTCTTTCTTTTGATCATCAGACAAAATCCCACTAGGTGCAGTATATTTTGTAACAACATGTTCTGAGTATTGACTTCCTAGACTCTTGATATAAATTTTCATCCTATCACTCCATATTCTGTAGTTTTCCCTATTAAACTTGAGACCTTCTTTCTTCATCATGTTCTTCTAGATCTTTACCTCAAGCTATTAGGCTTAGACACTAGAGGACCTAAAAGGCTCTGATACCAAATGATGATATGATGAAGCAATAAGGATCCGAACAAATACTGAGAGGGGGGGGGGGGGTGAATCAGTAGATAAAAAACTAACAACCAAAATTGCCAACACTACTACAAAACAACTCATCGACCTTGTAAGAAAAACAATAGGTCAGTAACACATCACAAACCTAAGATCTCTTATAGATTACAAATAAATCGATTCAAGTATGACTGTTAGATTACATATCAATCATCAACATATTGTTCAAGACAACCTCGACCGCTCCTTGATCACCGCTCATCGATTCCTGTAACTCATCACGTTGTTTCCACTTCATACAATGTACTCACTCATTCCCAAGATAAAACCATTATCTCTACATGCCAAAAACCACTTGAAACTCATCACATACAACATGCATACATGGCATAATCATTACCGATCACCATTTGATAATAAATCAATACAACCGATTCACCAAGCTCCATCAGTTAAGGTTTGGCACATCAACAGGTAGGGTTACCAGTTGATCTCACTATTTCTAAAGTAATACCAATTTCCTTTACTTGCCCACCTACCGGTTGCAAAACAACATCATAACAACATCATTACCGATTATAATTGACATCAATGACAACACAATAGGTCATCAATGCAATATTCAATCAAATGCCAACATAATTAACTATGCTTCAAAGCAACCTATTTTAAAAACTCACTACTAATAGAAAAACATAGTGAATAACAACCTAAACTACTATAGAGTCACAGTATCTCACGTGGCCCTTGCTTAAGTGGCTTATATCTTAGTTTTTACCATTCAATCTTCAATCTACAAGATTCATTGTCAAAATCATCTTCTTATTGAAAATCAAAGAGATTACAAGAATTGATGTCATACAAGTTGATTGAACAATGACACCTATAACAAAATCTAGCACTAACTGGTTTCTCTCTCCAACTCAACTCAAACAAAATCTTCGATTTATACATGAGGCTTGAGCGTTATATTAATTATAGACTTTCAATAAATTATAACACATGTCCATTCCCTCCAGACAATGAGAAGATGACTTATTCTATCCATAACTTATGATAAAAACCTAACTAACAAGAGTTGGTGGTGTCACAATCCCAATCAAACTCTTACAACATAACAATATATTCATGGCTAAAAATGTGTACAAATATGTCATAATCATTATGAACCATGTTCTTTGTTGTTACACAACTTTCTCTACTAGTATTTGAATTTACTTATTTCCAATCTACGACATCAAAAAGTGGTAGAAGATTCAAAACTGAATTGAAACCCATTCCTTAAACGTTGTCTTTAGTCTCACCACTTTTGTCTTAGTCATCTTCTGGTGAATTTTGATCCTTTATTGTTATAAATATCTATAAATGATTTATGGGTTTTTTGCTCCTCCTTTTCATTTTTCCAAATATTTTTTAATATCTTAATTTCATTATGAAGTGATTGAGATATGCCCATTTTACGAAACTAGGTTTTTGGCAAATTTAGCACTTCCAGTCTACAAAGTTGCATGGTGACAACTATCACCTTGTTTCTTCTTCTTTCAAACTAAATGAATTAGTCAATCCTTCAAAAAATGGCATTTTAATCCTTCTAAAAATACTTAACATTTAATAATAACCATTCATCGTAACATATTATTATAATTTAATGTTAACTACCTAAACATGCAAATGCAAATCGATAATCATTTATCATAGTTAATGTTTCATGGAATTATGGTAATACTAATAAATGTATTGGAATGGCATTGTAAACATAGGGTAAACTGTCATAAATAATTAAAAAAATATGATGATTTATAGGCTCGTCAATACATTCAATTCTATTCTCCTCTTTATATCCAACGTGCCTGTGAACAATCGCCTTATGCATCCCACTTGTCCTTGTTCCTACAAATTAGCTCTTCATTCATTTGTTCTTCATTTCATGCATTATGCATTTAAAGAGATGAATTTATAAAATGGCAAGAGCTCCAAAACGACCAAACAAGGCGTCCAAAGAAGGCTCTTCATTCTGAATGACCAAAACCCTTGGATTACCTCTACAAAAGTTGAAACTAGACCAGTTTTGTCTCTAATAGTTTTCCTTCAATTTTGGTGTTAAAAATTTCAAGATAAAAAATATATTAAATGTAATAAATGATAAAATACCAAGAGACACATGTTTCCTCTTCCAAGCCCCCACTTGGATAAGCCAAAGGTCACTCCTTTGTCCACTTTCTAAGTCATTAATTATCTCATTCTAGGTGTCCAAATGTGGGAAAAACCATATTAAATAATTATGTTCACAACCCTTTACTGCTACTAATGGAACCCATCACCCCTTATGAATGTATTATAAACAATAGTGAGATTATATATTACAAAATTATTTTCCCAATAAACCCTAAGTGCCTTAGTACACTTTCCAAGGATGTTAGAACTGCTTGATCTCTACTATATACATAAGGTTGGTGAACCATATCAATGCACTCAACCTAGTCATAATCCCAATAGAGTAACCTAGTATCTTAAGCAGAGGCTCATTTAATTATTGTTGACCCCCAAAAGGTTCATGCCTTTGAAGGGCAGTCTAAAATTTTCACAAATGTGGGATTTTAATTTTCTGATCTATGCAACAACCTTAGGGATTTTAGAAGCTGACTCTTTGTCTTGAGGACAATAGAAAAGAAGAAAGATGAAAAGAATATAATAGCTAAAATAAGGTGAAATGTTGGAAGCAAGAGCTTTTACAACACTTTAATTTCCCTTTTGTATGGATTTGTTGCCAAAATTTACCCTTCGGGCCAAATTTTGCCTCACACAAGACTTTGGTTTATATGGTATAAGAAAATTTAGGAAAAGATTCTAAAATGTTAAAAGAGAAAAAGGAATATTTCATTAGAATATTTTAGTTTAAATTGCCAAATGAATAACTAAACACAATGTCTCTCCTTTTTCTTTTTTAAAGAAAGTTCAAGGGGATCCCAAGTCAAATACCATCTCCACTTTGTGATAAAGCTCAACGAAATTAATTTCATTTTTTGATGAAATTAGAACAAGGAAAGTGGGAGTTCATATTTACATTGAGAGGGAAAATGTGGGAAAAAAGGAGAGTTGCCACGTTGAAATTAGGGTTTTTTCTCTTTTGTTTGGTAAAGTCTTCTCACAGTTCCGACCCTTCCATTATAGAAATAGAAAAGAACTGTTAATGCAAATTTCATGTAAGCCCTTGCATGCATTCATCCATTCTTGAAGATTCATGAAGAGGCCAATAGCCTGACAGTAATCTGCAACATACAATGAGTTAAGCGTGAAAGAAGTTATTTCAAAGAGAAATGGGGCGAGGTATGTATCGTGAAAACAACATGTAACTGAAGAGATTCTTTTTGAAACCCGTAGCAGTTGCATGCAGAGATAGAGCAAATAAGAGACAGTACAAGAGAAGCAAAGGTAGGGTTTTTAGCCCAAATCGAATACCTCTTAGGATCTTTACACCGCTTTTCTTGCTTTTAGTTTTGAAAACTAGTAGCATCTTCAGGATAAAAAGGTTAAGGGAGATGCATTCATAGATAGCGCTAAAGGACACAAAGGTCTCCATGAGAGGTCTCTATTAGAAAAGAGAAAAGATTAGTAAGGATGTGTCAATATTGTCATAGAGTTCATGGTTAAAAAGATTGGTAAAAACATAGACATAAATGATTATTGCAGTCTTAGGAATTATTTTTTAGAAAAAGACATTGTTATAGGTAGTAGTTCTATTTAATGATATGACATAGGTCTTACAGAATAGGTTCATGATAAGGTCACTTAACAGTGATTAGTATAAAGACAATGCATAACAGAATATGAGCATGATAATATGGATCATACAGAGACCAATATGGATAGTAGGGATATTTTAGATCATTGTGCAGTCATGACTAAGCAGTTGATCTCTGTTGTAAAGATAAATACACAGTTTATAGGGGCTCAATCACACACAGTCATGATGAAGGAGAAATACACAGCAATGGCAAAATCATATGTAGGAGGCAAAGATTAGAGGTTGATCAATATTTGCGGATCTTAGGACAGTCAAAGAAAATTCAAATAGAGAAAGAAGGAATAGTCAAGCATGACTCATAATTCACGGGTTACAGGCATTAATAAGCGTGAGACAGTCATCCAAGGAAACGCCTTCGATCACAAAGGATTTTTAAAGAATATTTTAAAATTTAAGATGAATGGCAGTAAGTACAGGGGTTGTGTTTTGCTATAGCATATAGAGATATCAAATCAAAAAATTCAGTCTTCCACAATAGTGAAATGTGGGTTCTAATACCTAATATGAAGGGGTAGGTTTTTCAAGGATATCAAGAAACTTGAAAAGTCTTGAAGGCACACAATAACACCATTGGAATATGATAGGGGATAGAAACAAAAGCAGTGAAGGCACTATTAAAGTAAGTAATGGGAGCCTCAAGAAGAAGCCTAAGACAGTCAAAAGACAGTAGATGAGGTGAAAGAGCATTGTCACAATCATAAAGGACAGTGAACAAAATCAGATCAAGAGTGAGAAGTCAAGCAAATGATATGAGCCCTTAGTGAAATAGTGACTGGATCTAATCAAGGAAATGATCATGCATATGAAGATCCAGGCATGCAAGGATAGAGCTACCTTATAAAACTTTTCCAATGGGCTAAAGGACAATATTTTGATAGAGACAAATAAATACAGAGTCAGACTGCCAGACATTACAATAGAGTGTTGACAAAACCCTTGCATAGATACAATATATCAGTAATAAGAAATTGATATGGTGGAGACACAAAAAATACAATCTTATGTCAGAGTTTTAGAGTGCATACACAATTATTATGAACAAGGGAAATACAGTGCGACAACCTAAGACAATGGTCATTGTCATAGGGAAATTTGCAGTAATGGGTTTTGTAGTAGCACTCAAAGATAAGGAGACCAGTCCAAAGACAGTGAATGCCAAACCTAAAAGTACAGTAAAAAAAAGAGAGAGAATATTGAGCAGTATACATTCTAGAAACCTCACATGAAAGTGAACAAAGACACAGCTTGTGACAACACACAAATAGCAGCCCTAGACAAAGATAGAAAGCCCTAGTAGCAACAATATACAGTCCAAAAGGAACAATGTCTCTTCTAAGGTTGAAATTTGACTCAAGGTCTTGAGGGCAGCATACAAGTTTGACCACTATATTCAACATTCCCCAAGGTCAAGATGGAAAATATCAACATCAAATAGAAGAACCTAAGACAGTAACAATAATGGTGATCAAACTTTGTGTTTGATATCCAAATAAGAAGGCAAGAAAATCATCAAAGATTCTTTATTTGCAGCCATAATGAAGACCTTAGAAAGATCTTGCACAAAGCAATGAAAGTTCATGAATATGATGTAGGTTAAAGACAACAAAGAAGACTTTATTATGGCATTAGGGATTAAACACAAGGTTTTGACAGTAATGAATATCATTACAGTCAATAAGAAAGGATAATACTATCAAAAAAGTGTACAATGAGAAGCCATTCACAACATTCAATGGAGTTCATGAAGACAACATATCACAAAGGATAGTTTACCTTAATCGTCAATACTCAAAAGGTCATACACCACAGTGTACAAAGTGATCTTAAAGATAGCAAGTACAATCTTATACAAAGTAGTCTACAAAACCAAGAAAGACAGTTCATGTAGAAAAGACATAAACCAGATCAAAGGGATCACTGTTAGAGACCTAAACGTGCAGCCCATGAATAAATCATTGTCAAAATGGTAAAGCACAAAGAAATAAAGTCACAACAATCATAGAGACAACCTTAGATCAGTGCCAAGTCAGTAGGGAAAAGAGTTATAACAGTAATCCAGGGAAATGATTAAAGCCTTGAGCACCTAGAATTTTGTCATTACATAAGAAAGAGACAGACAAGCACATGGTGAAATGACGAAATAGCTACAACAAGCAGTGTTATGCATCAATGAGCAATTTATACCTACAAATAGGGCACACATATAGTCAAATACAGTCTTTAGCAAGGAAGTCTAGAACAAAATTATCACAGTTTGAGGGAACAGAGTAGACCTGTATGCGATATTATTAAGGAATCCATCTCATAGCCTTCAAGCCTAATATCTCAGAGTAGTCAATATTTAAAAAGGAAATTACAGTCAGTATGTGACTGTAAAAGAAGACGTTGTTTGCGTGCAAAAGGTAAATGGGCATGGAAAGTAAGACAAATTACAGAGACTTTAGCATTGTTAGGAAAAATTATTATGATAGCAGGGCTTCTCAAAGGTCATGATGTCTTTGTAGCAGTCATTGTCAATAATAAGGCTCAGAGCAGTAAAAGGATAGGTATGAAGGCAAATAGCAGCAAATGGCCTTCTAATGATTGTCCTCTATCTAAGAAAGGGAGTAACAATCAAAAGAATGTTGTAGCAAGCCATATGAGACACAGTAATGACTCTAAGAATAGTGCACAACAAATAGCTTCAAGCAAAGGAAGGCTTAGATGCAGTTATAAATTATTTCTGATATGCAAAAGGCATTCTCGCATCTTACAATCACTTCAAAGGTTTATCAATTAGTTGAATTTGATTATGCAATCAGTTTAAGGATCACTCTAAGGGTCAGGAGGTGGAGTCTTAATTTATTTCATCAGTTTGAGCCTGAAAAGAAGGAAGTTTGAGGGAGTTTAGAGTAGTTGGAGGCCAGATAAGAACCCTTCATGAGTTAGTCATCACCTAAGGCAACTTTTTAGGCAGTTTAGCTTCAGTTTGCAACAGTTATGACACCTTTTGTGCATACTATTTCCTCGAATTCAACCCCATCCACCTTGGAAGCATCAAAAACTCATGCATGAGTTCAATCCTGAAAAGGGGAGCTTTTTGGGGATTTTGCAGCAGTCCTACTACAGTTATGAACCCTTTATGGGTTGGTTATCATTTGTGACAACTTTTAGAGAAATTAAACATCAGTTTCAGTCAGATTTGACTCCTTTTTAGAAGGCTTTTCCCTTTCATTCGACCCAAGAAGATATTTTCATTATTGAAGCATCTTTCAAGGTGGAGCTTTCAGTTCAAGTGGAGTTTAATGATGAAGAGTTAGAGTTCATGGTCAGTCTCTACTTCTAGTCAGAGATGATTTTCTTTTTATATATCTCTTGTATCTTCTCCTCTCTTCGTAGCTCCTTTTTATCTGCCTTTCTCTTTCAACTGGGCATGAGACATTGTAGCTCACAGAAGCATTTTTAGTTGTAATAAATTCCTTTATATTTCAATAAAAGCAGTAATTTTCCTTCTTAATACTTCATGAGTTGAAAATGAATGATTGATTTGATGAATTTTTTGTGATTCATGCTTTGAATCCTTTGAGTTTGTCTCTTTTAAGCAGTTTTGATTCAAGGAGATGTAAGATTAATGTAGGTAATAGGTTGCGTAAGTTAATTTTAATAGTTTGAAGTTGAGAAGACAATGTGTTTTCCTTCATGTACCAGCTATGAGATTAGCCCCTTTTTTATGAAATACTGATATATTACTTGCTTAGTTGAGTTGTGATGAATGAGTCTTCTTTATTGAGAGGTATTGTGGGTCAATATAGTTGATTAAGCTTCTAAATCATTTGGTGCATCACCTCTTAGGATAGGTTTCCATTTCAAGTTTTCTTCCTATCCCTTTTCCCATCAACTCAATTTTGCAGGAGGTTTCATCAAAGAGAACCAACTCACTTTGGAGGTTGATTTCCACCATAGGCAACCCACAAACCTAGAAATCTTCCAATGTTTCACAAGATTGCTGAGCTTTCAACTTGAGCATCACGGGTGCAATCTTGGTGACAACATAATCATCAAGTAACACTGATTTATTGACATGAGAACATCACGCCACGCCCCTTAATTATTAAGATGAGAACAAAATACAGAAAATGACATAAACATAGGGCATGTATATCAAATCCTTCTGTGGGAAGCACTTGTGAATACTTGATAGAAAATAGAGGAATTCGTCTAGATCTTCACAATAATTAACCATTCTTACAAGATTGTTTCTTGAGAGCATAATCTAATTCCTAATCTAAGAAAAATGGAAGGGTGAAAGATTCTACAAGATCCATCTTTTCCAAATTTAATAGGAAACAAAGAAGTCAAGATGAGAATACAACAACTACTTCAAAATTGAAAAGTGATACAAAGCATTCAAACTTCAGTAAGACAAGTGAAAGGAAAACAAAGGTAAACTCTAGTGTCCAACCTAAGAACAAACATGCTAAGGTCTAATCATAGATGCAAATAACTAAACTCTAAAACATTCTTTAAATTTTTCATAAGGGAATTACAAAATCCTTATTTTTCAATAGTGTTGAACCCTTATTACAAGAATGTCTATGGGCTTTTATAGAATCTATTTTTTTAATAATAAGAATGATTTTTGCAACTGAATATTATTTTACATACTCACTACGTGGTCACAAAATCATGATGACTATTGCAATTATTTCTGCACGAAGGATTTTTACATTATTTTCTCTCCTTGATTCCAGGCATGAGCACCACCTGGATCTCCCATCATTTGAAGTAAAATATTCTAGGCATGTAGTTCTTTAAAATTTGGTGACTAATTCTATTTTGGACCCACAAGGTGTCTAGGTTCATTCTTGCTTCCATTGGCCAATGGTGTTTCTTTGTTCCCCTTTTGAATTAGAGATTAAAAATTCTCCACTTGGTTGACAAGTGGCATTTTTTTCGTTGGTGTTTCTGAAAATATTGCATAGATGTAAAGGGCTCTTACATGTTCAGGAGATGTGGCATCTTGGTGGATTTTTTTGGGTGATATCTCTTGGTTTAAACTCAAATTTCTGTGAAGCTTCCACGTCTTATTTTTTATAGGAGCGTTATTTGAAAGACATTCTAAAAAATGAGCTGAACACATGGTGTGATGGAAAAATTTTGTGAGGACTCTTCTTTTTTCTGCTCTAGTCCTCTAACAGCTTCCATGTGGGGTCTTTTGTGGGGTGCTTGCTACCGAACCAAGAAGTATTCAGGAAGAGAATGCAGGGACCTTTGTTTTGATCCTTGGACACGCGACACACTAGCAGAGGATCTTTGAAATTCTTCCCTTTTATCACTTTAATTTTTTGTGATGCCTCCATGTGGAATACCCCAAAAAGGGATCTCTTTGGTATATAAAAATAAATTATCAAGCAACCTAAAGAGAAGAGAGAAGTAAGGCCGTGAGGATCATAACTTAATTAGATAGAAGTACAACTCAATCTAGTTGCAATCAAAGAATCTACAACTTTTTTCAACTCACAGGAGACCTCTACTTGTGGAGGATGAATACAAAATCTCTATTTTTCACAAACCAAATTTGAAATTCCTTTCTATCCATTGCAAATTTCTCAGATCGTCTATCCATGATGGCTCAAGAAAGAATTTTGTCTTTGATTAACATGCTACTCCCTTTAGTATTATTATCTTACACATGGATGGTACATGGTTTTGTATCTTTCACATTCTGCTTGTTCTTGCTTCACTTTGGCCTACCAAAAACTGTAGGCAAAATTTCAAACTTTAGAAATTAATTAATTTAATTAAGCACAGACCATACCTAACTTAACTTTAGCTTCATTATCAAAGATAACTTTACCAGGAGGGTGCATCTTGTTGGCATTGATCAGGATGTATAAAATATTCACATTTCAAAAGGTAGGTGCAAGCGACACAAGGCAGACATTCTCATGAACCTAGAAAATGTTAAGACGATGGACCATGCGGATGAAATGAAGATACTTAGACATATATAGAATGTATTTAGTGATGGTATGATAATATCTCGAATCTAGAAATATGAACACAAGGCTTCCTCCTTTGAAAGAAAAATAAAGAATTAATGAATCAAAGACTCCAATTTATAACAAAACAATTAGATTGACCCCACTAAAGATGAAAATCTCTACATTAAGAATTTTGTACCACAAAGAGTCAAGACACCATTTAAGGAGGGTTAATCAATCATGTGTGCATTGTGTTTGTTATTTACCCCTTCCGCAAGGTGAAGTAAATAAGAGGATACATTTGCGTTAAGCTACGTAGTTTGATTATCCCCTCATAGCCAACTGAATAGAACCTTGTTGCCAGAGTTATCTGCATCACCTAGACATAGAATGTTTTAATAATTAATACCTTATCCTTTGATGATCTTTTCTCATTTATTTAATCTTTTAAATTCCACTGATAATAAAACTAGGCTGCCAAGTTGAAAACCAAAGTAGTAGCAAGAGGTACCTTTGGATTTTTCACACGAGGACATGTGCCCCTTTAAAACTTCACATCAAGGAAATATTAAATATTCCATTATGAACGCTTTCATGAACATCACTGTAAAACCAATTAATTGACTAGTAGTGAATGAGAATTTTTGACATATCAATTAAAGTCTCTAGCCAAATCAAGATAAATCTCAAGCTATAAATAAGAGAAATAAATGCATTAATTGTTACTTAGCCTGAAAAGGAAAGTGCCATGGTATTATTATTGCTGTCATTTAAAGACATTTAATTAAATACTTCTTGAGTATGAAAATCTCTTTGTGTGTTCCTCAAGCACCTCGAAATTTATTATGGAGCATGATCACTCACCTCGAAAAGTAGATGCATAACTATTCGCACATGCACAAAGGGAAAAAATTATCTACAAAAGGTAATTAATATGTTAATTATTCATTCTAAACTTGTAGATTTAGCCCATGTAAAAAAGAGATTTATAATAATTTTGTGAGCTTAGGTAGTGATGGATGCCCCAATCAGGTTAATTTCCAATAAGGGATAGAGAGCTTTTCTAGGCACAATATCAAACCTGCGGTTGGAGCGGTTAATAAACACAAACAATGAGTTGGTTCTTGCTAGTATAAAATGGATCCTAGGAAATTATTTTTTGGTTAATGAGGGCTGGTATCAAGTGAACAATGATAGTGTGTCTCACTTTGTGGGCTCTTTGCTTGACTTGAGCTCCTAAAGATGTAATTGCAAGAATGACCTAGGGTTTGTTTAGGAATGAGCTTACTGGTGGGTTGGATCAAGTTCTAGAGGTGGCTCAATATGGGGTCAACATTCTTACTACAATTGGCCTAAAGGCATATATGGAAAAGGATGCAGTTGTGCCATGGTGGCATTTATGGCTAATTTTAGGAGCTTCTCTCTTGAGGATCATCGAGCTTGTTGCGGTCATGCTTACAAATTCCTCAAAGAGGCGATAGGGGAGGAACATGCCTTCAACACAAAATGTCTAGAGGTTTTCTGGTTCATGGTTGACAATTAGGAGTTGGATAGTGATGATGATAGCCTACCTAGTGAGAGGGAATTGCTATAGATGTATGAGGATGTCAACAAGGATGGAGATGGAGGAGACAACCCCCAAATGTGACAATATGGCTCCTAGGTAGCTTGTGCCATAAAAAGAAGACTTTCTTTTATTTAAAATGAAAAGAAAGACAATTTTGCAAGTTTTCAAAAGAACTATTTTGATATTTTGTAATGTAACACAAAGTGTTACAAAAATATATACATATACCTATAAATATTACTATAAAAATGAATACATATACTTAGTTTTGATATTTCAATTTCTTGAGCCAATTGTTTGATATCTATACATGGATGTGTATTTCTTCTTTCTGCAAACTCTTTTAGTATCATATTTACAATGTTATTTTGTGCATGAAAGAACTATATTAATATCACGAATAAAAGACATCATTTCTAAAATGAAATGTGAAAATTCTCTTTCGTTTTACCATGCATTAATTTAAGCTAATAACTCCAATCACCACATATAGAAACTAATGACGAGTAGAGAGTATCTGTTAGCTGAATGATGTAAAATTCAACTTGAATAATACCCATTCAAACCTTAGCATGTTCTCTTCATAGAATAATGCACATAGGAAAGTCTTAGAATGTGATATTTCTTGTATTTACAGCGGCTTGAAAAAAAATATCTACCAATTCATAATGCACGACCATGTTAGCTAATAATTCCAAAACTTGAATTAGGGCATTTTGAGGGTCAACAACTTTGTACAACAACACTTAGAGGAAAGATAAAACTAAAAAATACGATCCTTGAAAGGAAGCAATGTGTAGAAGCACTTCATGGAAATGGAAAAGCAGCTAACTACTCCTATTCTAACCTAACCTACTACAAAAAGTAATATGCTAAATGAAACATTAACCAAAGTTTTGAAATAACTTCCCTTTCTACCTAGCTTATGGTATTTCTCATGCTTTTGATTCAAGGCCAGAGGAAAGAGCAAATAACCATTTTGATATTCTTTGGAATTCTCACACGAAGCAAGGACCATGAAATCTTCTCGTCTGCTAATAATATCCCTTGGTGGTGGGAGAATGATATTTTCTTTATCAAATAACTCATTTTCATATTTAGAGGCGAACATGGCAAAAATGATTTGGCAACCCTCTTTCTGGGAAAGATGAGGAAAAGGGCACCCCCTTGAAGATACTAGATTTGTATAATCATGACTACATTCTACTCTCTGTGTTCTGCCATTTTGCATGACTTTTATTTTCAAACTCTTCTTAAGGTATAGGGACAAAGTAATTTTGTTGTTTCTCATAATTTTTTCTGCTTTGATCTCTATCAATGACCAAAAAATTTCAGTCATCCCAGAATTGGGCTTCATCCATCTCTCCTTGACTTTCTTCCCAGATTGAGAATTTTTTCAAGAGATTTTTTTTGGATTTCATGAATAACCTCACCTTCTTCCTTGATTCTTTCTCCAATTTTGGAGCTTGCACTGTATACTAGATATTTGTAGGGATCCGCTACATCATGTTGCAACACTAATATTGTCTCTGAAGCTGATTTTGATCCTTTTCCCTCTTCACTTTTGATAAAAAAAATGATCTCAAAAGAAGAAGCATGACCCACTTGCTTTTTCCTTTTCAAAGATGTTACCTATAAATTTATAAAACTTTTGGTAAGGCATAAATCTTTATTGATTCCCCTCCTTTTCCTCTCTTGTCACGACTTTTCTAACTTTCTTAACCTCTGTCGTGGGGTTCTTAACTTTTAGAACTACCCGATCACCCGACTTGCTTAAGGGAGTCTACAAGAGGTTGACGCCATTTGGAAGTCGGACTTGTGGTTGTTTTTGTAAGAGTTCAATGGTTGTAAACTTGCCCGATCTTCCGACATCTTTTATGTTGCGTAAAGGTTGGGATTCTTTGAAATTTCAAAGGACCTCTCTGATTTCAAAACAAGGACATTCTAGATGATGCAATTTTAGGCCTATTTAGTACCCTATTGGGGTGGAAACACGAGTGATGGTAAAGATAGGTCATGCTTGGGCACCACCAAATTAAATAAACCTATCAAGCCGATAAGAATAACTGCTTCTTGCTGCTACTCTTTCTACTTCATCAGTTGCCATTTCATGCACTGCTCCCAGGAAAAAAATCAAGGGAATATTTACAAAGTACCATCATTAATGGCCATTAAGTAATTAAGGACACGAAGAAGGTGGCAACACACGTTATTACATTTGATGCTGTCATTTTTTGCAAAAAACATTAAAGATAGCTAAAAAGAGGAAATTGTCATGACTCGCCTATATCAAAATGGTTTTGCCTCATGACAGTGAGTTGCCATTTCACAACCCAGATTTGAATTGGCCAGAGAAAGAGCGCGGGGATATAGTCAGACAGTTACGATCTTTTGCATGGAAAGCATGAACAGATTTCAGTGAATATAGGAAGGTCGTCGCTATATTAGGAAAGATTGCAGAGCAAGCTGAAAATCACAAACAATGCTTAAAGGACGCGCTCGCAATAGGAAGGAACTTGAATAATTATGTTTAACAAGATGGTACTTAAAGCTAAGAAAGGCCCTTTGGTGCAATCGAATGTTGAGGAATTGCAGGAAGATATCATCATGGACTTGACTACTTTTTCTTAGCTATTGTACTCAATCAAGAAGAATTTATAGACCTCCTTCTGACATTGATTGAAGAAGAAGAAATAGTGGAAGAGATTGACAAACAAGATTGCAGAACAACACTTGACACCTGATGTTGGAGCCTGAGTCTAGTGGCTTTATAGCCTTATGGTTTTATCATGTGATTTAGATTTTGTTGCTTAGTGGATCTTTTTCTGTTTTGAAAATGGTCATGTTTAAGACCCTTTTTTTAAAAGAAACCGTTTCTTGAAACTGAAGGACTTGGGATAATAGTTATAAATAAGTTAATTAGGAGTTTTAGAGGGATCTTTTGGGTAAACTTTGTTTTACTTTGAAGAGCAAAAACTTCTTTAAGCATATTTTTGTTTACTATTTGAATATAAAAAATTGTTGGTGGTTTTCAGATATTCGTAATCTTTGAATTATGATGTGTAGATGCTTTATATTCTTTTGAATGGTTATCAGTGGGTGGATTATATTGAGATGGTGAATGGTTTAAATTTTTTCTTGCTACAAGAATATTGTCTGTGAATGATATTTTGTGGTGATTTGGTTGATTCAAAATCTAGAAAATCTAAAAAGTGTTTTGTATTTTATGCATGCCTTCACAAAGCTCTATGGTTAAAAGCTCTTTCCTTATTTGCTTTCGGGTTAAAAGCATTTTAGTTAATTCTTTATTTATTGAATATCATATGAAGGTAGCTGCCACCTTGTAAAATAAGAAGAGAATCAGTTAGTAGATAGTTTGTTTAGGCTGGTTCAACTATGGTTATATTTGACACCTTTGTGGGTGTGAGACTATAGAGTTATGTGATAAATTTGTTAACCAACAGATTTTTGGTGACTTTGCTAGTGAAGAAACTAGAAGATTTATGAGAGCTAGTGGTTTTGATTGCTAAACCAGTACCTGCTTGCCTTTGGAAACATTTTGAACGTCTTCTGGGAAGAAGACTAGCAACTTTGTTTGTGTATAGCCTCAGAAGGAGTTCCCAAGCTAGGCCTAAGTTAATAGATGGTTAACATTTGAAAGAGAATGTTAGTCAAGTACTGTCTCACCCTGTGAATACTTGCGGGAAGGAAATTAAACGAAATAAAATACATTTTGCTAAGGATTACATATGCGTATCCCTGCTAATAGATACATATAGGAGATACAATCTTTTAAGCTATTTTGGAAAAGGGGGCTTATTAGATTTCAATCGAAGAGACACGAGAATTGTCCTCATCGGATTCCCCCGCCCTGATAAGAAGAAGCTCTGAAGCTATGATATCTAAATCATCGATGCTGAATACCCAGAAGAAGAAGTACACCTGATGGGGAGCGCAAAGGTTGAGTTCTTTCCAACATACATACCATTTGAGCCTGAAAAGTTATCGCTTGGTATCTCTAAAGAAGAGAAGACATCAGAAGAATTCAAAAAGGTTTATGTTTCAAGCTAGCTCTGGCAAGGTTTTGAAGGTGACTTTCGATGTGGTATAATTGATGATAAAGGTCATATCACTGAGGTCGGACTAGAAAAGTTCATAAGCATCTCCGATGGAATTGAAAAGCATTGCCTCAAGCCACCCTCTGGGATGAGCTCTTGTGTGTAAGGGAAGATGAAGTCCCCCCGAGGTTTGATCCTATGCTTTTGGAATATGACAATCAAATGTCATCGTGTACAACACGCATGAGCTCTTTTCTGACTTCAGCTAAGCCAAAAAAGGGTTCTCTTTCTAACGGCCTCCTATTTGGCTTGGCTGGCTTTGTGTGAGGTGTAGCACTCAAAGAGATCCCCTCTCCTTTTCTAAAGAGAAGTCCCCAACCTAGGGGATAGAGATTGAATGGAATCCTTTAAACCCTTTGTACTAACCTATGGAATCTTATGAAGATGCCAAGGTTAGGTATAACCCTCTTTTTGAAGTGATAAATCCTCAGTCGATTAAGCAACTGTTATCCCTCCATAACTCTAATGAACTTGAGAGATGTATCCTTGAGGATAAATCTGTTGATGATGAGTTTTGTTCTTTATGTTACCATGCAGAAACGAGAGGCGAAGATGCCCTTTTCCTGAGTCCAAACCTTGGGGCCTTTGTTGATGATTATTTGTCTATTAATGAAATCATCGATAAATCATCAACCATTCAGAATCTTGAGCCATTATCGAGTAAAGTTTACATGTTAGGCCATGATAGTTATGTTGATATCTTAAGTCAGAGTTGGGAGGAATATGATCTGAGACAAAATATATTGGTTAAATCTTTCCAGAAGGAGCATTTTTAGTCACCACAAGCAAGTCATGAAGAGGTAATGATTATGGTCCCATAAGTCTTTCATGAAGAGTTGTTGTTTGGGCATGAATGCATCTATCAGAAAATTTTGTATAGATGTAATCGAAAGTCTGGCTTTGGAGTCGTCATCGAACATTGTTCGTCTTTCATCATGTCATATTTCTAAAGCCCTCTGTTTCACACAGGTATATATTTCTCCCAACCCATAAATAGTTTCACTTGAACAGTGTTGTACTCCTTTAATATATGGCCCTTATGGCCTTGTATATATTTAGGTCTTGTTTTGGTGTCCTTTCCATTTTCAGCTTGTTAGTTTTGAGTTTATGCCTAGTCGCCCCTCCACCCTACTGCCAACCAGTACTCTTTCCTTCTATTACGCCTGACTCTGTCGCCCAATTTTTCATGTACTAGTCTAAGTTTTGGAGTTCTTTGTGTCCTGCTAGTCCTAGTCCCCATTCAGAGCCTATATATTACCTATAAATTTTAAAAATTTTGGTAAGGCATAAATCTTTATTGATTCCCCTCCTTTTCCTCCCTTGTCGTTGTTTTTCTAAGTTTCTTAACCTCTGTCACGGGGTTCTTAACTTTTAGAACTACCCAATCACCCAACTTGCTTAAGGGAGTCTGCAGGAGGTCGACGCCATTAGGAAGTTAGACTTGTGGTTGTTTTTGAAAGAGTTCAATGGTTGTAAACTTGTCCGATCTTCTGACATCTTTTATGTTGCGTAAAGGCTGGGCTTCTTTAAAATTTCAAAGGACCTCTCTGATTTTAAAACAAGGACATTCTAGATTATGCAATTTTAGGCTTATTCAGTACCCTATTGGGGTGGCAGCACGAGTGATGGTAAAGATAGGTCATTCTTGGGTGCCACCAAATTAAATAAACCTGTTAATTCGATAAGAATAATTGTTTCTTGCCACTACTCTTTCTGCCTCATCAGTTGCCGCGTTGTGCACTACTCCTAGTAAATAAATCAAGGGAAGATTTACAAAGTACCATCATTAATGGCCATTAATCAATTAAGGACACGAAGAAGGTGGCGGCATGAGTTACTACATTTGATGCTGTCATTTTTTGTAGAAAACATTAAAGATAGCTAAAAAGAGGAAATTGTCATGACTCACCCATATCAGAATGGTTTTGCCTCATGATGGTGAGTTGCCATTTCACAACCTAGATTTGAATTGGCCAGAGAAAGAGTAAGAGGATATAGTCCGACAATTATGGTCTTTTGCATGGAAAGCACGAACATATTTTAGTGAATATGGGAAGGTCGTCGCTATATTAGGAAAGGTTGCAGAGCAAACTAAAAATCACGAACAACGCTTGCAGGATGAGCTTGCAGTAGGAAGGAACTTGGATAATCGTGTTTAACAAGATGGTGCTTAAAGATAAGAAAGGCCCTTTGGTGCAACCGAATGTTGAGGAATTGCAAGAAGATATCATCATGGACTTGACTGACTTTTTTTGAGCTATTGTACTCGATGAAGAAGAATTTATAGACCTCCTTATGACATTGATTGAATAAGAGGAAATAGTAGAAGATATTGACAAACAAATTGCAGAATGGCACTCGACACCTGATTATGAAGCTAGAGTCTAGTGGCTTTATAGCCTTGTGGTTTTGTGATGTGATTTAGATTTTGTTGCTTGGTGGATCTTTTTCTGTTTTGAAAATGGTCATGTTCAAGACCGTTATCTTTAAAGAAACCATTTCTTGAAACTAAAGGACTTGGGATAATAGTTTTGATTAAGTAAAAACAGGTTTTTGAAAGGAACCCGAACCTTATTACATATCACGAGAAAGATAAAGCATTAAAGCAAAAGAAAACCGTGTCTGGTCACCCTAACAAAAAGTAGTTCCCAACCAAAACAAAAAGGGAACTCAAAACACAGAAAGCCACACAAAGACAACTAAAGGATAGCAAAAGGACAACACAAAGACTAAGACAGAGATAGAGACAACTAAATATTTTTCATAATATCTTTTGCATGAACACCATTTGCTTCATGTTTTCCGCAGAGTTCTTCAATTCATCCATCTCTCATCCCTTGATATCACCCTGATTCCTGGTGTTGGCCCTAGTTCTCTTCTCATGACCCTTTTTCTCCATCTGGTCCTTGTCGCCCTCCTTGTCTTTAATTCTGTTCGGCAATCCTCTTCACAGTTAATTCCATCTTGTCGACTCTATTGACCAGGTTGTTCATGGTAGTTTCCAGCCCGTTCGCCTCTCTATTCCCTTCCATTTCCTTAACCTTCTTTCAGTTTCAAGTATTTTACCGACCATGGCCTCAATAGCTTCAACATTGTTGATAGCAACCACTAATTCTTTTACATTTTCAGAAAGAGGTTTCTTGCCTATCGTAGCATTTTTTATAACATTAATGTCATTCTTCAGGTTGCTGATATCTTTCACAATTTTGCTAATAGTTTCACAAAATCCCTTAATGCTATCATTATCCACATGACAGTCGCTAGGATTTCCCATTTTATTCTCTTGGCCCTCATTCTGCAATACTTGAGTACTCATGTCCTCACCACGATCCACATCCAGAATCTCATCCTCCTCCTTACCCTTCATATTGTCATTTTTTTCCTCCTCTGCATCCTCATCAGAAGCTATCAATATCTTCTTTTTTACCTTGTTAGCCCCCCTACGGGTATTCTTGTTTCCCTGGGTTTGTTTTCCCATTCCCTTTCCTTTCTTTCCTTTGATGAATTTCTCCTCAAAGGACTCATCCTCGTAGTCCGAGAGGTCAGAATCAACAACAATCCTTTTTCTTTTCCCCTTAGTCCTCCCCTTTTTGTTATCCTCCGACTCCCCTTCAGTTTCAGAGTCGAAGTTGAAACCACTACACTCACTTTTTGTGTCATCATCCCTAGTATTTTTACCTCTAATGGGTTTCTCAATGGATTTCCCTTTCAACAATTTGCAAACTAAAACCATAAGACCTTGATGAAGAGCATGGTCACCCTGAGGGTCTTTCTGCATTTCTTTGATGGCATGATCCATAGAACAAGCTAAATAATAGGGAAAGCTTGCCTTTTCACCATGGCGGAAGTGGTTGAGTAGCACGAAATGGTGCTCGTAAGCCCTCGTAAATCTTCCATCCAGAGTAATGTAGGTTATGGTAGCAAATAGCACGAACCTCCATGGCCTACAAATACGCTTGGGGGAGTGGTAGGAGTTATCCACCTTCACCAATTTCTTCTTTTCACCATCCGTGATAGGAAATCTATCCGCCACCTTATCAAAACACTTCGGTCTCTATAGAACTTAATACCATCTTTCACCATCCCTGTAGCTTCTGCAATGATATCTTCATCCACCATCATCATCTGGGTGCCAACTAGAACCTTTCCATTCTTCCAATTCTGTATGAAATGCTTGGTAACTGTTGGGTCTTTACCACAGAGCATCTCCATGAAAACACTTAAGCCACCCTCTTGAAGAATCTCCCAAACCTCTTTGTTCTTCTTCCAATCCGAACAAGAAGTAGGTTCATACCTCTTTTTGTTCCCTCCCATATTTCCCTCGAAATCACTAGAATTCCTAATCTCGGCTTTGATATTTCCTCTCTGGTTTCTATTATTGCTCTGAAAAACAACTCAGAATTCGTGCCCTGTTAATATGATATGACTATTAAATAAATACTCAACACCTCCATTGTGAACATTCATCGAAAAAAGGGGGAAAGGCATTAAGAATTATGATTAATGATGCCACGTTGCTTCATCTGAATACGGTCCAGTTCAAACAAGGATTTCGCCTCACACGCAAGATTACTCTCACCATAAATAGTAATGATTTTCTCAGATCGATAGGCCAAGTTGGCAACCCAGTCAACACACGTGTTAGCTTCCCTGTAAACATGTGTGAAAACACACATATCGAAGGTTTCACTAATTTCCTTCGCTGCTTTGATTGCATTGTTTATAGACCAAGAGGGCGGGAACACCTTGTTCAAACAATTTAGAATATTCAAAGACTCACCTTCACACCATACTCTGGTACAATTGGCTTCCTTAGCTAGAACCATCCCATGATAAGCAGCAATGGCCTTAGCAACATGATTAGTTTGACTTGGGATAATAGTTATAAATAAGTTAATTAGGATTTTTAGAGGGATCTTTTGGGCAAACTTTGTTTTACTTTGAAGAGCAAAAACTTCTTTAAACATATTTTTGTTTACTGTTTGAATATAAAAAATTGCTAGTGGTTTTCAGATATTCGTATTCTTTGAATTATGATGTGTGGATGTTTTCTATTCTTTTGAATGGTTATCAGTGGATGGATTATATTGAGGTGGTGAATGGTTTAAATTTTTTGTTGCTGCAAGAATATTGTCTGTGAATGATATTTTGTGGTGATTTGGTTGATTCAAAATCGGGAAAATCTAAAATGTGTTTTGTATTTTATGCATACCTTTACAAAGATTTCTGGTTAAAAGCTCTTTCCATATTTTCTTTTGAGTTAAAAGTATTTATAGTTAATTCTTTATTCGTTGAATATCATATGAAGGTAGCTGCCACCTTGTAAAATAAGCAGAGAATCAATTAGTAGATAGTTTGTTTAGATTGGTTCAAATATGGTTACATTTGTCACCTTTGTGGGCGTGAGGATATAGAGTTAGGTGATAAACCTATTAACCAACAAAAGCTTAAGAAGTTACTCTACTTTTGAGTATTCTTGTTGTCTTTTGCTTCTTCCTTTTCTAGTGGGTGTGAAGCTCTGCAAACATCATGTGTTTCTCCTTCCTCTTGATTAATGGACTAGCTTGATCTCCGAATGACCCTGGTTCAACTTTGAAAAATGAGATGGTGTCAAGAGAAGAGATTTGTGGATGGAAAAACCTTCCCAAGAAAAACAAGGAAAATAGATTTTCTTGAGCAGGTGCAGGTTCTAGTACGATAATATTTTCTTCACATGTAAGCAATTCTTGATTTTCCATAGTAATTTGGGTAACAAGCATATGATCTTGTTTCCTTCTCTGTCCTTCTAGCTCTTGATGTTATAATAAGGCATGATTAGTGAGATGACTTTGATATCTCCCCTCTTCCACTCTGAGTGACCTTAATTGGTCTTGACAGTCTTCTATGATCCCTTGGATGTTATCACTAATTGGATTCCATTCATCAGGGGAATGAACAATATAGTGGTTTGGGTGATGAAAGGCTTAGTGATAAATGGATGAAGTCTCGTCATATTCATGGAAAGGGGAAAGAAATAATTACTATTCAAAATAACCTTCCATGCTGGAGCACTTGAGTCACGATGGTGTAGAGTTGTTGGGAATTGATTAAAAATTTCTTTGAGTGGAATGCTTGTAACTACACTAGATCTTAACGATGAGATTTCAAAGGTGTCATCGTGCATACTAGGAAAACTATTGATCCCCGGAAGGGTCACCCCTTTAAAGGTTAATTTTAAAGTTCTATAGACGTGGGACTTTAAATTTTGCAATGTGAAAAATAACCTTTGAGATTTTAGAAGTTGACTCTTTGTTCTGAGGGGGAATTGAAAAGGAGAAGGAAGAAAAGCATAGAATAACTAAACTAAGGTAAGACACTAGAAGTAGATCTTTTACAATAATTTAATTTTCCTTTTATAAGAATCATCAAGAAACACTGATTTCTAGACATGAGAACATGACACCACAACCCTTCATTATTGAGAGGAAAACGAAATGCACAAAGTGACATCATAGGGCATATTTTTCAAATCCTCCTATGGAAAGCACTAGTCAAGATTCGATAGAAAACAAAGAGATTCTTTTGAATCCTCACAATAATTAGCCATTCTTTAAAGATTGTTTCTTGAGAGAATGATCTAATTCCTAATCCAAGAAAAATGGGAGAGTGAGAAATTATACATGATCCATATTTTATAGATTTAATAGAAAACAAAGAGTCCAAAATGAGAATACAACAACCACTTTAAAATCAAAGTGATACAAGACAAATGAAAGGCAAGCAAAGACACACTCCAGTGTCTGACCCAACAACAAACATGCTATGATCAGATCACAAATGAAAATTACTAAACTTTGAAACATTCTTCCAATTTTTCATAAGGAAATTACAAAATCCGTATTTTTCAAAAAGTGTAGAATGCCTATTATAGGAATGCATGTGGACTTTTATAGAATCCATTCCTTTAAGAATGGGAATAATTTTTGCAACATACTCATCACGTGTTCACAAAATCATGATGAGTGTTGGACTTATTCGTGTATGAAGGATTTTTGCATAATTTTCTCTCCTTGATTCCAAGCATGAGAACCACCTATATCTCCCATCATTTGAAAAAATAAAACATTTCGGGCTTGCAATTTATTTAAAATTGGCGACACAAGATGTGTAGGTTCATTCTTGCTTCCATCAGCCAATGGTGTGTCTTCATTAGCCCTTTGAATCAAATACTAGGGCTCTTATGTGTTTGAGAGATGTGGTATCTTGTTGGAGTTTCTGGTGTGATATCTCTTTTTTTTAACTCAAACCTCCGCAAATCTTCCATGCATCTAATTTCTGGTTGGAAAGTTATTTGAAAGGCAAAACATGTGGCATAATGGTAGGATTTTGTGAGGACTCTCTTTTGTTTTTCTATAGTCCTTTGTGTAGCTTTCACATGGGCCGCTTGCTTCTGAACCCTTTATTTCAATCCTTGGACATGCAGCACAGTCATGGAGAATCTTTGAAATTCTTCCTTTCGTCGCATGCTCGAAAGAGAAGAGAAAAGTAAGGCCATGAGGATCATAACTCGATCTACTTGTAATGAAAGAATCTACAATTATCAACTAGGGGCATGCCTTCTTGGATGATGTCGATAGTATATGTAAACTAGGGAAGCCTTCTAAGTTGTTCTATCAATGTGTATAGAAAATAGACTGAAAGAAATAAATTGAATTGAAAAGATAATAATACTGGAAATAAATCTGACTGCACAACAATGGTTGCGGCTTATTGGTTATTTGAGACAATAATGGATATAGGTTGACTATTCTAAAACTATTATAATTAAATGTGTTGCAACAAAAACTATCCTAAACAACTTACTACTAATAATAAAGCATAATAACAATCTAAACTACTAAACATGTAAACTACTACAAAGTCACGCTACCTCAAATGGCCCTTGTTTGAGTGGCTACAATCTCAATTATTAGTATTTAATATTCAATCTACAAGCTTCATATATTATATGGACTGATATTAGACTAGTTCATTGAACAAAGACACTATTAACAAGACTCAACACTAATTGGTTCTCTCTCTTTTTCTCAACTCAACAAGATCTTAGATTTATAGATGAGGCTCGAGAGTTGAACTAATTACATACTGAACAAATATCTAATAGATGTCAATTCTCCCACAACAAGGAGATAAATTATCCTTTCAATGGATAATAATATAGACTTAACTAAAAGGATTTGAGAGTGTTCTAGTCCTCTTGAAACTCTCATAACATTAAAATACAATTACGGCTAATAATATGTACAAAACATGTCATAATCATTAATGAGTCATGATTTATTGTTTCCATAAGTTTCTCTATTATTTCTTGACTTCAATAACTTTAAATCCATGATATCATCAAGAAGTGGAAGAGTTGAAACTGAACTAGAACTTATTCCTTAATTGTTGCCTCTAATCTTGCCAATTTTATCTTAGTCAAATTTTAGTGAATATTTCTCCTTAACTATTGTGAATCTCTTCAAATGATTTTCTAAGTGATTTTCTTTTCCTTTTAATCTTTCCAAATTATTTTGAATATCTTAATTTTTTTAATCTAAACTAGGGGGATATGCTCATTTTATTGAAAATGGGTTTTTGAATTTTTCTACACATCCAATCAACAACTACATGGTGACAATTGTCCACCTATTTATTCTTCTTTCCAACTGGATGAACGACTCAAATATCTCATAAACATGTTAATAATTCTAAAATACTTTACATTTAATAATAACCATTAATCATAATATATTATCATTATTTAGCATTAACTAGATAGACATACAATGCAAATCAAACATCATTAATCATAGTTAATGATTTAAATGATTAAGGTAATGTTTGTAAATGTATTAGAATGATATTATAAACACGGGGTAAAGTATTTTACATAATGACATAAAAAGGACAATTTATAGGCTCATTAAGAACCATGTCATAGGATTTAGAAGGTAGATGACACCTTAATCCTAACAAGATTTAGTCGGGAACACTAGGAAAACAAAAAACAACATATGAGAGAGAATTGCAAACAAATGAAGATTAGTAGATTGGATGAGTGAGTGAGTACATTAGGAGAGGAGTTGTATATAAAGAAAAAAATATCTTACCTACCACCATAAGTAACTTGCCACATGTGCATAACTATTTGTCAACTAGGCAAGATGTCACATAGGCAAGCCACCTAAGCACCTAAGCATGATTGTACACCAACACCCCCCCTTAAGTATATCTTAGGTGAGGCAAAAGAGTGGGCTATGACATCAAAGAATAATAAGGTACCCAAGTACAATGCCTAAGAAAAATGTACCTCATAAAGAAGAGAAGAAAATCCCATGGGAAAAAAATCTCCCCTAAATAGGAAAAAATATGCTCTCTAATGTATGAGAAGTACAAAAACCCATGCGAGGAAAAAACCCTTCCCATAGGAGAGAAGAAGTAGATAGACCATGTAACACCCCTCCATTCCTAAAAGGAATATGAGGAAATAAGACACAAGATGTATGATGCCTCTAAAGATTCCCACTCTAAATGTTCTCAAGAATCTCTAAGCCAATGTTGAAGTGCGAAAGATTCTAATAAGATGAATCAAGTACCATAGAAGATTCAATTACAATGACCATATATGTATGGTGATAGTTGGACCAATGAGAATTTGGTATTGCCACAATAGAAGCAAATATAGAAAAAGAAAGAATAGGATGGTTTGAATGTGCCCTCAAATCATCTGGAGGAGAAGAATCAAATCCATAGAATCTATCATGAAAGAGGAGATGAATATCATTAATGGTGTCCTCTAAGTATGCAATGTGGTACTCTATAAACAAAGATGCAATGTTTGGTATAAATTTATCCCAATGAGCTATCTTTGAAAGATGATGAAAAACTTGTGGCATCAAAACATTGAGAGTTATTGAAGAAGCAACACTGAAATCAAAAATAGCAACACTAGATGAAGTATCCTCAAGTGGAGGTATTAAGTTTCCTCAATTGGAGGAGATGAAATATCCTCAACTGTGGATACAACAATATGTGGAGGAGCAATGCATGTCAATTGATCACTCCTTGAGGATGTGTTTGCATAAGTCGGGGTAGTAGGTGTCTTAGTATTAACTAAGAGAGCATTATGAGTAGATGAAGATTCAAAGTCTCCATGCAACTATTGTATGATGGTCCAAGCAATGAAAGGGCACTCAATGTGCTCTAGGTGATGAAAATATCTATTACACACTGTAATACCTATTAGTCCATAATTCCCCATAGTGTTTGTCAAACCATATTAACTTCTACCATTCTTCATTTGGCCAAGGAAAGAGTCTAAACAGATAGGGAAGTAGACCACACTCAAAATGATTCAATATCCCTTATTTCTAGGTTAAATAGTTCTCTAAATTTAGATTGATGATAAAACAATTAAATTGTTGTTTATGTGACATGATGGATCCCCCAAAAGCGTAACTTTATCTTAGTTATCGATACATGAATGATGTCCCACAATACCTAAATTAGTCTCAAACTGAAGAAAATATAAATAAGTGAGCAAGAATATAAGACATGATGTAGATTGCAAGCCCCCTTGATTTAGTTTTTGAGGACCCCTTCCAATTAGCACTTTTATGAGTGCAATGCCTAGACAAGTCCAGTTGGAGTGAAAAATGACACTTTATAATGAGAGTATAGAATCATTTCCATTGTATTGAGCTAAAACAATGACCACTTAAAAAAAATGACATTAAAAACAAGTTTCCACATGAAAGTTATGGTATTTTTTATTTTTCTTGATTTGTCTTAAAATGCATTAAATTTTTTAAATACTTTGCAAAATATTACAATTTTTTTTTTGCAAATTCTAGGGGAAAATGTAGTTAAATTGACACTTGAACACAAGTCCAGGTGCAAATAGAAGGCTAAATTTATGCAAATAAATAGCTGGATTCAAGGAAGGACAAATGAGGGCCCAAATTTGAAATTTAAATTTTGGTTTTCCCTATAAAACTACCATGCCTTCTTTCTACCCCAAATGAACACCAATATTTTATATTTTTTCTATACATATCCCACACCAAATGACTCACAGTTTCACAACAATTTCAAATTCTAAATAGGGCAATTTACTAGATTTTAGCACCATTTAATTTGTAGAGTTTCACACCATTTCTGTACCAAAAAATGATAGATTCTAACACCATTTACAATACCAAATGTGTAGCTTAATTTGTCCACCAAATTTAGATGCCAAAATTGTAGAAGACCAAGTTGATTTGTGAACCAAATTGGGATGCCAAATTTGCAGAGTTTTGGAAGATATGCCAAAATTGTAGAAGTGCAGACTAGTTTCATAAGTTGAGATAGATGCCTTTGGTAGAAAAAGTATTCCAATATTTTTTAATCAATACTAATATTGTTGGTCAAATAGAAAAATATCGCTTGTTCACATGAAAGTTAAGGCACAAAAAAAAACATAAAATGGACATAAAAAAGGGCCTTGATGATGAAGGTATTCAAATTTCGCAAGTCGAGCAAAATGATGCCAAAAGAACTAAGGTCGACAAAAATGAAGATATCCCACACTTTTAGAGATTTCAATCCAAAATTAGATGCCACATAGATGACCTGTTGGAAATATCATGAGCTGGAAAAATAACAAATGAAGGCATAGTTTTCCAAATCTACACCTTATTATAGGCCAAAACACCAAAAAAACTTGTAGATTGGCTCAAATAATTACAAATTTTCCCAAATACAACAAATATTTGCAAATATTTACATATTTTTTTTAATTTTTCTTCAAACTTCGTATATCTGTAAATAGAGTTCAAATTTCTACAAATTTCTTGTGAATATTTGATGCCTTTGCATATTTGAACATAATTTTGGTGAAATATTGCAACTAATATCCAAAAAATAAATTATTTGCAAATATTAGTTAAAATTTGCAAATATTGTCCAAAATACAAAAGAATTTGTAAAGATCAATCAAATTTCACCACATATTTGAAGGGGTTTCACCAAACTTATATTTATGTTGAATTTGCAACCTTCAACTCTAATATACAACTCTCACTTGAAATATTCATGAAGAAATTTCTTGCAAATCAATCATATCTTTGTTGCACTGGCAAAGGCTTTGATACGATATGAGATTTAGCGAGGAACACTAGGCAAATAGAAATAACAAATGAGAGAGAATTGCAAACAAATGAAGATTGTTGTGTTGGACGAGTGACTAAATACATTAGGAGAGGAGTGGTATATAAAGAATAAATATACTACCTAACTTGCCACATGGAGATAACTAATTGTCAACTAGGCAAGATGCCACACAAGGAAGCCACCTAAGCACCTAAGAATGATTATAAACTAACATTGGCTTCTCCAAGTGGGTGCTTGGAAAAGGAAACATGTGTCACTTTTTATTATGTTATTTATTGCATTTAATGTAATGTTTATCTTTCATGTTTGGTCATCCCAAGTTGGAGGGAAAGTATTGCAACCAAAATTGGCGTCCGTTTACATTTCATGGAGGTAATTTAAGGGTTGGGGGTGTTTTGAATGAAGAATATTTTTTGATGGTTTAGAGCTCTTTTTAGGTCTATATTATCAACTCCTTGAATGTAGAAAGAGGAGTAAAAAAATTGAATGTTGAACTACTATAGCGTCCTAAATTGTACTCCCTTACAATTTTGTCTTCATTTGGGCCCTTACCTTGGCATTCATGGTCTAAGGCCTGACTAGGACCTGATTCTGCTCATACTATGCAAATTTATCACCATTTTTACTTCACACCTCATCCTGTCCTTAATTTTTGGTCTCTAATTGGGTAGGCCCTAGTCCCCTCAAGACCAGAGCACCTAGTGCCCTGGTCCTCCCAATTAGGACCCAATTTTGGGCCTCTTTAACGGTCATGAGATTTTAGTGGGAATTTTGGCTCCGTGTCGGCTCATGTTGGAAAATTAAGTTGTTTTTCAATGAGCAAGTATAAAAGGAGGTCTACCCCTCTCATTTTGATATACAATTAGAATCCAACAATAATATTGATCCTTCAGTTCAAGCAATCAAGCATTCAAGTTCAAGTGAGCAAGCAATCAGTCTTCTTTCAAGCATTGGAGCAGAGGTAAGATCAAGATTCAAGCATTGGAGTTGACATTAATGCTCTATATTATTGAAGACTTCATGAAACCCTAATTTGTGTGGAGAGAAACAAAACTTCACAAGGAGGTATAGCATTTGTGTTTCAGTCATTATTCAACATCTCCCTCAAAAGGAGAATATTTCCATTACTGTAATTTAATCATATTTGATTTCTATTTCATCGTTAATTCCAAAACTTGGGTTTGATCTAAGGCAAAATCCTATTTGCAACCTATTTACCTTCTCTAGTGTGTGCAAGAGAAGGTACATAGATGTGATCTTCAGAATTGGCTTTATTTACAGTGACTAATTGATCCCTCATTGGAGTGCGAAAAGTACGGAGGTCCAAAGAGACCACCATCCCGGTCTTGAAAAATTAGGAGATCCTTCTAGGAACAGATCCAAGACCTCTTACAATCCTCATATCCAAGTTCGTGTCTCAATTTGACAAATATAACTCATCGTTCATGCATTTTTACATCAATTCCAACACATTTACCCTAATTTTAGCATTTTTACAATTCAACTTAAACGAGGGTAGTCCAACTCAATCCAGTAAATCCAATAGAATTCTCAGCCCTTATCCTTGTTGATTTGTGACTAGATCTATTAGATTTACCTCCGTCTTTTAATGTAATGGTCCCTAAGTCTAAATATTAGAGGTTTTCATCACCCATTTAATGATGGAAATCCTAATATTAAATCACCCATTACATTTTAGTGAACTTGACTCCTTACACCTGTAATTCTGATTTATGTTCTCAGATTTGAGTGTTTATGCATTTTAAATTCAAATTTATATTTGCAAGTTTAATTTTTCATTGAATTTTTAAAATTTAGATGTCGAGTTCACAAAAAACCCTAATTTTTTAATTCTAAAATTGACCTTGTGGATTGTCTAATTGGGATTTATCATTTTAGATCTCATTATTCATTTAATTTAAAATTCAAATTTTCCCTCATAGATCTCATTTTCAAATTGAATTACATAAATTTAGTGGTTGAGTTTACAAAAACCCTAATTGATATTTCTTAAATTTATCATGGGGGTTGCATAATTTCTCAAATTAATTTTCAAATCTGATTTATGTGAATGTTATGCTATGATCTAGATGCATTTATATTTCAAATTCACAAATCAAATTGCTCAATTAATTGGTTAATCAATCATTTTTTTTCACAAAATTTTGTATTGCTTGATGAACTAAATTAATAGCTCTTTTTGTGTTCATATTTGTTATGTTTTTCATGGTCTAAATTGCATAATTGGACAATGTCGAGGGTATAGGATGTGTTTGTTAGATAATCTTCCTAGAAGTTTTGATCCTGTGCATGTTGGACATTAACTAAACTTTGTGTTGTTTTGGCTACTATATTCTTGTAGCTATGCGAATTATTATGATAACTTCATATGTTGATGAATGAATGTTATGGTTGATAGAAAAAGGATATGTATGTGTTTTTGCATACTAACTGATGATGCAATAATTACTAAGTAGCAATAGAAGTGGTCAAACCATGCCAGGAAAGAGGATCGTGCCATTCAAGCTATTATAGGTTAAGTCGAGGCGGTTGGAAGCATTGAAGACAATAAGGGAAGTTGGTAACTAAGTGGCTAAAGGATAGAGGAGCAGTTCAAGAATTTATTTATGACTGTCCTCAGTGAACGATAATCTAGCAGGAGTCATTGTGCTATATTCTTGGTCTTATAATGATAAAAGTCCCATGATCTTTGTGGTTAACTCTTTCCTCTTTCTTTGTTGTAATAAAAATTTTGCCTATTTTTCTGGGCATGGTCTAGGTAGTTAGTATTCTGTTGTAATCTTCATATAAATAGTTTTGAACCTCCTCGCAGAGGTAGATGAAGTCTTAGAAAAGTAGACATAATTTTCCATAGACTGTAATAGCTTTGGGATGATAAATAAAGTGATGGTGTTTTGAACATATAAAGCTATTTGAATTTTGGACATGCTCATCCAAAGGGGCCCACTTGGTGAGCAATCCTATGTATTTGTTACGTTAATTTTCTTTTGCTATAGTTGTTGTTCTAGCATTTGACTATTCCTGCAACCACTGGAACCAAAACCTGTGACTGTTCCTGGAGCCAAGACAAATAGAGTAGTTCATGTTTGTTATCTTTGAACATTGATGATAGTTAGCTGCTTGAATTACCTTTCAACATTAAGATTTCCTGTAGAATTCCAGTCATTATATTTTTGTATGTTAATTTCAGTAATTTCATTTGCTGTAGTAGAATAGAATGGCTTTTTATTGGAACTTAGTGCACAAATTGTGTTGTCCCATTTCAAGTAACACATCCCTGGGTTGACAAGTAAATGAAACCTCTGCTATAGAAATGATAGCTATTCAAAATAGATGCCCAATCCTTGAGTTCAGGTTTTAAGCCGAGTTATTGTTTTAATAGGGAAGGTCAACAACACTTTAAGAATTGTACAACTTGGGTTCTAACTATCATTTACGCCCCCAACACAAAGACTGGTAGAAGTGAGATGTGGAGATATCTAACTGGGCTGAGAAGTAGGTTTGTTGAGGACAGTTGGATAATTATGGGAGATTTCAATACTCCCTTGAAGGAAAATGAGAAAAAGGGAGGGAGTCAAGCTAATCTGGACAGTAGACTGGACTTGATGGAATTCATAAACAATAATGCAATTCATGATCTAGAGTTGCAAGGAGTCAAATACACTTGGACCAACAGAAGAAGTAGTGAGAATCTGATCCAGGTTAGACTCGATAGAGCTCTTCTTTCCTTAGATTGGTATAATCTTCATGAATGTTCTTTATCCTCTCACATAAGGGTTGGATCAGATCATTATCCCATAACCTTCACGGCTGAATTAAAGAACAGAAGGAGACATTTCCCTTATAGATTTGAAAAAATGTGGACCAGATACTCAGATCTGGAAAGTAAGATTAAGGAATGGTGGCAGGTCAGTATTGAAGGGAACGCCATGTACAAAGTGGTCAAAAAGCTGAAGAATGTTAAAGATAATGTTAAGAAGTGGAATAAGGATTGCTTTGGGAACATCTTTACCTCAAAATCTACAACCCTCTTAGAGCTCAAGGAAATCCAAGATGAAATACAGATCAGTGGTCACACTAATATGTCTAGAAACACTGAAGATGCTATTCTTATGAGATATCATGATATAATAGCTAAAGAGGAAACCTACTGGAAACAAAGATCGAGGAATGTCTGGTTAAAGGAGTGGGACAAGAACACTAAATACTTCTATATGTCCACCTTAAGACATAAGGCCATGAATAGAATTGTTCAGATTAAAGTGAATGGTAGATGTATTGTTGATGATGACTCTATGAGCAAGGCTGCTATGGATTTTTTCTCTAACTTACTCGCTAAGGATCAGAATTTGGAAATACAGGCACAGAGGGAACTTTTGGACAACATACCTACCATTTTGGGGGAGGGACATAATGATCACCTGTCGGCTATCCCTTCCCATGAAGAAATTTTGATAGCTGTCAAATCCTTTGAAGGCAACAAAGCCCCAGGTCCGGATGGCTTTCCCATGTTTTTCTTCCAAATGTACTGGTATATTATAGGAGATGATGTCACCAGAGTAGTGAAAGAGTTTTTTGGTGTTAGAAAAATGTTAAAAGAAGTTAATGGTACTTTTATTGCTCTCATTCCCAAAAAGATGGGGGCAGACTCTATGGATCTTTTCAGACCTATAAGTTTATGCAACTCTCTCTATAAGATTATCTCTAAGGTCCTAACCTCTAGAATTTTGAAGCTATTGCCCTCCATCATCTCGCCTCAGCAAAGTGGTTTTGTCCCGGGAAGACAAATTTTGGATTCTATCATCTCTGTGCATGAAAATATCCACTCACTGGCATTCTCTAAAAAAGAAGGTTTTTTGTTGAAACTGGATCTCTCTAAAGCCTACGATAGAGTGGATTGGGATTTTATGGTGGACGTTCTCTCTGTTTTTGGCTTTAGTCCTAGAAGTGTCAGCCTTATCAGACAACTTGTTTCTTCGGCTTCTTTCTCTATTTTAATGAATGGCTCCCCTTCTCCTTTCTTTAAAGCCTCAAAAGGTCTCAGGCAGGGGGATCCTCTATCTCCAGTGATCTTCATCATCATGGCGGAGTGCTTGGGGAGATATATTGGTAAGCTGGTTGAGAAAAGGGAGTTTTGCGGTTTGAATCCTTCTTCGGCTGAACAAATATGCTCTCATCAGTAGTTTGTTGATGATTCTATAATAATGGGAAAAGCCACTGTTAAGGACTCTAGAAGACTAAAAAAGGCTTTGGACAACTATGGAGAGGCCATTGGTCAGCTAATTAATTGGTCTAAAATCTTTGTTTATTTTATCAATACTCCAGAGAGAAGGAGGATTAAAATTAGTAACATTCCGGGGGGCCAAATTGGTAGTCTGCCTGCTTCTTACTTGGGGCTCCCCTTAGGCCTTGATCCTCCGGACACCTTTTGGGGAGCCTTGGTGGACAAATTCCACAAAAAGATGTCTAGATGGAAGGGAGCTCTCCTTAGTCAAGTAGGTAAGGTCCAACTGCTTAAATCCACTCTACAAACGATCCCCCTCTATGCCATCAGTCTGTTTAGGATTCCAACTAAGTATGCTGAGGCCATTGAAAAGATTCAGAGATCCTTCTTATGGACAGGGGTGGAAGAGAATGAACTTAATTGCATGGGAGAAGGTCTGTAAGCCTAAGAATAAATGAGGTCTTGGCCTTAGAAGAATAAAAGACATAAATGATCACCTCATGGCCAAGCAGATTTGGAGAGGATATAGAAATCAAGGAGAGTGGAAAAAAATATGGGACAACAAATACAAAAGCCAATGCCCGAATCTTCAAAGTTTCCTCAAAGCGGAGAGCATCCCTATTGGTTCCAATATTTGGAAAAATGTCTCTAGGACTAGAGAATTAATTATCAAAGGTACAAAGTGGAAGTTGGGGAAAGGGAATCTTATTTAGTTTTGGGAGGACCCTTGGCTTCTGGATTCCCCTTTGAATGAAAACCCTGAGTGGAACAGATATCAGAACCAATGCAAGGAAAGATTTGGAACCAAGGTTGAGGATTACTGGAAAGAGGGATAGTGGAGAGACTTATCTCAAGTGGATCAGTCTTTAGGTAGTTTGAACAAAGTTATGAACTCTATGGTGAGGATTGAAGAAGAAGACCAAATAATTTGGAAACTCACAGCTAGTGGTACTTTTTCAGTGACTTCTCTATATCATCAATAGTTCAAGAACATGGAAAGTCCTTGCTGGGCCAAAGCTTGGGTGAAAGGCCTCATCCCCAAAATCAATATTTTCTTTTGGATAGCCCTTCAAGACAAAATTCTCACTATTGAGAATATCAGAAAAATAGGTATCAACATGCCTAGTTTTTGTATTCTCTACAAGCAGAATGAGGAGACTATAAATCATATGCTCTTCCATTGTCCTTTCTCTGCTGATGTTTGGGGAAGCTGTCTGGATCAATTCAATATTAGTTGGAGCTTCCCTAATTCGATTCAGGAAATTTTCAAGTCTTGGCATCACCCTTCAAAAAACAAAACCACAACCTTATTATGGAAAATTGCTTTACCCCACATGTGCTGGGGTCTTTGGAAAGAGAGAAATGATAGAATTTTCAGGGAAAAGACTACTAAGGCTAAGATTGTGTTTGAAAAAATAAATGAAGCATAGTGGAAAATCTGAATATCATAGGTGGTTTGGATAATCCTCACACTAAGGAGGATCAATGTATCTATAAAAAGTGGAGACTAAAGGCTCAAGAGATTGTTTAGAGCAACCCTAGAGAGGGAGTGAGATGGATCAGCCCGCCCGGAGGATGGAAATCAATTTTGACGGGGCCTCTAAGGGTAACCTGGGGGTTGCTGGATGTGGAGTGGTCCTAAGAGATGAATGGGGGATATGTAAAATCATCAAATGTATTCCCATAGGAAATCAAACCAATCGTGTAGCCAAAGCCATGGCGGCCTATCATGGGATGTTCCTTGCCAAGGAAGCCAAATGTACTAAAGTTTGGTGTGAAGGAGACTCCTTAAACATTATCAACTGTTTAAATATGAAATTCCCGTCGTCTTGGTCTATTAGTAATGCTATTAAAGCTACTAGGAAAATTAGCGAAGAGTTTGACATGTGTGTTTTTACACATTCTTACAGGGAGGCCAACTCTTGTGCTGACTATGCTGCCAACCTGGCCTGCCAATTGGGAGACATCATTACTATTTATGGTGAAACAAAGATTGCAAGCGAAATGAAATCCTTTCTCAATCAAGACCGAAGCTATACAAGGCAACGTGGTACTTTTAATCATTATTTCTAATGACCTTTCCGCCTTTTTTGATGCAGGGCTCGTTTGAAGATAATGAACTTTAAAATAGGTGTCTTATCATAATTACTTGGCATGGATTCTGGGTGCTCTTATAGAATAACCACAGAAACTAGAGGGGAAGTGATCAAAGCGAGAGAAGGCATTGCAAGGAAGGTGCTGGAAAAATGGGAGGTAACAAGAAGAGATTTGAACCTGCTTCCTGCTCAGACTGGAGAAAGAATGATGAAGTTTGGGATATCCTCCAGCAGGGAGGAATGAATGTTTTCATGGAACAACTAAGTGGGAAAGACCCCACAATTACTTCTTACTTCATCAAGAACTGGAAAAATGGAAAAATTCTGATTGGTTCGCAGATGATGAATGTCGAGGAAGAGGTTATTGCCAAGGCCACGGGGATGTCTATTGAGGGTATGAAATTTTACAGGGGCAAAGGAATATCTGATAAAGCTGCAGACAAGTTTCCAGTTACGGATGGAGAGAGGTGAAAGATGATCAAAATTTACAATTCCTACCACTCCTCGAAGAGAATTTGCAGGCCTTGGAGGTTTGTTCTTTTCGCTTCTATTGAATACATTACCTTAGACGGTAGGTTTACCAGGGCCTACGAGCATCACTTCGTTCTTCTTAATCATTTTCGTCATGGAGAAAGGGTTAGCCTTCCCTATTACCTCACCTATTCTATGGATTATACTATAATGGAAATCCAAAAGGATCCTAAAGGCGATCAATGCCCTCCACTAGGGGCTTATGGTCCTGGTTTATAAAATGCTAAAGGGGAAGTGCATTGAAAAACCTATCAAAGGCAAAAATGCTAGAGATGAAACTACAAAAAGTAAGGATAGTGGTTTTAATTTTGACTCGGATACAAAGGGAGAGTTGAAGAAACTAGCAAGAAAGGGAGGATTAGGGCCAAGAAGAGGAGGATTATTGTGGACTCTGATACGTCGGACTCTGCAATTGAATCCCTTGAGGAAAAATCTGCTAAAAAAAGGAAAGGGAAAACCACTGGAAAGAAGGCTCAGAAAAATAACATTAAAAAGGGGAGCAATGGAATCATGTTTAGGTTGAATCGGAAGAGGAGGCTGAAGAAAACAAGGTGGTTGAAAGTCAGGATAAAGAAGGGGAGGGTAACCCGGTGATGGATAATTTGGAGACCGTGAATACCATAAATCTGCATAAGGAGGAAAAAGGGGATAAAAGTGACAATGGGGACAAAGAAACTATTAAGGCCTTCTATGAGACCATCACTACTATGGTGAAGGATGTTAACAGTTTGAAAACCAATACACAGGCCATTGCAAGAATTACAGTTGGTGACAAGCCCTTGGCGGAACATGTTAAAGAACTGGTGGCTATTCTGCATAATGCACAAGCTATTGAATGTATGGTTGGAAAAATTATGGCAACGGAGAAAAAGGTCAACAAGATGGGAGATCCTAAGGAAATGGAAAATAAAATGAAAGATTTCAGCACCAGAATTGACAAGCTGGAGCTCAATGTAAAGAAGATTGCCAATCAAAATTTCCAAATCCTCAAATCCTCGGTGGACAACATGAACATCCTTATTAACAGGTTCAAGAATGATGCAGAAAAGGATGGTGATAAAGAGCAGTCGAACAAGAAAGGGCATGAAAGGAGGACCAGAGCTAACACAAAGAAAAAAGGCGACATCGAAGGTCGTGAGCTGGAGGATCTGAAGACCTCAGTGAGCAGCATGAAACAAATGGTTATTCACGCTGAGGAAATTATGAATAGTATTTAGTTTCTGTTGCTATCCCTGGTTAGGTCTCTTTGCTGTCTTTATGCTTTCCTTTTGCTGTCTGTACCGAGATACTTTATTATGTAATGTTGTGTTATGTTGATCCCTTTTGGTGGGTTCATTTTGTTTTTTGAAGTGACCAGGCACTTTTTTTAGCAGTTCTTTCTCCTGGTTTGTTGAAGGTTTGGGTACCTTTCAAATACCCGATTTTACTTAATCAAAACATCGCTTAATCATAATTTTCAAATTCAAATTCAAATTTCCCTCCTTTGTGCATGAATTTACTACCATTAGTCCTACCTATAATATTACTATGAGAAGAAGATGTATAATTAAATCTTCCCAAGGTTTAATTACTAAGGATATGAACCCTAATTTGGTAACTTGTTTAATGAGAATGTGGGTGGTTCTTCTATTCCAACAATTGATGTTATTTATACCCATTCTTTACATAATTCTCATGCTAAGGGTGAATCACTAACTAGGGTTTCTATTGACCAATTGGAGAAGATCAACAATGAATTTAAAAATCTTCAACAGTGGATGAGTCAACAATACCTGCAAAGTGAGGCTATTCTATTGAGAGAAGGATTAAAAAGAATGGTTCAAAGTGATAAATTTGGTGTTGATTTGTTGTGTGGCCTTTCTCATATTGTTGACACTAATATTATGCCTCTAAAAATTTGTGTTTAAGTTCTTGGTTACACTCAACCTCCTAGTCAAGTTAATCATTCTATTCCTTGTGACTACTTCTATGACTAGTGTTCCTACTTTCACATCTAACATCATGGCTACTTCCACACCAAATGTTATTCCTACATATGTTAGTCAAGGGGGAAACATTTCTAATCAAAATTATTTCATCCCTCCTTCCACAAGTCTTCCATTTGTCACCCAATCATCTCCCATACCTACCTATCATAGTGTTCCACCTCCTTATTCTCAACCTCCTCCTTCATTTAACAATGTTACTCTTCCATCCCAATCCAACATGTCTAATTATAACCCATCAACTGAAGAAATAATTAATAGCCTAGCTCAAATCGTGTCATCCTTGCAACAACAAATAGCTTCCATGAACCAATCAAAGTTTAATGTGCCCACATTTGATGTAGCAAGCCTAATATCCAATGATATTGTCCATGTTATCCCCCCTAAACATGTAGAAGTACCTCGATTAGACCTTTATAATGGAAAATGTGATCTCTTGACTCATGTGAAAATATTTTAAACTTTGTGTAGTGATTTTTCTTATGATCAAAGACTTTTGGCTAAATTGTTTACTAGAATATTTAGAAATAAAGCTTTACAATGGTATTGTTCTTTACCTCCTTATTCTATTATATCATTTCAATAATTGGCTAATGGTTTAATTCAATAATTTTACAATAATATTGGTCCTAAGATTACTTTGACTGATTTGATGCATTGTAAGCAAGGTGTTAAAGAAAAAGTGACTAATTTTATTGGTAGCTATAAGCATTTGTATTCTTAAATTTCTTATCATATGCTTGATCAAGTTGTTCAAAGGATTTTCATTTCTAATTTGCAAAAAGACAATAGGGATAAGATTCTCTTTTCTAAGTTTACTTCCTTTATGCAGTTGTGCACAATACTTCATAACTATCAACTTCAAGTGAGTCAATTTTAACAATCTCCTTCAATGGCTTTGGTTGATAAGAATGAAAGTGCTCAACAAGCTTTTGTGAAGTTTAAACCAAACAAGGTCATAGCTCTGAAAATTGATTGCATGAAATTTTTAATTTTCAGCTCAAATATTGATGATTTGGTTTATTCTGTATCCTCTATAAATGATCCAAGGTCTAGGGTTTAGGGTTTATCAAGATTTGATACGTTTTGTGAAGAAAACCCTAGCAATGATATATTATGTTGTTACTTTTTCCCACTTAAAGCCAAGGGTTGTTTTGTTGGCAATTGACACTCATTGGAATCATATGTTGTCATTGATGGTAACAAGATTCTATTGAAGGCATATATCGACATTTGGAGGCATACACCCATGGATACTGACATTGAGTATTCAGGGTCATCACCGGCACCGACACCGACACTGACATGCAACATTTCAGTGAAGCCAACATCAGTCTGGATCCAAAAGGTTTTATTGTAAAATCATTTTGTAATTATTGTATTGGGATGACATTGTATATCTTTTGTATTGTAAGCCATCCATAAGGCATATTGTTTGTAAGGGTATATAAGTCAGTTTGTTAGGTCATTTTGAAGATGAGATAATAGGACAATGTATATCACATAGTAGCAGAACTATGTGATGCGAAGGATATGTATGTAGGTCATTTTGTATTCGAATGTAATATCATGCTATGATTAGTAGATAGTTTGTAAATCATCCTTGGAGAAGGAGGAGATATTGGTAGAAGGTTCAGGGTTTATGAACTGGTACAAAACATAGATTTAACCAAAACTCTTTTTGGCATTGCAGATGCATTTTGTGAGTTCACCAGTACTACTTTATTTCAGCAGAAGCTTGTAGTCAGTGAGACTCTTTTGTGTTGAGCAGTGTTCTCTAGGTAGTGTGCCTTCCAACATGTGCATGCCCCCATGCCATGTAATATCTTTCATATGGCCAGTGAATTGATATTGTGGGTCACAAATCCCACCGTGGTTTTTCCTGTTTGAGGTTTTCCGCATATAAATTCAGTGTGTTATGGTGTTCATTCATGTGGCTGGTTTATTTACTTCATGTTATATGTTTCTTCATTTACTGGTTTATATGTGAATGTTATAAAAGGTTAAAATCTTGTGTTAGCGGTAGAACACTGATTCACCCCCCCCTCTCAATGTTCTTGGGTTCATTATATTCGAACAATTGGTATCAGAGCTTGGTACCTCGGAGGAAGTTTAACAACTTGAGGAAGATCCTGAAACCAAAATCATTGAACATGGTTATGGAGAAGCAACTAGAGATAGAAATTGAGGACTATGATGTTGAAAGGATGAAGAACTTGAAAGTGCAAGATGAATTGAATTCTACTAATGAATTTATTCTTATTCTGCAAGAAAGGTTATCATCTGCTCAAGCTAAGAGAAAGGAACTTTTTCAAAACCAGGATGATGAAGAGAAAAATGCACTTAAGGAATAGTGTTAGAAGCTGAGTCAAGCTAACATGCTCATGAAGAATGAAATGCAAGACCTGACTATGACGTTATCAAAAGATATTGAGGATAGAAAGAAGAAGGAAGAAAATCTTATTATATCTCTGAAGAACAAATTTGATGAATGTTGCAGACTGACTCCTGAGAATAATCTATTAAGAACTGATTTGGTACACTCCTAGAATAATGAACAAGAGCTTGAAAGACAAATAACTACTCTGAGAGATGATCTGACTGCTGCAAGTGAGTATAAAGAAAAATTCAGAATTAGTGCTGCACAATTGGATGATTTATTGAAAAGACAAAGGCAAAGTGAAGATTCTAGAGGACTTGGATTTGTACAAGGTGAAAGCTCTGGTATTGCAAATGAAGATTAGACAATCGGTATGCAAAACTCATCAGACCAGAGGAAACTAGTAAGGAAATCTAATGCTTACAAATTCAATGGTAGATGTTTTGTTTGTAATAAATTTAGGCATATGGCTAGACAATGTAAAAATAGAGAAAATCAAAACTATAATTCAGTTCCCGGTCAATGCATAAATTGCAAGAAATATGGTCATCACTCAGAAGATTGCAGAATGAATGTCAAATGTCATGCATGTGGAAAGTTTGGTCATTTGGCTAATCAATGTAGGTCAAAGAAAGACATCGGATATGTCAAAGCAATTCAAAAGAACAATGTTACATATTATGCATGCAACAAAATAGGTCATATTGCTAAGTAATGCAAAAGCAAGACTACACCAGTTAACAATGATAAAGAAAATGAGAAAGGAAAGCATAAGGTAGACGAAATACAACAAGATCACACCAAGAGATGGGTTAGAAAATCTGAAGAACCAATTGGAGATGCAACTACACCAGTAACTGCACCTATAACTCCATCAGTAGAACAGAGCATTCCTGCATCGACAAGAAATTCAATTGGTAACTGAGGCATACGCCTTAGGGGTTGGAAAATTCATTGCAAATCTTGCATATTCCCCATAAGAGATCTGGAAAAGATTTAGAGAGTGGTATTAATCATTGATGGAAGTTTATCTGGCATAAAACTGTGAAACCGACATACGATAGGGCACATCGCTATGCATTTATGACAGTGATGAATTAGGGTTTACTAGCTGATAAAAAGGGAAAATGGACTCATTTTCACTCACTAGCACTTGAGAAAACCAGAGTGAAGCAAGACGAATCATAGGCGATCAAGAGCAAGTAAAGGCATTCCAAAGAATTTCTAGCAGTCATCTAAGAAGTAATCAAAACCCTTCAACTTACGACTATTATCTAGGTATTTCTTTGAAATGGCATCCAGATCATCCTCTACTCCTACTTTCATTGCAAATCCCACTATTGTTGAGGTCAAGGATAGGCTTAGGCCTGCTTTCAAGGAAGTTCCCCAAATTTCTATGAAGGAAGATTCTACTGGCGTGTTTTCGAGGGTTCTCAATGGCGTAGTCTATGTAGAAGATGTTAGGGCCTATATTCACTGCACCTTGGAGGATTTAGGCACTGAAGAAATAAAGGGGATGTATCAATCTGTGATACTAGGTAGCTCCGGTACAATCAAACCAGAATATCAAATCATTGAGGATCTAGGGTTAACCAGAATCCTATATATTTCAGAATTCAAGGATGAAGTGATCAGATATGTTCTAAGCAGGGTCCATAATGAATTCATCTGGCTGGAACGACCCCACATGATTACCAAAGAAGTTATTCAAGTGATCACCAACTTACCTAAAGTTGGACAGGAATCAAGAAAGAAGATCTCCACCACTGCGGTTGAGAATCTCACCAATGCAACTCATGATGAAAGATCTATGAGGGTCAGCACCATCAAAGACACTGATGTGAAATTTGTCAGCATGATAATCGGCTACAAGGTAACTCAATCAAGTCAATTGAACTTTGTTGCCAGTTCTTGCATCCATGCTGCTTATCAAATGATAAAGAATAATGAAAAGTATGATTTGTGTGAATGGTTGAGGAGTGAGTTAATGATAAATCTTGGCAAGATCAAAGGGGTTAAGAAAGGAACTTTTAGGTTTAGCAATCTTATTGTCTGCTTGATGTTATACTTCATGAATGAGCTACCAGGTTTGGGAAAGAAGAGTTGGGCACATGACATATAGGTAGGTATGCAGATCAAATAAGCAATCACTGGTCTTGGTAGTAACAGGGATGAAAGCTATGGGGCTACTTCAAAACTTTTCAGGAAAATATGAGACTGGGGGAGAGAATTTCCAAACACATTGTGGAGAAATACTCCACTGATATTTTCTTTATGGTAAAAATAGATGAAACACTGATGGAAGCAGTGTAACCTAAAACTATATGGGTCACTGAATTAGGTTATGAGGTAGATGACAACATATTGGAATTATATGCTAAAATGTTGATTGATGCTCATTTGGATGATAAGGCTGAACACTTTGGCACTGCAGAGGAAAAGGATTTTGAAGTTAAAACTAGTTTCAACAGGAAAAGAAGAGAAAAAAAGATAGACAAAATGTTTGCATTTGTTCAGGATGTAATGCACAGAATAGATACATAACTAGGTTCTGGATCTAAACCGGTAGATCAACCGACAACAACTAGTGTTACTGAGGTGAAGAAGTCCGAGACTTTCATTTCTTCTATCACTTCTGATTCTGATCCAGAGGATAATCAACCTCTTGCATTCAAAAGGGTACAGAGGAAGAAAGCTGACAAGCCTCTAGTAGAGGAGAAGAAGGTGGAACCAAGGAGGAAGCTAGTTAGAAAGGTAACAACTGCACCCACACCTCCAACAAAGAAGAGGCAGCCTGCTCCATCCGCTCCTGCAACCCTCAAAAAGAAGAAAAAGAGTGTGATAGATGAAGCAATTGAATCTGGTAATATTACCATCATCCCCCCCAATGACTTGTGTAGAATTGATTGATGAGACAACTAAAGATGGAATGTTGAAGAATGTGTCAAATTTATATGAAGATTTAGAAGATAGTGAGAAAAATGAAATAGAAGAAGCAATCTTGTTATATTTAGACATATATAAGAAGGATTTGGTAGAGATTTTGAAGGAAATTCCCTTATCATTGTACAATAAGTTAGATGCAAGGATATTAGATGCAATTAGGAGGGACAAAGAAATCAAAGAAGTTAAACTTTTGAATGTGTGGCTATATAAACAATGAGGAAATGAAAAGATGTATAGAGGTTACTAATAGAACAGTCTTTAGTAGCAAAACCTGACAAATAGGCCTAATGATGGGTAGAGTCAATGAGATAGTAAATGAGACCAAAGATGGTTGGACCAAATTCTTCCAAAAGAATCTTGATTTTCTCACCTCTCAAGAAGAATTTTCTAAGGCAACAAATCCCACCATTCCGGACAAATCTAAAGGGAAAGGAATTTTGGAAAGTTCAGTTCAAATTTTGAGTGAACCGACAGTTAAACCCAAAACTAATGAGAGTGTACAAACTAAACCGACAGAGACTACATTTGTACAGTCTGGGCAAGGTAATATAGATAATGTACAGGTTATAGATAATATTGTGGATAATAATCCACCGGCAATTAACTGATACTACACCAAGTGGCGAAGCCACCGGTGCAATAGAGGAGGAGAAAAGAGATTGACCGGCAGAGAGTAAGGAAGATGAGGAAAAGGAGACTGAACTGACAACAGTTTCCCCTGCAAAACCTTTGGCAATTGACACTTCTCAAGTTGAGAAGAAATCAATTACAAAGATGAGTCCCACAGAGCTAATGATGATGGCTACTCAAAAGCTAGTGAAGGAGGGATCTATAGTCAAAGGAATAATAGATCAATCAATAACAATTTTGCATAGATTGATTACTGATTGTATGATTGAAAATGAAGCAAGCCCTTTCGGCAAGCTTAAGGCACTAGCAAAGCATATATCTAAAAACTTTCAATCATTGTAGTAGATTTCTAACAAGAAGGCACTTGAAAGATTTACTCTGGCCAAGAAAGCTTCTTTTGACCAAATTATTGAGACAGAGAAGAGGAAAGTTGAAGAGAAACTTGTACTCATTGAAAATTCTTTGAAACAATGTACTAACATCTACAAGGTCTGTTGTAATATACAAATTCTTATAGCTAATGTAGATTAGAGGTTAACGGAATTACATGAAAAGATAGCTAATATTGTTAATTCTTTTGATGGACTAACTTCACTTACAACTTCCATTGATGGACAAATTTTGACTTTGGAGAACCAAGTTTTTGCTTTTGAAAAGGAAAGAGACAAGATCATTCGAAGAGCAAGGAGTCTTAGAGGTTTGGTGAGTCCAAGATTGGATTCACTTGATGTACATAAGAGGGAATGTATGGATATGCTTGCAAAGCCCACACCGACATAAGTCACTAAGAAAGAAACACTAGCACATTTACTGAGTGGACTTGTATTCATATTTGAAACACTCAAAACCGGATGGGATACCTATGTGCAGTTGCTAGAGAAAGCTTACCCATAAATTTTGAGATTGGTCAAACTCCGGTAAAATATTTTGTAAATTATTCTTTCAATTCTTTCACCGGTCTTTGGCATTGATGCCAAAGGGGGAGTATATGTATGTAATCCTAAGGGGAGGATAGGAAAAGTATATTGCTGACAGGGTCAATTAGCTCAGGGGGAGCATGATTCATTTTTTAATTGAACTGATAGGGAATCCATTTTTCACATGAGTGTTGCCATCAATGCCAAAGGGGGAGATTGTTGGCAACTGACATTCATTGGAATCATATGTTGTCATTGATTGCAACAAGATTCTATTGAAGGAATATACCTACATTTGGAGGCATACACCGACGGATACCAACATTGAGTATCCAGGGTCATCACCGACGCCGACACTGACATCTAACATTTCAGTGAAGCTGACATCATTTTTTAATTATTTTATTGGGCCAACATTGTATATCTTTTGTATTGTAAGCCGACATAAGGAATATTGTTTGTAAGGGTATATAAGTCAGTTTATTAGGTCATTTTGAAGATGAGATAATAGGACAATGTATATGACATAGTAGCAGAACTGTGTGATGTGAAGGATATGTATGAAGGTCATTTTTTATTCAAATATAATATCATGCTATGATCAGTAGATAGTTTGTAAAGCATTCTTGGAGGAAGAGGAGATACCGGTAGAAGGTTCAGGGTTTATGAACCGATATAGAACAAAGCTTTAACTGAAACTCTTTGTGGAATTGTAGATGTATTTTGTGAGTTCACCAATACTATTTTATTTCAGTAAAAGCTTGTAGTCAGTGAGACTCTTTTGTGTTGAGCAGTGTGCTCTAGGCAGTGTGCCTTCCTGCATGTGTAGAGCCCCATGCTATGTAATATCTTTCATATGGCCAGTGATTTGATATTGTGGCTCACAAATCCCACCGTGGTTTTTCCTCTTTGAGGTTTTCCATGTATAAATTCAGTGTGTTATGGTGTTCATTCATGTGGCTGGTTTATTTACTTCATGTTATATGTTTCTTCATTTACCAGTTTATATGTGTATGTTATAAAAGGTTAAAATCTTGTGTTACCGGTAGAAAACTGATTCACCTCCCCACCTCTCAGTGTTCTTGGGTTCATTATATTCTGACATGTTTACCATGGGTGGAGCCATTTTACTCCCTAAGTATTAAGTCATGTTAAACCAGTCTATGAAACGATTTCCCTAAGTTGCAAAAAATTCCCTATAACCGGTCCCCCTTTAAATATTTGTGCTCGTGCTTATATTTTCCTAAGTTCGAAAGTCCTAAGTATTTCGGCCAGTTGCTAAAGACAAAATGAATCCAATGGTTTGTGCTTCCCTGTGATCAAAAGTGCAAGGATGATAAAGACCATGACATTGCGAGATTGTGCCACGTGTTTTCAGAGGAAACTGAAAAGGTTGGTGTATATGGTGAAAATGGATAACAATAATAACAATATTGAAAGGCTAAATGAATTCAACCACAAAACCCTAGCCTAACAACAACAAAGATCCACCATAACATATGAAGATTACCTAAGACAATGAAAATCAAATGAAATCACAAAGATTATACCATCACATGTCCAATAGGGTTTTGAATCTCCATTCTTCCTATCTCCATTGATCTTGCTTGATATATTTGCTCTCAGATTTTATGTGCACAAGAGCTCAACAAAGAACGGAATGTGGTTGCAAGTAGGATCGTAGTGTAGTCAATTGCATAAAAGATGATTCATTAGGGTGATTGATTAGGGTTTGATAATGAAGGAAGCATCCTCTTATATAGAAGACACTATAAGAAATGGAGGGATAAGATTGAGAGGTGTAAAAGGAAGTCGGCTATGATTAGAGGGTAGGTAGAGGAAATAATAAAATAATGAAAGGGGTAGGTAGTGTAGGAATTAAGAGATGAATGACATGTATCATGGGTAGAAAAGGTTAATGACTTAATTAAATAAATAAAGATTTATTTAATTAATAGAAGGAGTGGGATCAATTAAATAAATAAGATATTTATTTAATTTAGGAAAAGGAAAATTTAAATAAATAAATGTATTTATTTAAATGAGAAATAAGGCTAGAAGAGGATAAATGAATTAATAAAATAAATAAAGATTTATTTAATTAATAGAAGAATTAAGCTAAAGTAATTAAATAAATAAAATATTTATTTAATTAGATTGGACAATTTTGGGTGTCTACATTTTGCCCCTCTTTGAGACAATGCGGCTTGTCGCGTTGTTTCAAAGAAGATAATATGAACTGATACATAGTTGCCCCAAGATGGGAATGATATGCCCCCTCGAGAGATTGGATGAAAATGTCTGGAAAGATCACAAACAATCTCTCGATAAGAAAGACAGGATAGAATGGATTGACCAGATAAAGTGACAAAGTCACGGGATAATGAAAACTGACTCGGGAGACGAGGGCTAGGGGTAGGGTAGTCTATAAGATAGACCACGGGGGAAATACATCCTCATTGTCATCTACACATTCACGAGAGCAGAGTGTAGAGCGAAAATAGAGCAGCAACAGTCAACAGCGATGGCCTTCATTAATAGATTTGACCGCGTTCGTCGATTTTAGAGGCCGGCAGAGGCAGAAGAGCCGATAAGTACCGCCAAACCTCCTCGTACTTCGATGCATTTATTGTTGTCATTAATGCATGGTAGATAGGGCAATAAATGCACTTAGACTAGGGTCCAAAAAATGTCCAAAAATGTCCAGGCCCGTCTGCGTTGGTGCCAAGCACGTCTATGCTCGCGAGGCACATCTGTGTTTGTGCCAGGCGCGTCTATGCTCGCGAGGCGCGTCTGTGTTTGTGCCAGGCGCATCTGTGATGGAAACCACGTCTATGCCAAATGCGGCCGCGTTTGTGATGTGTAGGCGCATCTGTGACAAAAAGGCATGTCTGTGTCGCCCAGGCGCATCTGTGCAGAACATAGGCACGTCTATGCTGGTTAGGTGCATCTGTGTTTTTCAGGCACGTCTGTGCAGTCTTTAAGCGGATTTATGTTAGGAAAGCGTGTTTGTGTCAAAAAAATGTGAATTTATGTCTTCTAGGTCAAATCGGCAGTTCTGTAATGAACATACGCTATCGATTAGATAAGCTGCTGAGAGGATACACTCAAGCAAGTCCTCTAGGGAAAACTAGGATAGATCTAGGCACTTTGTGATGAACAGTGAGTACCAAGATAGAGTACTTTGTGATGAATAGGGAGTACTAATGTAAGTAGCAATTTGTGATGAACAGTGAGTGCAAATGTGAGTAACACTTTGTGATGAACAGTGAGTGTCACACACGTAGTACTTTGTGATGAACAGGGAGTACTACTAGGATAGAAGAAACACTTTGTGATGAACAATGAGTGTCACTAGGATAGATAGCCATATGCGTTTAGATAAAAAGTAGCATTTTGTGATAAACAGGGAATGCCATAATGACTGACATGATTGATTTGCTTGACTGCAGGAGTATTTGCCGATGCTGGAGTCACAGGAGAGATTCCCATCGACTCAGAGGTTGCGACCTGAGCTGACATTTGAGGACCGAGTGGCTATTGAGGCTATGGGATTGAAACATATTTTGTATGTGCTTGAGTTTCGGGCGAACATGGGATTGCTGACTGCACTGGCGGAGAGGTGGCACTCTGAGACTTGCACTTTTCATTTGTTGATAGGGGAGATGACAGTCACCCTGGAGGATGTATACAGGATTATGTGGATACCGATTGATGGGGAGTTGATTCCGTACGATCAAGACGAAGACAGGGATGCCCTTAGACAAGTGCTCTAGGATCTGGGACTAGAGATGAGGGTGGGACATGTGGCATGGGATACCATGACATGAACAGGATTAGCACTAGCGGCGGTGCTGGTAGGAGGAGCGATCAGTGGGTTCCTGTGTCCTGATAGGGCAACACGGGGGTTGGCTGTGGGCTGGGGAGGTGCACTAGAGACACTGGTGACACAACACACCAGATATGCCTGGGGACCGTGTGTGCTGGCACACCTATACTATGAGCTGCATCAGTTTGTGTACCATGGGTCAGTGGGATTGGACTGCAGGGTGACATTGTTGCAGGTGTGGGCCTATGAGCATCTGCCAATGATGAGACCGATACACTTCAGAGGTAGAGGTCATAGACACAGTTTTGTACATTTATATGACATGATCACGTCGCATCCACAGATTGGCAGGTTGGAGCATTGGCGGCGGGTGATACATGACATTGACATGGTCATATGGAGGCCATATCTGGGATGCGAGCAGTGGGAGGATGATGTTGTAGAGCTTCCCTACACCTTCTAGAGCAGGTACCTGATTGGGCAGATGCCCTATGTGCTAGAGAGGCAGTTAGTGGATAGGGTTGGCAGGCAGTTTGGCAGGATTCAGCGGATGCCATGGGGTTCAGGCATGTATGCACGGACTGTGAGAGATCAGACGCAGTTTGGACCCCTATTATCATATGATCAGGCTGTTACACAACTGGTAGAGATGATGCCCCTATCCTAGGACATGTGGCCAGAGATTGAGGATGTCGGCATGGATGCTGAGTACACAGCATACTGGGTAGAGCATCCATTCCCACGCCTGACGGATCCGGGAGAGCCATTAGATGGAGACGGTGGTGGAGATGGAGATGATGATGGAGATGATGGTGGCAGAGGCCGACGGAGGAGGAGGGGAGCGATTGGAGAGAGGAGGGTTGCACTGCGGAGGGAGGGTGGAGATGATAGGCAGGCTTGGGTGGTGAGGAGTCGTGGTGGATTGCCGCTACAGGTGTAGGTACAGGGATAGGTATAGGGACAGATACAGGGATAGGTACTAGTACAGGCACTAGTACAAGCATAGGCACAGGGGCAGATACCCAAATAGGGGGAGCCACAAGCAGAGCCACAGGGGGCTGATGCCGAGGAGGATGAGTTGATGGAGTTGAGGGAGATCTGCCAAGGACAGGCAGATGAGATCTAGGAGTTGGAGAGAGAGAGGGATAGGCTCAGGAGGCGGCTGAGAGATACTGAGCGGGAGCGAGATCAGGCCATTCAGCGCTACACAGAGGCTGAGACAACACTGAGGGCTAGAAGGCAGGCAGCAGAGGACACAGGGCCCGGATATGCCTACGTCCTATGGGCAGGGGAGGAGATTGCCTATTGGCGAGATCTTTATTATGGCGCAGTGCCAACGGATCAGCGGGCGAGGAGCTTCCATAGACAATCGCGGACAACGACAGCTACGGGAGGGAGCCAGAGGAGACAGGCATCTAATGGTGGGGTTATGGGTCCTCCACCACCACCAGATAGAGAGGACAGGAGGGATGATCCTGGGGTAGGTCCTTCAGGAGCTCAGATTTCGTCGAGGCCAGGCGCTTCCGAAGGAGGGAGTTCATCATAGCCGTAGAGGGCCCCCTATGTATCAGTATTGTATCTTTTTTGTATGATGATGTAGACACCTGCGGGTGCTTTGTAGCCATATGATTTTTTGACATCATTGTATCATGACACTTTATGATTATATATATGAGATGATTCATCTTTGCGGTAGCTATATGCATGTGTACCTATATGATGAGATGTTCTTATGTGATGTTTGTTTTATGGATGTAAATATGTACATGATGCAATGCAATATATTTTGTTGTTGTTGATCTTTTATGTTTTATATGTGTATGCATGATGCAAATGTGAATGTATGTAATGCAAATGAATATGCTAATGCAAATGTAAATTGTGCTAATAGATGTTGTGTACAAGATGTGGTATCTATATGTATGTATGAAATGCTAGCATGTGGTAATGCAGGTGAAACTGCATAAGATGCAAATGTTTTTGGTGTGTCATTATACTCAGTCATGTGATAGCAGGCTACGCGGACTCAAGAAGGACAATGGAAGTCAATGAAGAAAGGGGGATGAAAGACAGAAGATATGAAAGTGAAAGAGCTTCTTGTGCGTTATCATCATTGAGCTTTATTATGGCAAGTAGGTTATGACAATCGAGGCATATGTTCGACCCAGAAAGTCATTGTACCTATTTGCATGGAGATAAGACAGTCACAAACAAGGAATGCCCCAGTTCATACTGGACTCACAGTGTCCTCATATCCTTGGACAAGTCATAGCATTACTAAAAGACAATCCACAGACAACAAATACAAATAGGTGACGATACCCCATCCTTGCCTTTCTAGTCAAAGACATCCTGGAGATAGAATCTCTAGTCAGAGACATCCTGGAAAAGCTAAAAGACATGTCACCAAAAAAAGATGAAATCAAAAGAAAACCAAGACTCGACACCAACATCCACTGTAGTCCTCAAGTTTAGTGTCTCTTGTCACTTGTATAAGTCTTATTTGATTGTGGTCACAATGTCTACTTTCACAAAAAGGATAGATAGCACTAAACCATATGTTGTTTGAGTCTGTTGAAAGATTTTATTTGCTGAAGTCCATTGTTGCTGCTGTATCATCTGAAACTGACTAAATCCATGAAACTGATACTTTATTGTGGAGAAGATGAAAATTTATTGCGGATCTGTGATGCAAATGTTGCTTTATTGCGAATTGCGCGTGGATAGACTAAAGGAAGCTGGAAGAAACTGTACTCCTCGAAACATGTGATGCTCTCAGTTCCATACCCATCACTAGACGTAGGATTTGCCTTAGCCACAGATAGGATCTGATTTATTATGGATGGAAAGGGGAGTGAAAAGGGAGGTTTATTATGAATGGCTAACCAATCTTGGGTAGATCAATAACAAGCCATGATGGGAATGGGTAAGTTTATTATGAACGAATAGGTTGTGAGTGTGTGCAAAGTGAAAGGATGAAAGTGAATCCTGAAGGAGGGAGGAGCAATGTCTCTACACATGGTGCTGGTGATTCAGTTTTCACCATGGTACTTGCCCAAGGCGCCACCGAAGTGGTTTTCACCGTTGGACGAAATTATTTCTCTTTACTTTTTTTGATTTTTCAATTTTTTTTGTGTCACAAGGAGCTTGTTTGCCAGGTTTTCACCAAGTAACGATTTTTTGTGTTTTATAATTTTTTTTGTATTTTTGAAATTTTTGAATTTTTTTGCATTTTTGAATTAGAATATTCCAAAGAGCTATGTGTAGAACCTGCGAAGGTGCATGCTGTTGATAGGATCCTCCAAAGGTTCACCTTCTGTAGTTGAGAGCTGATATGCACCAGATCCATATGCTGCTGTGATGATATAAGGACCAAGCCAATTTGGTTCGAACTTACCCTTCTTCTCTCTGTCTTGCTGATTTTTGGGGTTTTCTCTGAGAACCAAATCACCTACCTCAAATGTGCGAGGCTTGACCTTGTGATTGTAGCTGCGACTCATTCGTTGTTGGTAAGCCTTGAGATGATTAAAAGCAGTTTGTCTTTGTTCATCCAGTAGTTCCAGCTCTTGTAAGCGGGAGACCCTATAGTCTTCATCACTGATGATGTTTTGCAAAGAGACCCGTAAAGAGGGTAGCTCGACCTCAATAGGCAAGATAGCTTCAGTGCCATAGACAAGTGAATAAGGTGTAGATCCTGTAGGTGTGCGGACACTTGTGCGGTAAGCCCAAAGTGCAGGATTAAGTTGGATATGCCAATTACGACCAGCATCGTCGACTATCTTCTTTAGGATTTTAAGGATTGTTTTATTAGATGCCTCAGCTTGGCCATTACCTTGGGGATAATATGGTGTGGAGAAACGATGGGAAATATGGAAGCAGTCATAGAGTTCACGAACATCCTGATTTTTGAAAGGACGCCCGTTATCAGTGATAATGGAAACAGGAATACCGTATCGACAAATGATATAGTTGAGGATAAATGTAGCAAACTATTTTCCTATGACTTGTGTGAGAGGCACGGCTTCAATCCATTTTGTAAAATACTCTGTGGTAGTGATAATGAATTTATGACCATTGGAAGAAGGAGGGTGAATCTTGCCTATGAGATTGAGTCCCCACTGACCAAAGGGCCAAGGAGACGCAAGTGGTTGAAGTTCTTGTGCTGGTGCATGTATGAGATCTCCATGTATTTGACATTGCTTACATTTCTTGACAAACTGATATGAGTCTTTTTCCATATTGGGCCAGTAATATCCAGTCCTGATGAGTTTCTTGGCCAAGGTAGGACCACTAGCATGCGGAACGTCTAAGAAGAGTGCCATCTAGACCTCACCGGTATAGGATATCAGCTAAAATGACATATCGAGAGGATTGGCGAATAAAGGTGCGACGTTGGTTATTTGATAGATCAGGAGGTAGGATATTGTCATGAAGGTATGTGAAAATGGAACCGTATAACTGGGATTCGGGACCGATAACACATACCGTTTCAGTAGGCATGATCTCATATGAAGGAACCAAAAGGTTATCCACCAAGAACTCATAGCGGGTCTCATTTGGAGGTAGATCAATCAATGAAGCAATTGTAGCCATGACATCTGCAACACGATTCTGCTCTCTTGGTATCTGCTCAAAATCTATCTTGGTGAAGTGCTGTTTCAGGTCATCCACCATTTGTTTATAAGCCATTAATTTTTCATCTTTTGTTTGGTAATCATCAGTTGCTTGACGGATGACAAGTTGGGAGTCCCCAAAAACATGAAGTTCCTGGATCTTCCATTGAACTGCAATTCATAATCCTGTTGTTAATGCCTCATATTCCGCTATATTGTTAGTGCAAGGAAATGATAAGTGGTATGATTTTGGTATAGAATCCCCTTGAGGAGTTATAAAGAGGATGCCAGCTCCTACCCCATGCTGTGTGTATGAGCCGTCAAAATATAGTTGCCATGGCTTTGCATGTGACATTGTTAAAATAGATTCATTTGGAAATTCTGAACTTAGAGGAACATCATCTATCATGGGAGCATCTGCTAATTGATCTGTGATGGCTTGTCCTTTTATTGCTTTTCTGTCCACATACTCGATGTCGAATTCACTCAGGATCATTACCCATTTGGCTAGTCGCCCAGTAAGTGTTGCTTTATTGAGAAGGTATTTCAATGGATCGATCCTTGCAACTAACTTAGTCTTATGAGTGAGCATGTAATGTCGTAATTTCTATGAAGCAAAGACCACAACGAGACATGCACGCTCAATTGGTGTGTAGTTTAGCTCATATCCTACCGATGTGCGACTGATATAGTACACTGCTTTTTCCTTGCCCTCAACAATTTGTTGTGCTAAGAGTGCCCCCAGTGCTGTTGGAGTAGCTGATATGTATAGTAACAGAGGCTGATCTGGAACTGGTGGCATCAGAACTGGCAGATTTAGAAGATAATCTTTGAGCGTCTCGAAAGCCTGTTGACAGTTATCATCCCTTTTGAATTTGATGTTTTTGTGTAGCAGGTGCTGAAAAGGATTACACTTATCTACAAGTTGCATTATGAATCTTCGGATGGACTGGAGTCTGCCTTGTAAGGAGCGAAGTTGATTGATATTTCTTGGTGGTTGCATCTCCAAGATGACCTTGACTTTTTCTGGATCGGCTTCGATTCCTCTTTTGGATACAATGAATCCTAGGAGCTTCCCAGAGGTTACTCCAAAGACACATTTCTTGGGGTTTAATCTTACTTTATATTTTTTCAACCGATCAAAGATGACTGAAAGTATGTCCAAATGTGTATTTCTATCTATTGATTTGTCCAAGAGGTCATCGACATAATCTTCCACGGTTACGTGCATGAGATCATGAAAGATAGTAGTCATGGCTCTTTGATATGTAGCACCTGCATTCTTTAGCCTGAAGGGCATGATGTTCCAGCAGAAAGTTCCCCAAGGACAAGTGAATGATGTTTTGAGTTGATCCTCGGGCGCGATCCTTATTTGATTATAACTAGAGAATCCATCCATTAATGATAACATTTCATGACCTGCTATGAGATCAACAATCAAGTCAATATTTGGTAATGGGAAGTCATCTTTCAGACAAGCTTTGTTGATGTCTCTAAAATCTGTACAAATTTTGATGCTGCGATCTGGTTTACTGACAAGCACTAAGTTAGAGATCCATTCAAGATAATCAATTGGGTGTATGAATCCGACATCCAATAATTTCTCAAGTTCTGCTTTGACTAGTAATGCCACTTGTGGATGCATCTTTCTTAATTTTTGTTTCACTGGTTTTGCCCCCGGTTTAACTGTCAAATGATGCATTACCAAATCTGGGTCCAATCCAGGCATATCAGCATATGACTAGGCAAAGTTGATTTGTCGTTCTTTGAAGAAACTTATGAATTTTGACCTTTCTGACTTTGTCAATGATTGAGCCAGGAATATGTTGTGTGGAACTTCTTCTGTACCAATGTTTGTCTTGATAGTCTCCTCTACCAACATGGATGACTTTTCCTCATAGGATGCTGGGAGAATGTCGAGCCTTCCATCTTCAGGTGCCTCAGAGAGGTTTTCGCCCTCAGATACGTCCTTTCTTTTTACTTTTTTGGGGTCAGACAGCACCACAGTGTGGTTTTCGCCATAAGACCCTTGATTTGTTCTTATTTTCACATTTTTGCGACTGGAAGGTCCGACACCCTCACCAAAATATGCCACGCTGTTGAGTTCTATAGTGTATCCCACTTTATGGTCCCCAGCAGGAAGATCATCTCATATGCCAATATAGTCAATAAAAGCTTCATCATTTTGGAATGTGTCAAACTGTGCAGGTCCTTCATTATCCCAGTCAATGAGATGGTGGTGAACAAGGGAAAGGTCGTTAATGTCTTCGAAGTTAGCAAGGCTAAGAGTGAAGATGTCATTATATTCGGGTATGTCAAGGTAATTATCGAGGTCATTGATGGCACTCTCCTCATCAGTCTCGATCGCGAATGAATCCAAATTATCATCACTAGTAGCACATTCTGGGACAGGCGTTCTCATCCTATGTGATTTCAACCTAGAACCTTGAGACAAGGACTGCGTGGAATCCTCATGGGTTGTTTCTTGACCAACTCTAAACTTGTTATAGAATTCTTCTTCTTCTGTGGGTTCATCTGGCTCTCTGAATGTCTCGGTGAGCTCGTAGTCACTGGAGGATTTGTCTGAACCCCATTCCCATTCATTGGAATCTATGGAATAGCAATCCTCTTGTTGAATTTTGGCCGCTTTGATTTGTAAGGCTTCTTCTGTCCTTTTGGTGTGGACCTTGGAAGTTAAGAAACCAAGTCCTTTCGAGTGTTCCTTTTTGAAAGTCAATTCAAGTTGTAAAGGTTCAATGATGCCTTCCTTTCGTAACCCAAGAGGGCTTTTTCCATCATACCCGAATTTTTGTAGAATCTTGAAGCCTTTGCCATATTTTTCACATGGTAGACTGATGTGATCTTGTGTGTCATCTTCAATGTATTTGTAAAGCATTTTGTATAAATCTTCCTCTTCCAGTTCGCCCCATCTTTGAAAGGTAGTAGGGTCCCATTTGAGTATCATGATGGATACTTGCTTGTTAGGATGTGGTCTTCCATATTCTTTTGGGGAACTCATGACTTGTCGTAAGTACATGGTTTGATTTAAAGTGTATTCCCCCATGCCTTTGTCTTGAAACTTGCCTTTAAGCTCACCTTGTTTTGATGTCAAAGGTTTTAATGACTTAGGATCAATATATGCCGAAGAAGGAACAACTTCACGATTACTGGGAATGATGGTCTCAGTCTTTGATCTCAAGTTATTGCAGTATATGAACGGATTAGGATCGCCATTAACTGTTACTTCCACTCCATTATGAGGAAACTTAATGCATTGGTGATATGTGGATGGGACTGCCCTCATTTCATGAATCCAAGGACATCCTAATAATATGTTATAAGTGAGATCCAAGTCTAGGACTTGACAAACCACATCCTTTGTAACTGGCCCAACTTTGAGAGGTAGGGTGATTTTGCCCTTGGATGAACGCTCTTCATCATCATATGCCTTGATGGTGATTTGATTTGTAGAATTCACAGCTTTATCAGAATATCCCAACTGTTTAATAGTGCTCAATGTACAAATGTTTAGACCTGCTCCTCCATCTATCAGGACTCTTTTTATTCGATGTTTGTGTATGAAGGCTTCAACGTGTAGCGGTGCATTATGTGGCTAACTTATGGAGGTGTCATCGGCTTTTGTGAATGTAAGGGAATGTGGAAGAGAAAGGTATCCCACCATGGCTTGAAACTGGTCCACGTTCAAATCAGTAGGAACGACGGTATCTCTCAATATTTTGTCAAGAATGGCTTTATGTGCGGGGGATATGCGTAAGAGCTCAAGGATGGAGATGAGTGCGGGTGTCTTCCCTAACTATTCTACAAGGTCGTACTCAGGTTTGGTTGATGAAGAAGTGGTGTTTTTAGTTGGAGCACCTTGCAAAGTGAATTTACCTTGGTGGGTTGTGACATGACATTCAGAGGTAGATTCGGAAGAAGATCCAACACCTTTTAGGACAATCTTGGGTCTTTGGTTAGAATTCTAAGACGTTTTGTCCTTGATGATAATAGTAGAGACATAATTGTCCATCAAGATGTGATTGATGGTTGAATCATAGTTGTAGGATGCTCTGGTATAGTTGGTTTGGTCATCTGTGGCTTTAGCTTTTCCCTTGTCATGTTTTGGGAATGGTTCCTTAAACATCTCATGTTCTTGATTGGAGGAATGTCCCTCAATTTCAATGTCACCCCTATCAATGAGATCTTGTATAATGTTCTTCAGTCGATGGCAATTTCCTGTCTTATGACCCTTGCTCTTATGAAATTCACAATACTCATCATCATTCCACCAATTTGGTTTAACCTTTGGTTCATATGGAGGAAAATCTAGAACTGTGATTACCTTGTTTGCCACTAGCTTCTTGAAGACTGACTCAAGTGGTTCTCCCAATGGAGTGTACTTCCTTCGTGATCTGGAAGTTGTTTGAGTATTTACTTGATTGTTTGTAGAACTTGATCCCGAAAAGATGAATTTGGGTCGCACTGTGTTGGCATCAACAACACCATCATTGACTGTGTTCTTGTTTTTATTCCAAAATCTCAGCTTGTCTTTTCCTTTGAATTCATCTTTGTTTTCCTTGAATATCTTAATGACTCCTTGTTCAATTAGGACCTTTTCTGTCGCTAAGCCTTTCTCAATGACGTCCTTGAAGGTGGACAAATAAGCTTTTCTTAAGTCATAGCCAATGTCTTTGTTGACATTTTGTGTGAACATCTCTACCATTTGTTTTTGTGGAATTTCACAAGAGCATCTACTGGCTAGATTTCTCCATCTTTGTAAAAATGATGCAAAAGACTCTCCCTCTTTTTGCTTAGTGTTGCACAAAGTAGTGACTGATATGTCTGTCTCTATGTTGTAGGAGAAATGTTGGATAAATGCCTCTACTAGATCACCCCATGACTTAATACCAGGTGGAAGTTGGGAGAACCATTCCATAGCTTGATCACCTAAGCTTTGTGGGAATAATCTCATCAAATATGTCTCTTCTGCTGCTACCTCAATGCAAGCTATGAAAAACTATCTTATGTGTGCCTTAGGATCCCCTTTTCCTCTATATTTATCAAATTTAGGCGTCACAAAGTGTGTAGGAAAAGGAGGCATCGGAATGCTCTTGTCAAATGGATAAGGACATATGTCTCTCATTGTGTATGTTGGCTTCGGTGTATTTATGTCCTCCATTTTCTTTTGTAAGTCCCTGATTTGTTGCTCCAAATTGCTCTTAGGTGGAGATCGACTTCTTCGACCATGCCCCATGCTTGGGGCACCAATTGGAGGAGGAGCATGTTGCATATATGGATGATATTGATCATACACATGTTCATATGGAGGAGGTCTATAGTGATGCTGTGTATATGGACCACTTGGTATAGATTCATGTTGAGGAACACCATATCTATTTTGTGCATGTATACCATACTCTACAGGCATGTCATGTTCTAATGTGTTGCCCCCAAATTTGACATGGGGTTTCCTTGTGTCCAAATTTTGAGCATGCCTTTGAATATCCAATTTCTTTGGTGGTTGATCCTTAGCGTTGATATGTTATTGAGCATATTTCTCTCCATAAGACTTCCATAATGGTCTGCGAAGGTGAGTATCAAATGTTTGACCATGTGTGTATGGGACCTCTGGTTTTTGAAACAAAGATGATGGTGATTCAGGTACCATATGTGGTCCTCTATTGCCTCCACTATTAGGTCTCCTTTGATCCATGTTGGAGTGAGGTTGTTGCAAAGGTCTATGTTCCATTATTTGAGACATGTCAAAATCATGAGGTATCTTGGCTCCACTTTGTGCCATCATTTGTAAGAAGTATTGTCTATCCCTTCTCATTATTTCCTCAACCAATCGATTGAAATGGGGATTCATGATGGATTCTTCCACATCTGCTGAATGTACAGAAAAGTTGTCCATATTGTCATTATGTGTAGCATTGTTGTCTGTAGTGTCCATGTTCTCAACATTTGGAATGTTTCTATAGGCATCCATGTCAAGTAATGTAGTATGATCGGAATTGAAAAAGCTATCATTGTTATACTCATAAGAACTCATGTTTGCGGACTCTTGAGCCTCTTTAGTTTCTCTCCTAGATTTTTGAAGATGGGTTTCAACCATGAACTAGGTATTGATCGAGATGTGTGAGACTAGATGAAAAATGGAAAAATTATGGAAGACCAAGAGATGGATGGAATGTAAATGAATCTGAGGTGTACTTGCAATGTCCAAAGTGTAAGACCAAGCATGTATGTAGTAGAGTAGGTGTGACTTCCAAAGAGAGGATAGTTTCTCTTTATCAGGTAAGTTGACCTTGACTCTAAGTAAGACCAAATGAGACCCAAAGGTGATAGACCTTGATGAGGGATCACTTAGCAAAATGTTGTTGTATGTAGTGTGTTGACAAAGTATAGTGAGGACAAGCAAGTGACCTTTTGACTCAAGTTTAGACAAATGTGAATGTAATGTAAGGTGTAAAGCAATGATGGATTTTGTGAGACCCAAAGACAAGTTGAATGCTAGATGAAAACCTGGAGAAACAACCTAGGAAGCTCAAGAATTCCGTAACTGATTGCTCTTATTTGCTGGACTGTAATAGTTTTTCAATTCTGAACACAAACGCGCTTGTATACTTCACAGACGTGGTTTTCCGACGCAGATGTGGCTCTGTTCAACACAGACGCATCTCTGAGATTTTTTTTGCAAAGTGTAATGTTGATTCTGGGAACACAGACATGATTCTGCTCTTCACAGACATAGTTATACAACACAGACGCTATTATGTCAGACACAGACGCGTTTCTGCAAAATTTGTGCAATCTTTTCCAATCTATGAAGTTGTTTTGTTGTGACCAAATCTGATTGTTTGACTATTTTTCGTGACAAGAGGACACAATGTTGATGAAGACCCAATGTTTGCAACTGTCTAGACTCAAAATGACTCCAATAAAAAGTGTGTTGTTTTGATGTAAAATTGTTTTGCATACACTTGAAGACACAAAAGACACAATGTTTTGCTGTTTGGTCTTGAATGTTTTGAATGTTTAAAATAAGTCAAGCACAATTCTTATGGCTAGCCAAGACAATAGTTGTTGATCCCACATGGGGTTTTACCCCCGAGGCTATGCTATTCAGAGCGGATACTTAGATGCTTGACCTCACTTGCTCCACCCTTGACACTCACTTCTCGGGTCAACCAAGCATCAGTCCCCATGAAAACTCCCTGTGGCAAACTTTGTATCTCTACTAAGAACCGTATGTGTGTGGGCCGCTACCAGAGGTTTGACCTCCTACCTCAACAACTAGAAGGATTTGGGCTTCTAAAACAAAAAGGTTCTAGTAAGGGCATCCGCTCGTGTGGCCATACATGCAGCACTTTCAGCTTTGTAAATACAGAAGGCTCCCTGTTGGTAGGGGTTACGCCCTACAACTGATCAAATAAATTTGATCAAACGAGTTTATGGGGAGACATAGTGTTGGTATGAACTAATCAGCACACGTTATTCATAATTTTCACCATGAATACAGTTGTTTATAGTGGTTCGGAAGAGGTGGGTTTTCCTCGCTACCACTTGGGTCGTTCTCTTCTCACTAGTAGTCCTAATGACCACACAGGAAGACAGGCCCTCTAAAGATTAAACAAAAAGAGCCTATTGCTCAAGACACAAAAGATAATGATTCAATTTTAGTGCACCAATTGAAGTGTTTGCTAGTCTATGAAAACAAGGCACACAATAAAAATCCAAAACCCCTTGCCAAGGACTTGCAACAAAGATTTATTAGTAGTTTGGATTGTTTGAAATAATCACCCCTTCCTGCAAGAACACAAGTTAGGTAAATTTTAAACCCAAAATACTTTGTGAAAATAGGGGCCTTCAACCAAACGATTTTGCTTTCAAGACAAGCTGCACCAATTTCGTTAGCTAGATCTGAAAATGTTAGCTCAAAATAAACCAGATCTGAAACCCTAAATGCAAAATCCGAAAACTGAATCAATAAAACCCAAAATTTGAAAATGGTAAACACAAACGCGATTACCCTCTACACAGACATGACTTCGTGACACAAATGTGGTTCTGTGAGACACAGATGCGACTATAGAACGCAGACGCGGCTTCTGGACATAGATGCGGCTAAAAACATCGTAGATGCGACTTTATAACACAAACGTGCTTTCCTGGAACCTACAAAATAAAATACTGCCAGTAACATAGATGCGATTCCAGATGTCGTAGATGCGCCAGAAAAACAAAAACGTAATCCGAAAGTGCACAGACGTGGGAATATCAAAATGCTGCCGAAAACATCAAATTTGCAACTTCAAAATACAAAATTTGCAACAAGGATGTTAAATGCAAAAAGGGACAAGAGTCCCACCGGGCGTGCCAAAATGTATATGGTAAAAATGGATAATGACAATAACGATATTGAAAGGCTAAATGAATTCAACCACAAAACCCTAGCCTAACAACAACAAAGATCCACCATAACATATGAAGATTACCTAAGACAATGCAAATCAAACAAAATCACAAAGATTATACCATCACATGTCCAATAGGGTTTTGAATCTCCATTCTTCCTATCTCCATTGATCTTGCTTGATATATTTGCTCTCAGTTTTTATGTGCACAAGAGCTCAACAAAGAACGGAATGTGGTTGCAAGTAGGATCGTAGTGGAGTCAATTGCATAAAAGATGATTCATTAGGGTGATTGATTAGGGTTTGATAATGAAGGAAGCATCCTCTTATATAGAAGACACTATAAGAAATAGAGGGATAAGATTGAGAGGTGTAAAAGGAGGTCAGCTATGATTAGAGGGTAGGTAGAGGAAATAATAAAATAATGAAAGGGGTAGGTAGTGTAGGAATTAAGAGATGAATGACATGTGTCATGGGTAGAAAAGGTTAATGACTTAATTAAATAAATAAAGATTTATTTAATTAATAGAAGGAGTGGGATCAATTAAATAAATAAGATATTTATTTAATTTAGGAAAAGGAAAATTTAAATAAATAAATGTATTTATTTAAATGAGAAATAAGGCTAGAAGAGGATAAATGAATTAATTAAATAAATAAAGATTTATTTAATTAACAGAAGAATTAAGCTAAAGTAATTAGATAAATAAAATATTTATTTAATTAGACTGGACAATTTTGGGTGTCTACAGTTGGCATTATAACTAGTCGAAGCATTATTACTGGTTCTCAAGCGGTAACGTTTAGTTTACTAATAGTCTTATCAATTTGCACGTGTTCAAAATGAACGGAGATGTTTTATCCTGAGGTAAAAGGTGCTCGATTTTTAATTCTGGAGGAATTAATGGGCATTGTGCTAAGTAGTAAAGTTTGAACAGATCTAACAACCCTCGTATCCCCGCGATGCAAGTTGTACGGAAGTTACAGACCGCGACATCACAAGATGATGCCATGTCCCGGGTTGGCTAGGAAGACTTACGGTGGGGCCGATGACAGAGTCTGGTCAAAAGATGATATGGCACTATTTAGTTAGGACTTGGTGGGTCCGCAAATACAGATGGAAGGACAAATGCTAAGTTAACATGTAATGATCATTGGATTTGCTAGGCTAGGTAAGATCTGTGGTTGAGTTTCAAATGTGAAATTAAGAGGGATTACAGAAGGCATTGGTCGTAGCTTGCGTGGGAGAGGCAGAATGAAAAAGATACAGACTTGTCCACTCAGAATGATTAGTGACCAGTTGGGAGATTTTGATGCCAACCCAGTCTAGGAGGATTATTTTCAAATTTTCTATTTGAGAAAATGACCGATTCGACAAGGCAAGGATGATATCTTAGAGATGTGAAAGGATTAGGATAAGCTTCTAGTTCAAGTGTGATGAATCACAAGTTCTCTGATGAATTCAAAGGTTTGCTTGTTGACATAGATCCTAAAGAAGAAGAATGTACACCCATGGAAGAATAAAATCAGGATAAAATCATTCACATCAGATGAACCTTGACAGAAGAATACAGTGGATGTGATATGCATAAATTCTAGTGTCCATAGCTGGTAGATTGAATTAAGAGCACCAAAGTGATGATGTTTCATGAACATGCACTACTTGATGAAGTATGGTTTAACTATAAATACAAAAAGGTGGTGATTAAATTGGTAGGAGACTATGAAGCCTTTTCATTTTCTGAATACAGTTTTTCCTTCTGCAAATGGAATGATGTTTGAGAAAGCTTGTAAATGGAGTTGCAATATACTCTGTGATACTGGATGGATTCTTTCTCTCATTTGTGAGTATGTCTATTGCCAGAGGGGGCATGAAATCCTTTTCTTATGAAGAAAGGCCACGCATGGCACAACCTCTGTGTCTACTCTATCACTGGATGGCAGGGGGTTCTAAGAGAGAGCTCACAGAGGAATGAAAAAGGAACATGTCTGGGTAGGGAGTGGTAGCAATCCATCCATGTAGCTGCATGGAAGCTGTGACCCCTCCCCAACATATTATGTTTCCCCCCTAACTCCCCCTCCCACTGACTTTGATCTTGGGCATGAAGGTTGAAGCTCCTCCTCTAGTTTAGAGGCGACTTTTCTTCTTGCCAGGACCCCGTTTCCTTTCCTAGAAGGGAAACCCTCAATAGGACAAAAGTGCAACATCTCACACTCCATCCAAAGGTGTCAGAGTGATAAGGACATGGCTCAAATGGTTTTTCCCCTACAAATTTTCAATTAAGAACGATGATTCACAGGTGCCAGCGCATGGACATGTAAACATTTTTGTAATAGAATTGCATACGACCTTTTAGGGCTAATTGTTAAGAATGAATCTGTTGTTAACATGTGTCTTCTGGCCGAAAGCTTGTGACTCCCTTTATTCTATAAAAAGAGAAATCATGGCTAGAAGAAGGGTTCAGATTTGTTGGAAATATCTTGTAGGTTCAGTTTTTCTTATTCCTTGGGGTTTTCCTAGTCTGTTTCCAGTAGCGAGTCAAAGTGAAGCAAACAAGCTGTAAAATCTTTTACAGAGCAAATAAAGAAATGTTTTAGTGTCAAATTGTGTAAAGCTTCTTGAAGGAGTTATGCATAAATTTTATCTTGTGACAGAGATAGAATTTTGTTTAAAGAAAAATAGAATTCCGACCTTTTTCTCTCCATTGCATGATTCTATCAATTTTTAAATGGAATGAATCAATGGTTTATTTCATTTTGTGCATTGTTATGATGTATGTAGTTTTTTGTTTATTCTTCGGCCCAAGGGGTCAATTAAATCGCTTAAATGGAGCCGCAGAATGATAGGGCTTATGCAAGGATTTTAGATAAGGAGTCTTGGGTTAGGGTTACAAATGGGATATATTGTAAGGCAATATCATCTCAGATTTTATGTTATCAAATCAAATTCAGTAACAAATTCAGGTTAATGTTTTATATTTTTCAGATGCCCAATGGAGTAAGGCACTAATAAATGCTTGTAACCAATTGTGTTTACCAACCTTGTTTTGTTTTCAACTGATGAATCTCTACAAATCTCTTAAAATATCAGAATATCATTTGTTAAGTTTTATGTTTCTTCTGAAAATTTGTCCCACCCTTCTCATACTCTAGCTTAAGGTTGAGGATCACTGAAGGACCTGCCATCCTTGAGCATTCTCCCTTTCTATTAAGTCCTTTCATGAGATAATCTACTTTTTTTTTAGTAAATTCCTGAGTATCATTGCAGAGAGAAGGAGACTTACTGAAGGGATCACCCTCCCGAGTCCTGCAGAGCCCAAAGTGTAGAAGGATTTTATGTCCTTGTTAATGTTGGTCCAAGCCTGATGGATATTGATAGTTGGAGGTGGCTCTCCATAGATATTTGGAGGAATCATCTTGGTCTTTTCTCTATGGTAGTGTAAACCCGTACATTTTTGGGAACCAACACAAGGGATTCATCAAGTGCAATGACAGCAACAATACCTAGGTAGTAGCCACAACAATGGTTGTGCCTCCTTTATCCAAGTATTATAGAAAAGAATTTACTCCTCTTTCTGAATATTTTCATAGCATCATGACACAATTCTTGAATAAAAATGTGTTGAAACTTCCTCCCATCAAACCAATTGACACAACCAAACCTTTGCCACCTTATCATGATTCTAAAACTTTTTGCTAATATCATCGTCAACTCGGTCATGACACTGAAAAGTGTTATTCCCTAAGGAGTTAGATTCAAGACATTAGTGATAACAATACCATATTTGTAGCTAGTATGAATGACAAAGGAAAAAAATCTGTATCTCCTCCAAATCTTTACTAATCCTTTGCTTTCTCATTCTACTAATGTGATTGAGTCTGAGCATCTTGCCTTTTCTCCTAATGATCTTGGCCTTGACTCTAATAATATGGTGAATCTTATTGATAAACCTACACCTCCTAAGTGTTAGTTCTGATACTAAATGTAAAGTACATATGCCAATAGCTAACAAGATGAGAGGGGGGGGGTAAATCATACAAACTTAAACTTCCATAAAATCAACAGATTCAACCTTGGTAGCTTATACTTTAGCAACTTAACCAAAAAATGCTAAACATACAAAATTATGAACACATATTCATAATAACACTCATAACACCAGATTAAACATGGAAACCCAAATAGGGAAAAACCACTGTGGCATTTCAGACCCACTAAGAAATATACTCTTCTAGAGTATGCTCAGTTAAAAGCAAATCATGTTAAAGATTACAAACACATTGCTAGATGTGACCCGGTTAAGGGATTTCCCTCAGATCTGTTAGGATCTTCACTTTGTTAGAAGTGACCTTGTCAAAGGATTTCAAACACTCATTTAGAATGTTACCTTGCTAGAGGGTTTACAAATAAGATTGTTAAGTCCACTCGGTTAAGAGATTTTATGTCACTTACAAAATAACAGTAATAAAAATCTATCTGCAACTTCACATCTAAAATGCTAAAGTGGATTCTTATTTGCTCAAAACAATCTAGTCATAGGACTTATCTTGTCCCTCTGGTGGGCTCTCTACTCTGTTATTTGAACAGGACTTCAAGCTTCTATGCTCGGTAATCACTATGTAGCAACCCTATGCATACACTTGCCCGCATACATTGTTTATTAACAATTCCTTATTTATAAACAATTGCTAACCGCTAAATCTCCTTGATCACATTTCCCATGATCAATCTTAGCCATCAAATATTCAAACTTGACCAAGTTCAATGTATCCTTCTGATCTGAACAACATTTTACCTTACCTAGGGACTTGCAGTCCCTTCTTGGAACTTGCATAAGGTTATTGCAGTTCAATCTGCACTGTAGATCTTCCTACCGATTTTCCTTTGCCATAGATCCTTAAAAAACTTCATGGACAACATACCAATCATTTATACATCTCCAACTAATCATTGTCCTTCATTAAATAATGCTTTTATCCATCCAATGCGCACTGTCATAACTCGGTTGCACCTTGGTAAATACTAAACTTTACTCGGTAGACATTTCGCCTTCATTAACCGATATCGATAACCTTAGGGTTTACCGACTAGGTTCCTTAGGGTTTACCGACTAGGTTCTTTGCTCGATGACATAGTATAGTATTAACCTTACAATCAACAACATATGTAGGATATCAAAACAATCTAAACATCATGATCTCATCATTGTCTAACTTGGTAATAGTTGCCCATTGAATAAATTATTCCTCCTCTTTATTCATCACATTCTTTCCATATCTTCTACCGACATCTTAATTCTCTTCTAATCATTCTTCTCAAGATATGGCAACATCATACTGAATCAGATAATCAATTTCTTGACAACAATGACAAAATAATCTTATAAAGATAGTTATCATCCTTCTTCAGTTATATCAATAATCTTCAACAACCTTCTCAATATCCTTATTGAATATCAACAATCTGCTGATATTGAAATGCTAACAATCTTTCTTACTGTAATGCCAACAATCTCCCCCTTTTGCATTGATGGCAAAACCAACAATTAAATGGTAATATCAACAAAATATTCAAATTGATGCGGATTCAGATTGCTGTTAGACTTCTCCTGTTATCCTTGATCTGTTGTCTTCTGAAGTCTTCTCCATTTTTTATTAGGCTTCTGAGCTGTTGAATTGCTTTTAGTCTTCCAACCATTTATAGTCTTCTCCCCCTTTGACAACAATGCCAAAAGTAAAAGAACTAAATTATTATTTCTTCCTCTGTGAAGTGATTTGCCTTGTTGTGTAACATCTCAGTCTCGGTCATATCAACTTGTCTCTATTCACTTTTTCTTGCACACCTTTAGAAAACCTTCTAAAGTGTGTAAATCAACATCAATCCACACATAATATTCTATAGATTCATCGAATTGATGCTTTCACCGAACTCGGTCAGTGAGTAGAAGATAGGGGTAGGACCCCTAACTTGCTTCTGAGATACTCAAAAGTGTCCCTTGGTAGTGGCTTTGTGAAGATGTCTGCTAATTGCTCCTTTGAACTGATATATTCCAGCATAACTTTGTTCTCTTGAACTTCTTCTCTAAGATAATGATACTTTATAGATATATGCTTTGTCTTAGAGTGCATTACTGGATTCTTTGAAATGTTAATGGCACTAGTATTATCACAGAATATAGTTACTGGCTCGGTAACTTTCTCATTTATACCTTCCAATAGCTGTTTGATCCATGCTATATTGGTACAATTCAATGCTGTAGTAACATATTCAGCTTCTCCTATAGACTGAGAAATACATCCTTGTTTCTTGCTAAGCCAACTTACTCATCTCTCTCCCAAAAAGAAAGCTCCACCACTTGTGCTTTTCCTATCATCTATGTTGCCTGCCCAATCAGCATCAGTATAAACTTTTAAATCAATTTTTTTCCTCTTTTCATATACTAAGCCATAATCTTTAGTGCCTCTCAGGTATCTGAAAATTCTCTTGATTGTTGTCATATGGGTTTCCTTGGGATTTGCAAAGAATCTTGCTACAATACCTACTGCATGTGCTATATCCGGTCTACTATGCACAACATATTGCAATTTTCCAATCATAGATCGGTAAAGTGTCTCATCAACAGATGCAGATTCATCATTCTTTGATAATTTACAGATAGTAGTCATAGGAGTACTTACTGGTTTAGAATCCTCCATTCCAAATTTCTTCAAGATTTCCTTTATGTACTTGGATTGAGTAATGAAAATCTCATCTTTCATTTACAGTATCTGTAAACCTATAAAATACTTTATCTCACCGATTAGTGACATCTCAAATTCTTTGCACATTTCATTTCCAAAGTTCTTGAAAAAGGAGTCATTACCACAAAATATAATGTCATCAACAAATATGGCTGAGATCAGTATTCCATTGTCCTCATCTTTCTTCATGTACATATTGCTGTTTTCACTTGTCCTTATAAAACCAATCTTGATTAAATAAGAGTGCAGTCTCTCATACCATGCTCTAGGTTCTTGTTTCAGACCATATAAGGCTTTGTTTAGTTTGCATACCTGATCTTTACTCCCGTCTTCAACAAATCCTTGAGGTTGTTCAATGAAAACTTCTTCTTCTAGTATACCATTCAAAAATGCAGATTTAACATCCATTTGATATACCTTGAAATTTTTGAAAGCAACATATGCCAACAATGTTCTTACTCCCTCAAGTCTAGCCACAGGTGCAAAAGTCTCACCATAATTTATTCCTTCTTCTTGAGCATAACCTTTGCAAACTAGTCTTGCTTTGTTGCGAATGACCTCACCCTTTTTCATTTAGCTTGTTTCTAAAAATCCACTTAGTACCAATTACATTCTTGTCCTTTGGTCTTGGGATCAGTGTCCATGTGTCATTCTTCTTGATTTGATCAATCTTTTCTATCATAGCATTTACCCAATGTTCATTGTTAAATGCCTCTTTTGCTATTCTCGGTTCAAATTCAGAAATCAGACATGTGTTTTGTCTCAGTTTGTTTCTTGTCATCACTGGATCATCTTTATCTCCTATAATCTGACTTGATGCATGATGTCTTCTGACATATTTGGCTAATATAGGCTCAGTAGGTTCTGTATGATCTTCTTCATCTCTCGGTAACTGGACATTATCTTCATTTTCTTCAGCAGCTTTCTCGGTTGGACTTCTCGGTTGAACATAAACAAATTCTTCATAATCTTCTGGTTCTTTGGAATTTCCTTCATTTCTTTCTGCAAATTCATCAATTTTCACATTTGCACTTTCCACTATTTTGTTAGATGATTTGATCAGACATTTAAATGCTTTACTTCTAGAAGAATAACCAAGAAATGTTCCTTCTTCACGTTTTTTTATCAAACTTTCCATTTTTGTCATCTTTGTGAACATAGCATCTACTTCCAAAGTTTTTAAAGTAACTTACATTAGGTTTCTTGTCATACCAGATCTCATATGATGTCTTCATAGTTCCTTTCTTCAGTTGAACTTGGTTCAGGGTGTAAACTGCAGTGCTGATTGCTTCTCTCCAAAATGTTTGAGGTACCCTCTTTTCTATCATCAGGGCTCTTGCATAATCCACAATTGATCTGTTTCTTCTCTTGGCTATCCCATTTTGCTGAGGTGTTCTCGGTGCAGATACTTGCTTCTTTATATCACGATCATTGCAGAATATGTTAAATTCATCAGAAGTGAATTCTCCTCCTCTATCAGATCTAAGACATTTCAGTTGTCTTCCTGTTTCATTTTCAACTCTTGCCTTGTACCATTTAAACATATGAAAAGCTTCTGATTTTTCTTTTAAAAACATGACTAACATCATCCTTGAGTAATCATCCACAAATAATATGAAATATTTATCACCATAATAACTTTGAACTTTCATAGGACCACAAATATCAATGTGTACTAGATCTAAAATTCATTTAGAAGTGTAGGACTTACTTGTAAAGCTTGATCTTGTCATCTTACCCATCTGACATCCTTGGCACATAGCATTCTTAGGTTTTTCAAGACTTGGTAGACCTCTTACTCGGTGCTTCTTACTTATTTTGATCAGATTATCTAAATTTACATGACAAAACCTTTTATGCCATAACCAAGTATCATCTATCTTTTCATAAAGACACTTGTTCCGAGTTGAGTCAAGATGAAATGTATTACCTTTTGTTTGTGTCCTGGTAGTAGCTAACTTTCCATGCTTGTCATGAACTTTGACAATTCCTTTCTGAAATTCTATTCGGTATCTTGTATTGTTTAGTTGTGCTACACTCAACAAATTGTATTTCAAACCTTCAACCCAGTATACATCATCACATTTAGCATTGTCAAGAAGTGTTATAGATCCTTTACCTTTTACCAGATATGGTGCATCATTACCAAATCTTACATAGCCTCCATCATAGTCTTCTAATTTAACAAACTTGTGTTTATCACCTGTCATATGATGTGAGCATCCACTGTCTATGATCCAAGAATCATTATTATTTATGTGAGATATTAGGGCTTTTTCTTCATACCTTTCTTCATCAGATCCATCTTTGATAGCCACATAAACAACTTCCTCAGTATCAGTTTCATCAAATTTGTCATCGTTGGATTCCTCATCTACTACTAGACATGTCTTTCTATCTCTCCTTCTGAAGTCTCAGTGTCCTCTGTATTGGTTATCTTTTTGCCTGTTATCTCGGTATTCTCTCTTTTCACTAGATTATTTGTCAGGGCAGCTAGAAGCCATATGTCCTATTTTATCACAATTGAAACATTTTAAAGGTAGCTTTCCTTTATACTTACCTTTTCCTCTCGGTAACCTTCTGGCTAATAATGCTTCAAATTCTTCTTGCTTCTTGATTTCCTCATGTAGTTTGAGAACTTTTTCTATCTTCTTGCGAAATGTATCACTTGCTCCACTGTGATCCCTTTCAAAGTACTTACTCATTCTATCATTGTAATCATCAGATTCACCAATATGAAAAGAACTGAATGCAGAGTCTACTTTATTTACCGAAGACCCACTATTATCAAAATTACTTAACTCAAATGCATGTAGCTTACCAATAGTAGCATCCAAAGAAACTGGCATGTTAGGTACAGACCTCAATTCATTGATTGCAGAGACTCGAGTAGCATAAGTTGGTAGAAGGGTTCTCAACAACTTACTTGTTATATCCTTTTCTTCAATAGTTCCACCCGCTCCTTTAATTTGGTTGACAATCTCCATTAGTCTTGTACTATATTGGGTTATGTTCTCACCTTCATTCATCCTCATGGATTCAAGTTGTCCTCTTAGACTATCTACTTTTGCTCTTTCAACATGTTCTTCACCTCCATACATAGATATGAGCTTAGTCCACATTGCTTTTGCATCATTACAACCTTCTAGATCATTAAACTCCGAGTCGGTCAATGTTGATGTTATTTCAATCATAGCTTGAATATGTTCTTTCTTTGCCTTAATCTCTTCCAAGGTCATAGGGTTGGTGCTCGATGCAATGTAATCATTCTCTAGATAATATGTTGCATATTCTCCAATTCCTGATAAATGCAGCTTCATCTATTTCTACCATGTGGAGAAACTTGACTTGTTTAGCTTTGGTGCATCCCTTTTATACATCTTCGGATCTTTGCCTCAAGTACCTTTAAACTTTTTCTTCTAGAGTCCAAAGCTCTGATACCAATTGTTAGTTCTGATACTAAATGTAAAGTACAGATGCCAATAGCTAACAAGATGAGAGGGGGGGGGGTGAATCATACAAACTTAAACTTCTATAAAATCAATAGATTCGACCTCGGTAGCTTATACTTCAACAACTTAACCAAAAACTGCTAAACATGCAAACTTATGAACACATAATCATAATAACACTCATAACACCAGATTTAATGTGGAAACCCAAATAGGGAAAAACCACTGTGGGATTACAGACCCACTAAGAAATATACTCTTCTAGAGTATGCTCGGTTAAAAGCAAAACCTGTTAAAGATTACAAACACATCGCTAGATGTGACCCAGTTAAGGGATTTCCCTCAGATATGTTAGGATCTTCACTTTGTTAGAAGTGACCTTGTCAAAGGATTTCAAACACTCATTTATAATGTTACTTTTCTAGAGGGTTTACAAATAAGACTGTTAAGTCCACTCGGCTAAGAGATTTTATGTCACTTACAAAATAACAGTAATAAAAATCTATATACAACTTCACATCTAAAATGCTAAACCAGATTCTTATTTTCTCAAAACAATCTAGTCATAGGACTTATCTTGTCCCTTTGGTGGGCTCTCTACTCTGTTATTCAAACAAGACTTCAAGCTTTTGTGCTTGGTAATCACTATGTAGCATCCCTGTGCATACACTTTCCCGCATACATTATTTATTAACAATTCCTTATTTATAAACAATTTCTAACCGCTAAATCTCCTTGATCACATTTCCCATGATCAATATTAGCCATCAGATCTTCAAAATTGACCAGGTTCAATGTATCCTTCCGATCTAAAAATGTTTTACCTTACCTAGGGACTTGCATTGCCTTCTTGGAACTTGCATAAGGTTATTGCGGTTCAATCTACATTGTAGATCTTCTTGCTGATTTTCCTTTGCCATAGATCCTCAACAAACTTCATGCATGACATGCCAATCATTTATACATCTCCAGCTAATGATTGTCCTTCATTAAATAATACTTTTATCCATCCAATGTGCACTGCCATAACTCAGTTGCAACTTGGTAAATACTAAACTTTACTTGGTAGATATTTCGCCTTCATTAACCGATATCGATAACCTTAGGGTTTACCAACTCGGTTCCTTAGGGTTTACCGACTAGGTTCTTTTCTCAATGACATAGTATAGTATTAACCTTACAATCAACAACATATGTAGGATATCAAAACAATCTAAACATCATGATCTCATCATTGTCTAACTCGGTAATAGTTGCCCATTGAATAACTTATTCCTCCTCTTTATTCATCACATTCTTTCTGTGTCTTTTACCGACATCTTAATTCTCTTCTAATCAATCTTCTCGAGATATGGCAACATCATAGTGAATCAGATAATCAATTTCTTGACATCAATGACAAAATAATGTTATAAAGGTAGTTATCATCCTTCTTCAGTTATATCAATAATCTTCAACAACCTTCTCAATATCCTTATTGAATATCAACAATCTCTTGATATTGAAATGCTAACAATCTTTCTTACTGTAATGCCAACAACTAAGGACCTATGCATTAACTTTGATCTTAGAGAGACTATTGAAGCACCTAATGGCCCACTATATATCACTGCAAGGATCAAAGACATGCTCTCACAAGGGGTTCTGATTGATCCAGTGTGTATGATGAATGCGATAACTGAAGAACATATTTATATCTTACAATTGCATCAAGTGACATATGATAAATATAATCTGGTGATTGAGATCTTTGATGGTTTCTCTTGTCCTACTAATTTTTCTATTACTCTTCCCATTGAGGTTGGTACTAAGTGCTTAGTCGTTATTTCTGCTATCATTCCTACATTAGATCAATTTCATGTGAAGTTGGGACATCCTTGACTCTCTTCCATGAAAGTGATCCCTTCTACTATTCATAAATGTTTGAAATTTCCTCTTAATGACAAAATCATAACATTTAATCATAACATGTACCAACCCATGGTGAAGCGTGGAGATGTTAATCTTGATTACTTTTGGTCTAAACAATTTGAGCATATTAAACCTCATAGTGATGCTCTCTTTCAATCTTATAAAAATTGTAAGAATGATACAATCTTAATCTTAAGTAAGCATAGTGATCCCAAACCCATTCCTCTTTTGTATGATAGACCTATCCTCCTCCTTGTGATGGACCCGATCTTCTTCCTACTTCTTCTATTCCTCCTCTATATGTTGCAGTCATGCCTCCTACATCTTACAAAGGGAAGCACTTGAAATCTCCTATATTTCAACCTAAAAAACCTTTTCCCATTCCTCTTTTAAAGGAAGAGAAGAAGCCTATGCCCATTGATCCTAAACCTTGTTCTCAACTCATTTCCTCCCCAAAGGCTTAAAATGTTGACATGATCCCATTTGTCCAGCCTTTGCATAACCCTAGGGAGGAAGCTCAACCTAAATCTCCAAGACATAAAATACTTAAGAAAAATAATGGTTCATGTTCTATTCCAATTAAAAATCCCATTTTTATTAATCTTGATGAAGAGATGGATGAAAATGATGCTCATGCTAACAATGTTGATGATAATGATGATGAATATGAATATGTTGATGTTGATAATGATTTATCTAAACAATTTTCACAGGCATTAATCCTAGCTCCTAGTAACAAACAAAGTGACCATCATTTGAGCATGGTCCTTGTTTGGAACTTGTGGTAGCTCCATGTACCATGTTCAAAGTTGCTCCTCTTGCATATTTTCCACCTTCCCAAAATAATGTTGAGCAAGATTGGGAGGTGGATGATTTTATAGATTATCTTCATTTGTGTCGTAGATTATCTCTTTCTCTCCTCTTGTGCTTGTTCATAACCTTCTTCTATTTGTTGTCCCTAGTGTTGTCTACTTGAGGATGATGCAAAGCATTGAGATCTCTTTTGGTCTCTCCAATGTTGACTCAAAAGATACAAGTGCCCTTCTTTCATTATGGTTCTACTTTATTTGGTGGATGAGGACAATTCAATGCAAATATTCTTCATGATATATATTTTTTATCATAAGAGCATACTGACCCCAGAGTTAAGTAGAACCCTTATGTGCTTTGTGTTTTATGATCATTATCCTTTGATTTGTTCTCTCTTGGGGGTATATCATTGTGATAACATGCTTCTCTTTTGGATGAATGTTTACTACCTTAAAGCAATTTCTCTTGATAAGGTGTGTGCAATCACATTAATGTGGGGGTATACACTTTCCTCAATGTTTCTCTCTTTGCACATCTCTATACTCAAGTTACTTTGCAAACTTATCCTTTTGCTTGGTAATTTGGTCTTTTTCTTTTTCATGACTCATAGTAAGTGAACCTTTATAGGATAAGTAGTCATGGTTCTCTCTTCTTTCTCTTTCTTATGATGTCCCTTTTATCTTGATCTTGAAGTATTTAGATACCTAAAGTCCATTAGGGGCTTGGTGCATCTTGCCTCCTTAGCATCTTGATAAAAGCCTTTCGATGCAAACCTTTGTACTTTACCAAGAGTATGCTTAGCCTCATACTCCCACTAAAGTGGGTGCTAAATGTAGCATTCTAATTTGTACTCCCTTACAATTTTGTTCGCATTTGGGCCCTCACCTTAGCGTTCATACTCTGAGGCCTAACTAGGACCTGATTCTGCTCATACTATGCAAATTTTTCACCATTTTTACTTCATATCTATTCTTGCCCTTAATTTTTGGTCTTAGATTGGGTATGAATAGGGTGTGGCACCCTGATCCTCTTAGGATTAGAGCACCCAATGCCCTGGTCCTCCCAATTAGAACCAAACTTTTGGCTCCTTAACGATAATGATATTTGAGCAAGAATTTTGGCTGTGTCTGCTCATGTTGGAAAATTAAGTTGTTTTTTGATGAGCAAGTATAAAAGAAGGTCTACCCCTCTCATTTTGATACACAATTGGAATCGACAATAATATTGATCTATCAATTCAAGAAATCAAACATTTAAGTTCAAGTGAGCAAGCAATCAGTCTTCTTTCAATCATTCAAGCAGAGATAAGGTCAAGATTCAAGAATTGGAGTTTAAATTCATGTTCTAGTTATTGAGGACTGCATGAAACCCTAATTTTGTGTGGAGACAAACAAAACTTCACAAGGAGGTATAGAATTTGTGTTTTAGTCATTATCCAACATCTCCCTCAAAAGGAAAACATTTCCATGACCACAATTAAATCATATTTCATTTTTGTTTTGTGGTTCATTCCAAAACTGAGGTTTGACCTAAGGAAAACCCCTATTCCCAACCTATTTCTCTTCTCTAATGTGTGCAAGAGTAGGTACAAAGATAGGATCTCCAAAATTGGCTTTATTTACAATGACAAATTTATCCCCCATTGGAGTGTGAAAAGTATGAAGGACTAGAGCGACCACCATCTTGTCTCAAAAAATTAAGAGATCCTTTTGGAAACAAATCTGAGACCTCTTACAATCCTCAGATCCAGGTTTATTTCTCGATCCAACAATTGTAGCTTACTGCTCATGCATTTTTACATCAATTCCATCACTTTTACCCTAATTTTAGCATTTTTACAATTCAACTTAAAGAGGATAGTCCAATTCAATCCAGGAAATCCAATAGAATTCCCAGCCCTTATCCTTATTGATTTGTGGCTAGATCCATTAGATTTACATCCCCCTTTTAATGTAATGGTCCCTAAGTCTAAATATTAACAGTTTTCATACATTTAATGGTGGAAACCCTAATATTTTCACCCATTACAGTTACTTTGCAGGAATAAGGACGTGTGGAGGCATAAGGAAGTTGTTCACACATGTACTCCCATGTTGTAGGGAAAGAGGATAATGGAAGTGAATATATTTTAATCACATTTATTTATTAACAATGCATACTTGACCTCTTTCTTGGTGGGGTTTTTTTCCTGCAAGGGTTCTCCACATAGATTGTATATTATGTGATGCTCTTATGTTTTTTATATGTGCCTCTTTGCTACTATCTTATTGTGATGTTATGTTATATTTATTATTGTATATGGTGAAAATGGATAACAATAATAACTATATTGAAAGGCTAAATGAATTCAACCACAAAACCCTAGCCTAACAACAACAAAGATCCACCATAACATATGAAGATTACCTAAGACAATGCAAATCAAATGAAATCACAAAGATTATACCATCACATGTCCAATAGGGTTTGGATCTCCATTCTTCCTATCTCCATTGATCTTGTTTGATATATTTGCTCTCAGATTTTATATGCACAAGAGCTCAACAAAGAACGGAATGTGGTTGCAAGTAGGATCATAGTGTAGTCAAGTCCTTAAGATCTTTCATTAGGGTTTGATAATGAAGAAAGCATCTCCTTATATAGAAGACACTATATGAAATGGAGGGATAAGATTGAGAGGTGTAAAAGGAGGTCGGCTATGATTAGAGGGTAGGTAAAAGAAATAATAAAATAATGAAAGGAGTAGGTAGTGTATGAATTAAGAGATGAATGACATGTGTCATAGGTAGAAAAGGTTAATGAATTAATTAAATAAATAAAGATTTATTTAATTAATAGAAGAAGTGGGATAATTAAATAAATAAAAATATTTATTTAATTTAGGAAAAGGACAATTTAAATAAATAAATGTATTTATTTAAATGAGAAATAAGGCTAGAAGAGGATAAATGAATTAATTAAATAAATAAAGATTTATTTAATTAATAGAGGAAATAGGCTTAGATAATTAAAGAAATAAAATATTTATTTAATTAGACTGGACAATTTTGGGTGTCTACATTTTGCCCCTCTTTGAGACAATGCGGCTTGTCGCGTTGTTTCAAAGAAGATAAGATGAACTGATATAGAGTTGCCCCAAGATGGGAATGATATGCCCCCTCGAGAGATTGGATGTAAAATGTGTTTGAAAATATTGCAGACAATCTCTCGAAAAGAAAGATGGGATAGAATGGACTAACCGGATAAAGTGACAGAGTCACGGGATAAAGAAGACTGACTCGGGAAACGAGGGCGAGGGCTAGGGCTAGGGTAGTCTATAAGATAGACCATGGGGGAAAATACATCCTCATTGTCATCTACACATCCATGAGAGCATATTGCAGAGCGAAAAAAGAATAGCAGCAGTCAGCAGCGATGGCCTTCATTCATAGATTTGATCGCGTTCGTCGATTCCAGAGGCCAGCAAAGGTAGGAGAGCCGGTAAGTACCACCAAACCTCCTCGTACTTTGACGCATTTAATTTTGTCATTAATGCATGGTAGGTAGAGCAATAAATGCACTTAGACTAGGGTCCAAAAAATGTCCAAAAATGTTTAAGCGTGTCTGCGTTGGTGCCAGGCATGTCTGTGCTCGCGAGGCGTGTCTATGTTTGTGCCAGGCGCGTCTGCATTTGAACCCGCGTCTGTGTCAAATGCGGCCACGTTTGTGATGGTCAGTCACGTCTGTGCCAAGAAGGCACGTCTGTGTCACCTAGGCGCATCTGTGTTTTTCAAGCGCGTCTGTGTTTGTCAGGCGCATCTGTGTTTTTCAGGCGCGTCTATGCAGTCTTTAAGCGCGTTTATGTTAGGTAAGCACGTTTGTGTTTTAAAAAGTGTGAATTTGTGTCTTCTAGGTCAAATTGGCAGTTCTGTGATGAACATACGCTGTCGATTGGATAAGCTGCTGAGAGGATACACTCAAGCAGGTCCTCTAGGGAAAACTAGGATAGATCTAGGCACTTTGTGATGAACAGTGAGTACCAAGATAGAGTACTTTGTGATGAACAGGGAGTACTAATGTAAGTAGCACTTTGTGATGAATAGTGAGTGCAAATGTGAGTAACACTTTGTGATGAACAGTGAGTGTCACACATGTAGTACTTTGTGATGAACAGGGAGTACTACTAGGATAGAAGAAACACTTTGTGATGAACAATGAGTGTCACTAGGATAGATAGCCATATGCATTTAGATAAAAAGTAGCATTTTGTGATAAACAGGGAATGCCACAATGACTTACATGATTGATTTGCTTGACTGCAGGAGTATTTGCCAATGCTGGAGTCACGGGAGAGATTCCCATCGACTCAAAGGTTGCGACCTGAGCTGACATTTGAGGACGGCTATTGAGGCTATGGGATTGAGACATATTTTGTATGTGCCTGAGTTTCAGGTGAACATGGGATTGCTGACTGCACTAGCGGAGAGGTGGCACTCTGAGACTTGCACTTTTCATTTGCTGATAGGGGAGATGACAGTCACCCTAGAGGATGTATACAAGATTATGCGGATACCGATTGATGGGGAGAAGATTCCGTACAATCGAGACGGAGACAGGGATTCCCTTAGATGAGTGTTCCAGGATCCAGCATTGGAGATGAGGTTGGGACATGTGGCATGGGATACCATGACATGGACAGGATTAACACTACCAACAGTGTTGGCAAGAGTTATCAATGGGTTCCTCTGTCTGGATAGAGCAACACGAGGGTTGGCTGCGGGATCGGAGAGGAGGAGGATGAGACAACTAGGCTCAAGAGATAGAGGGGATAGGAGAGATGATCTTGGGGCAGGTCCTTCTAGGGTTCAGACTCCATTGAGGCCAGCTGGCTCTGAGGGAGGGAGTTCATCATAGCCGTAGAGGGCTCCCTATGTATCAGTATTGTACCATTTTTGCATGATGATGTAGACACCTGCGGGTGATTGTAGCCATATGATTTTGACATCATTGTATCATGACACTTTATATATATATATATGAGATGATTCATCTTTGCAGCAGCTATATGCATGCGTACCTATGTGATGAGATGTTCTTATGTGATGCTTATGATATGGATGCAAATATGTATATGATGCAATGCAATATATTTTTTTTTGTTCTTTTATGTTTTATATGTGTACGCATGATGCAAATGTGAATGTATGTAATGCAGATGAATATGATAATGCAAATGTAAATTGTGCTAACAGGTGTTGTGTGCAGGATGTGATGTAATTGTGATATCTATATGTATGTATGAAATGCTTATATGTGGTAATGCAAGTGCAACTACATGAAATGCAAATGTTTTTGGTGTGTCATTATACTCAGTCATATGATAGCAGGCTACGTGAACTCGAGAAGGACGATGGAAATCAATCAAGAAAAGGGGATGAAAGACAGAAGATATGAAAGTGAAAGAGCTTCTTGTGCATTATCATCATTGAGCTTTATTATGGCAAGTAGGTTATGACAATTGAGGCATATGTTCGACCCAGAAAGTCATTGTACTCGTTTGCATGGAGATAAGATAGTCACAAACAAGGAATGCCCCAGTTCATACTAGACTCTCAGTGTCCTCATATTCTTGGACAAGTCATAGCATTACTAAGAGACAATCCACAGACAACAAATACAAATAGGTGACGATACCCCACCCTCGCCTTTCTAGTCAAAGACATCCTGGAGATAAAATCTCTAATCAGAGACATCCTGGAAAAGCTAAAAGACATGTCACCAAAAGATAAAATCAAAAGAAAACCAAGACTCGACACCAACATTCACTGTAGTCCTCAAGTTTAGTGTCTCTTGTCACTTGTATAAGTCGAATTTGATTGTGGTCACAATGTTTACTTTCACAAAAAGGATAGATAACACTGAACCATAATGTTGTCTGAGTCTGTTGAAAGATTTGATTTTGTTCAAGCCCATTGTTGCTACTATGTCTCATCTAAAACTGAATGAATCCATGAAACTGATACTTTATTGCAGAGAAGACGGAACTTTATTGCGGATCTATGATGCAGATGCTGCTTTATTGTGGATTGTGCACGGATAGACTGAAGGAAGCTAGAAGAAACTGTACTCCTCGAAACATGTGATGTTCTCAGTTCCACACCCATCACTAGATGTAGGATTTTCCTTAGCCATAGATAGGAGCTGATTTATTATGGATGGAAAGGAGTGAAAAGGAAGGTTTATTATGAATGGCGAACCAATCTTGGGTAGATCAATAACAAGCCATGACGGGAATGGGTAAGTTTATTATGAATGAAGAGGTTGTGAGTGTGTGCAAAGTGAAAGGATGAGATGGAATCCTGAAGGAGGGAGGAGCAATGTCTCTACACATGGCGTTGGTGACCCAGTTTTCACCATGGTACTTGCCCAGGGCGCCACCGAAGTGGTTTTCACCATTGGACGAAATTATTTCTCTTTACTATTTTCGAATTTTCAATGTTTTTTGTGTCACAAGGCGCCTGTTTGCCAGGTTTTCACCAAGTAACGATTTTTTTTGTTTTATAATTTTTTTTTTGTATTTTTAAATTTTTTGATTTTTTTTGTATTTTTGAAATTTTTTATTTTTTTGTATTTTTGAAATTTTTTATTTTTTTGTATTTTTGAAATTAGGATATTCCAAAGAGCTATATGTAAAACTTGCAAAGGTGCATGTTGTTGATAGGATCTTCCAAAGGTTCACCTTCTGTAGTTGAGAGCTGATATGCCCCAAATCCATATGCTGCTATAATGATGTAAGAACCAAGCCAATTTGGTTTGAACTTGTCCTTCTTCTCTCTGTCTTGCTGATTTTTGGGATTTTCTCTGAGAACTAAGTCGCCTACCTCAAATGTGCGAGGCTTGACTTTATGATTGTAGCTGCATTGTTCCTTGACTGAATGATGTGTATCTCGAGTGACTGTCTTCCTTGCTGAAGGAACTAAGGTAGAATTTCTAGTGTGTGGACTACACAGGCCCATATGCATGTCACCTGAAGAAGTTTGGGCATCCCTAATAACAAAGTCCCTTGAGGAAGCTCCATTAAAGGTCCATGATGTATCGCCAGAAGGGAATAGATGTGCGGAACAAGTGAATGAGTGATGAAGGCTTATGACTATGAAAATAAGTGAAAGTAGGATAGCATGATGGAGACTTAGGATCAACAACTATTCTTTTTGACTTAAAATTGTAGAACTTTTGCCCCCAGTTATTTTGGTATTAGGGGAGATCATCTCTTGTTCTTTTTCTTTCATAGGATTTTTATCCTTGACTTTGATTTTTGCAGAGTCCAATAGCTTTAGATTTTGATTTGGACTAAAGGACTTTTCTTTATTTTTGACTTTTAGGTTTTTCTTTTCAAAGCTTGATTTTTGATCCCCAATTAGTAAGGGCTTTTGTAATTCTTGTTGATCCAAGTCTGGGAGAGGAGTGAAAATGGAATGAGTGGATGAAATGGTAAGGCTATGTGAGTTATCAAGAGGGTTGGCGATAGACTTAATAGATTCTTTGCAGGAACCACTCTTAGGACTATTGATATCAAGAGATGCTTGCACCACTAGAGGAGATTTGCATTCAGACTTAGTAGACACAACACTAGGTGGTTCATACCCAATTCCTTGGTATTGCAAATTGTTTGAAGATTTTTCTTGTTGACAAAATGTGTTAGGAGATAGTGGGAGTTGATCAACATGAAAGATATACTCACCACATCCCAGTTCTTTAATCTTGAACTTTTCTTTTAGCTCTGATTTTTTTGATGTAGAAGCTTTCAACGATTCTGGATCAACATATGCTGATGAAGGAATAGCTTCTCGATTGACTGGGATTGTTATTTCTGATTGAGGTTGCAGATTGTTGCAATATATGAATGGATTTGGATCCGCTTTGACAGTCACTTCAACTCCATTGTGGGGAAACTTAATACATCGATGATATGTAGATGGCACTGAGCTCATCTCATGAATCCATGGACATCCCAAAAGTATGTTGTATGTAAGATCAAGGTCAAGGAATTGACAAACCACATCCTTTGTAACTGGTCCAACTCTGAGAGGCAAGGTGACTGTGCCTTTGGATGAACATTCTTCATCATCATATGCTTTGATAGTAATTTTGTTTCTAGAATTCACAACTTTTTTAGAATATCCCAATTGTTTAATAGTGCTCAATGTACAAATGTTTAGACCTGCTCCTCCATCTATCAAGACTCGTTTGATTCTATGTTTGTGTATGAAGGCTTCAATGTATAGTGGTGCATTATGTGGCTGACTTATGGAGGCGTCGTTGGCTTTTGTGAATGTAAGGAAATGTGGAATGGAAAGGTATCCCACCATGGCTTGAAACTGGTCCACGTTCAAATCAGTAGGAACAGGAGTGTCTCTCAAGATTTTGTCAAGAATAGCTTTATGTGCGGGGGATATGCGTAAGAGCTCAAGAATTGAAATAAGTGCGGGTGTCTTCCCTAACTATTCTACAAGGTCATACTCAGGTTTGGTTGATGAGGAAGTAGTGTTTTTAGCTGGAGCACCTTGCAAAGTGAATTTACCTCAACAAGTTGTAACATTACATTCAGAGGTAGGTTCGGAAGAAGATCCAATGCCTTTTAGGACAATCTTGGGTCTTTGGGTAGAATTCTCAGGCGTTTTGTCCTTGATGACAATGGTAGAGACATAATTGTCCATCGAGATGTGATTGATAGCTGAATCATAGTTATAGGATGCTCTGGTATAGTTGGTTTGATCATCTATGGCTTTAGCTTTTCCCTTGTCATGCTTTGGGAATGGTTCCTTAAATATTTCATGTTCTTGATTGGATGAGTGTCCTTCAATCTCAATGTCACCTCTATCAATAAGATCTTGTATGATGTTCTTAAGTTGATGGCAATTTCCTATCTTGTGGCCCTTGCTCTTATGAAATTCACAATATTCATCATCATTCCACCAATTTGGTTTGACCTTTGGCTCATATGGAGGAAAATCTGGAATTGTGATTACTTTGTTTTCCACTAGCTTCTTGAAGACTGACTCAAGTGGCTCTCCCAATGGAGTGTACTTCCTTCGTGACTTTAAAGTTGTTTGAGTATTTACTTGATTGTTTGTAGAGCTTGTTCCAGAAAAAATGATTTTTGGTCACACTGTATTGGCATCAACAACACCATCATTGACTGTGTTCTTGTTTTTGTTCCAAAATCTTGGCTTGTCTTTTCCTTTAAAGTCATCTTTGTTTTCCTTGAATATCTTAATGACTCCTTGTTCAATTAGGATCTTTTCTATTGCCAAGCCTTTTTCAATGACATCTTTGAAAGTGTAAAAGCAAGCTTTTCTTAAGTCATAACCAATGTCTTTGTTGACATTTTGGGTGAACATTTCTACCATTTGTTTCTGTGGAATTTTACAAGAGCATCTGCTAGCTAGATTCCTCCATCTTTGTAAAAATGATGAAAAAGATTATCCATCCCTTTGCTTGGTGTTGCACAAAGTAGTGACTGATATGTCTGTCTCTATGTTGTATGAGAAATGTTGTATAAATGCCTCAGCTAAGTTACCCCATGACTTAATTCTAGGTGGAAGTTGGGAGAACCATTCCATAGCTTGATCACCTAAGCTTTGTGGGAATAATCTCATCAAATATGTCTCTTCTGAAGCTACCTTAATGCAAGCTGTGAAAAACTATCTTATGTGTGCCTTAGGATCCCCTTTTCCTCTATACTTGTCAAACTTAGGTGTCACAAAGTGTGTAGGAAATGGAGGCATTGGAATGCTTTTGTCAAATGGATAGGGACATATGTCTCTCATTGTGTATGTTGGCTTCGGTGTATTTATGTCCTGTATTTTCTTTTGTAAGTCCCTGATTTGTTGCTCCAAATTGTTCTTCGGTGGAGATCAACTTCTTGGACCATACCCTATGCTTGAGGCACCAATTTGAGGAGGAGCATGTTGCATATATGGATGATATTGATCATACACATGTTCATATGGAGGAGGTCTATAGTGATGTTGTGTATATGGACCACTTGGTATAGATTCATGTTGAGGAACACCATATCTATTTTGTGCATGTATACCATACTCTACAGGCATGTCATGTTCTAATGTGTTGCCCCCAAATTTGACACGGGGTTTCCTTCTGTCCAAATTTTGAGCATGCCTTTGAGTATCGAATTGCTTTGGTGGTTGATCCTTAGCATTGATATGTGATTGAGCATATCTTTCTGCATAAGACTTCCATGATGGTCTGCAAAGGTGAGTATCATATGCTTGACCATGTGTATGTGGGACCTCTGGTTTTTGAAGCAAAGCTGATGGTGATTCAGGTACCATATGTGGTCCTCTATTGCCTCCACTATTAGGTCTCCTTTGATCCATGTTGGAGTGAGGTTGTTGCAAAGGTCAATTTTCCATTATTTGAGACATGTCAAAATCATGAGGTATCTTGGCTCCACTTTGTGCCATCATTTGTAAGAAGTATTGTCTATCCCTCCTCATTATTTCCTCAACCAATCGATTGAAATGGGGATTCATAATGGATTCTTCCACATCTGCTGAATGTACGGAAAAGTTGTCCATATTGTCATTGTGTGTAGCATTGTTGTTTGCAATGTCCATGTTCTCAATATTTGGAATGTTTCTATAGGCATCCATGTCAGGTAATGTAGTATGATCAGAATTGAAAAAGATATCATTCTCAAACTCATTAGAACTCATGTTTGCGGACTCTTGAGCCTCTTTAGTTTCTCTCCTAGATTTTTGAATGCAGGTTTCAACCATGAACTAGGTATTGACCAAGATATGTGAGACTAGATGAAAAATGGAAAAAGTATGGAAGACCAAGGGTTGGATGGAATGTAAATGAATCTGAGGTGTACTTGCAATGTCCAAAGTGTAAGACCAAGTATGTATGTAGTAGAGTAGGTGTGAATTCCAAAGAGAGGATAGTTTCTCTTGATAAGGTAAGTTGACCTTGACTCTAAGTAAGACCAAATGAGACCCAAAGGTAAGAAACCTTGATGAGGGACCACTTAGCAAAATGTTGTTGTATGTAGTGTGCTGACAAAGTATGATGAGGACAAGCAAGTGACCTTTTGACTCAAGTTTAGACAAATGTGAATGTAATGTAAGGTGTGAATAAATGATAGACTTTGTGAGACCCAAAGACAGGTTGACTGCTAAATGAAATCCTGGAGAAATGACCTAGGAAGCTCAAGAATTCCGAAACTGACTGTGTTTGTTTGTTGGACTGTAATAGTTTTTCAATTCTGAACACAGACGCGCTTGTATACTTCACAGACACAGTTTCCTGATGCAGACGTGGCTCTATTTAACATAGATGCGTTTCTGAGATTTTTTGCAAAGTGTAATGTTGATTCTGTGAACACAGACGCGTTTCTGTAAAATTTGTGCAATTTTTTCCAATCTGTGAAGTCATTTTGTTGTGACCAAATCTGTCTGTTTGACTGTTTTTCATGGCAAGAGGACACAGTGTTGATGAAGACCCAATGTTTGCAAGTGTCTTGACTCAAAATGACTCCAAGAAAAGTGTGTTGTTTGATGTAAAAATGTTTTGCATACACTTGAAGACACAATGTTTTGTTGTTTGGTCTTGAATGTTTTGAATGTTTAAAATAAGTCAAGCACAATTCTTATGGCTAGCCAAGACAATAGTTGTTGATCCCACATGGGGTTTTACCCCCGAGGCTATGCTATTCAGAGCGGATACTTAGATGTTTGACCTCACTGGCTCCACCCTCGGCACTCACTTCTCGGGTCAGCTAAGCATCAGTCCCCACGAAAACTCCCCATGGTGAACTTTGTATCTCTACTAAGAATCGTATGTGTGTGGGTCGCTACCAGAGGTCTGACCTCCTGCCCCAACAACTAGAAGGATTTGGGCTTCTAAAACAAAAAGGTTCTAGTAAGGGCATCCGCTCATGTGGCCATACATGCGGCACTTTCAGCTCTGTAAATACAGAAGGCTCCCAACCGGTAGGGGTTATGCCCTACAAATGATCAAATAAATTTGATCAAATGGGTTTATGGGGAGACATAGTGTCGGTATGAACTAATCAACACACGTTATCCATAGTTTTCACCATGAATACATTTGTTTATAGTGGTTCAGAAGAGGTGGGTTTTCCTTGCTACCACTTGGGTCGTTCTCTTCTCACTAGTAGTCCTAATGACCACACGGGAAGACAGGCCCTTTAAAGATTAAACAAAAAGAGCCTATTGCTCAAGACACAAAAGACAATGATTCAATTTTAGTGCACCAATTGAAGTGTTTGCTAGTTTATGAAAAGAAGGCACACAATAAAAATCCAAAACACTTGCCAAGGACCTGCAACAAAGAGTTGTTAGTAGTTTGGATTGTTTCAAATGATTACCCCTTCCTGCAAGCACACAAGTTAGGTAAATTTTAAACCCAAAAGACTTTTTGAAAATAGGGGCCTTCAACCAAACGATTTAGCTTTCAAGACAAGCTGCACCAATTTCGTTAGCTAGATCTGAAAATGTTAGCTCAAAATAAACTAGATCTGAAACCCTAAATGCAAAATCTGAAAACTAAATCAATAAAAATCCAAAATTTGAAATTGGTGAACACAGACGCGATTACCCTCAACACAGATGCGACTTGGTGACACGGACGCGGTTCTGTGAGACACAGACGAGACTACAGAACACAGACGCGTCTTCTAGACACAGACGCAGCTAAAAATAGCGCAGACACGATTTTATAACACAAACGCGCCTTCCTGGAACATGCAAAATAAAATATTGCCAATAACACAGATGCGATTCCAGAGGTCGCAGATGCACTAGAAAATCGAAAACGCGATCCGAAAGTGTGCAGACGCGAAAATATCAAAATGTTGCCAAAAACGTCAGATCTGCAACTTCAAAATACAAAATCTGCAAGAAGGATGTTAAATGCAAAAGGGACAAGGGTCCCACTGGGTGTGCCAAAATTATCAAAATTACTTAACTCAAATGCATGTAGCTTACCAATAGTAGCATCCAAAGAAACTGGCATGTTAGGTACAGACCTCAATTCATTGATTGCAGAGACTCGAGTAGCATAAGTTGGTAGAAGGGTTCTCAACAACTTACTTGTTATATCCTTTTCTTCAATAGTTCCACCCGCTCCTTTAATTTGGTTGACAATCTCCATTAGTCTTGTACTGTATTGGGTTATGTTCTCACCTTCATTCATCCTCATGGATTCAAGTTGTCCTCTTAGACTATCTACTTTTTCTCTTTGAACATGTTCATCACCTCCATACATAGATATGAGCTTAGTCCACATTGCTTTTGCATCATTACAACCTTCTAGATCATTAAACTCCGAGTTGGTCAATGTTGATGTTATTTCCATCATAGCTTGAATATGTTCTTTCTTTGCCTTAATCCCTTCCAAGGTCATAGGGTTGGTGCTCGATGCAATGTAATCATTCTCCAGATAATATGTTGCATATTCTCCAATTCCTGATAAATGCAGCTTCATCCTTTTCTGCCATGTGGAGAAACTTGACTTGTTCAGCTTTGGTGCATCCCTTTTATACATCTTCGGATCTTTGCCTCAAGTACCTTTAAACTTTTTCTTCTAGAGTCCAAAGCTCTGATACCAATTGTTAGTTCTGATACTAAATGTAAAGTACAGACGCCAATAGCTAACAAGATGAGAGGGGGGGGGTGAATCATACAAACTTAAACTTCTATAAAATCAATAGATTCGACCTCGGTAGCTTATACTTCAACAACTTAACCAAAAACTGCTAAACATGCAAACTTATGAACACATAATCATAATAACACTCATAACACCATATTTAATGTGGAAACCCAAATAGGGAAAAACCACTGTGGGATTACGGACCCACTAAGAAATATACTCTTCTAGAGTATGCTCGGTTAAAAGCAAAACCTGTTAAAGATTACAAACACATTGCTAGATGTGACCCAGTTAAGGGATTTCCCTCAGATATGTTAGGATCTTCACTTTGTTAGAAGTGACCTTGTCAAAGGATTTCAAACACTCATTTATAATGTTACCTTTCTAGAGGGTTTACAAATAAGACTGTTAAGTCCACTCGGTTAAGAGATTTTATGTCACTTACAAAATAACAGTAATAAAAATCTATCTACAACTTCACATCTAAAATGCTAAACCAGATTCTTATTTTCTCAAAACAATCTAGTCATAGGACTCATCTTGTCCCTCTAGTGGGCTCTCTACTTTGTTATTCAAACAAGACTTCAAGCTTTTGTGCTTGGTAATCACTATGTAGCATCCCTATGCATACACTTGCTCGCATACATTATTTATTAACAATTCCTTATTTATAAACAATTGCTAACCGCTAAATCTCCTTGATCACATTTCCCATGATCAATCTTAGCCATCAGATCTTCAAAATTGACTAGGTTCAATGTATCCTTCCGATCTAAAAATGTTTTACCTTACCTAGGGACTTGCATTGCCTTCTTGGAACTTGCATAAGGTTATTGCAGTTCAATCTACGTTGTAGATCTTCTTGCTGATTTTCCTTTGCCATAGATCCTCAACAAACTTCATGGATGACATACCAATCATTTATACATCTCCAGCTAATCATTGTCCTTCATTAAATAATACTTTTATCCATCCAATGTGCACTGTCATAACTCGGTTGCAACTTGGTAAATACTAAACTTTACTTGGTAGATATTTCGCCTTCATTAACCGATATCGATAACCTTAGGGTTTACCAACTCGGTTCCTTAGGGTTTACCAACTCGGTTCCTTAGGGTTTACCGACTAGGTTCTTTGCTCGATGACATAGTATAGTATTAACCTTACAATCAACAACATATGTAGGATATCAAAACAATCTAAACATCATGATCTCATCATTGTCTAACTCGGTAATAGTTGCCCATTGAATAACTTATTCCTCCTCTTTATTCATCACATTCTTTCTGTGTCTTTTACCGACATCTTAATTCTCTTCTAATCAATCTTCTCGAGATATGGCAACATCATAGTGAATCAGATAATCAATTTCTTGACATCAATGACAAAATAATGTTATAAAGATAGTTATCATCCTTCTTCAGTTATATCAATAATCGTCAACAACCTTCTCAATATCCTTATTGAATATCAACAATCTCTTGATATTGAAATGCTAACAATCTTTCTTACTGTAATGCCAACAACTAAGGACCTATGCATTAACTTTGATCTTAGAGAGACTATTGAAGCACCTAATGGCCCACTATATATCACTGCGAGGATCAAAGACATGCTCTCACAAGGGGTTCTGATTGATCCAGTGTGTATGATGAATGCGATAACTGAAGAACAAATTTATATCTTACAATTGCATCAAGTGACATATGATAAATATAATCTGGTGATTGAGATCTTTGATGGTTTCTCTTGTCCTACTAATTGTTCTATTACTCTTCCCATTGAGGTTGGTACTAAGTGCTTAGTCGTTATTTCTGCTATCATTCCTACATTAGATCAATTTCATGTGAAGTTGGGACATCCTTGACTCTCTTCCATGAAAGTGATCCCTTCTACTCTTCATAAATGTTTGAAATTTCCTCTTAATGACAAAATCATAACATTTAATCATAACATGTACCAACCCATGGTGAAGCGTGGAGATGTTAATCTTGATTACTTTTGGTCTAAACAATTTGAGCATATTAAACCTCATAGTGATGCTCTCTTTCAATCTTATAAAAATTGTAAGAATGATACATTCTTAATCTTAAGTAAGCATAGTGATCCCAAACCCATTCCTCTTCTTTATGATAGACCTATCCTCCTCCTTGTGATGGACCCGATCTTCTTCCTACTTCTTCTATTCCTCCTCTATATGTTGCAGTCATGCCTCCTACATCTTACAAAGGGAAGCACTTGAAATCTCCTATATTTCAACCTAAAAAACCTTTTCCCATTCCTCCTTCTTTAAAGGAAGAGAAGAAGCCTATGCCCATTGATCCTAAACCTTCATAACCTTTAGCTAAAACTAAAAGAAATCATTTGTGAGAGAACACCGATGAGGGCATTGTGCTAGGGCTCGTGAACTTTCTTCTCAACTCATTTCCTCCCCAAAGGCTTAAAATGTTGACATGATCCCATTTGTCCAGCCTTTGCATAACCCTAGGGAGGAAGCTCAACCTAAATCTCCCAGACATAAAATACTTAAGAAAAATAATGGTTCATGTTCTATTCCAATTAAAAATCCCATTTTTATTAATCTTGATGAAGAGATGGATGAAAATGATGTTCATGCTAACAATGTTGATGATAATGATGATGAATATGAATATGTTGATGTTGATAATGATTTATCTAAACAATTTTCACAGGCATTAATCCTAGCTCCTAGTAACAAACAAAGTGACCATCATTTGAGCATGGTCCTTGTTTGGAACTTGTGGTAGCTCCATGTACCATGCTCAAAGTTGCTCCTCTTGCATATTTTCCACCTTCCCAAAATAATGTTGAGCAAGATTGGTAGGTGGATGATTTTATAGATTATCTTCATTTGTTTCGTAGATTATCTCTTTCTCTCCTCTTGTGCTTGTTCATAACCTTCTTCTATTTGTTGTCCCTAGTGTTGTCTACTTGAGGATGATGCAAAGCATTGAGATCTCTTTTGGTCGCTCCAATGTTGACTCAAAAGATACAAGTGCCCTTCTTTCATTATGGTTCTACTTTATTTGGTGGATGAGGACAATTCAATGCAAATATACTTCATGATATATATTTTTTATCATAAGAGCATACTGACCCCAGAGTTAAGTAGAACCCTTATGTGCTTTGTGTTTTATGATCATTATCCTTTGATTTGTTCTCTCTTGGGGGTATATCATTGTGATAACATGCTTCTCTTTTGGATGAATGTATACTACCTTAAAGAAATTTCTCTTGATAAGGTGAGTACAATCACATTAATGTGGGGGTATACACTTTCCTCAATGTTTCTCTCTTTGCACATCTCTATACTCAAGTTACTTTGCAAACTTATCCTTTTGATTGGTAATTTGGTCTTTTTCTTTTTCATGACTCATAGTAAGTGAACCTTTATAGGATAAGTAGTCATGGTTCTCTCTTCTTTCTCTTTCTTATGATGTCCCTTTTATCTTGATCTTGAAGTAGTAAGATACCTAAAGTCCACTAGGGGCTTGGGGCATCTTGCCTCCTTAGCATCTTGATAAAAGCCTTTCGATGCAAACCTTTGTACTTTACCAAGAGTATGCTTAGCCTCATACTCCCACTAAAGTGGGCGCTAAATGTAGCATTCTAGTTTGTATTCCCTTACAATGTTGTTCGCATTTGGGCCCTCACCTTAGCGTTCATGCTCTGAGGCCTAACTAATACCTGATTCTGCTCATACTATGCAAATTTGTCACCATTTTTACTTCATACCTATTCTTGCCCTTAATTTTTGGTCTTAGATTGGGTAGGAATAGGGTGTGGCACCCTGATCCTCTCAGGATCAAAGCACCCAATGCCCTGGTCCTCCCAATTAGAACCAAACTTTTGGCTCCTTAACGATAATGATATTTGAGCAAGAATTTTGGCTTTGTGTCTGCTCATGTTGGAAAATTAAGCTATTTTTTGATGAGCAAGTATAAAAGAAGGTCTACCCCTCTCATTTTGATACAGAATTGGAATCGACAATAATATTGATCTATCAATTCAAGAAATCAAACATTTAAGTTCAAGTGAGCAAGCTATCAATCATCTTTCAATCATTCAAGAAGAGATAAGGTCAAGATTCAAGAATTGGAGTTTAAATTCATGTTCTAGTTATTGAGGACTTCATGAAATTTTAATTTTGTGTGGAGACAAACAAACTTCACAAGGAGGTATAGAATTTGTGTTTTAGTCATTATCCAACATCTTGCTCAAAAGGAAAACATTTCCATGACCACAATTAAATCATATTTCATTTTTGTTTCATGGTTCATTCCAAAACTGAGGTTTGACCTAAGGAAAACCCCTATTCCTAACCTATTTCTCTTCTCTAATGTGTGCAGGAGTAGGTACGAAGATAGGATCTTCAGAATTGGCTTTATTTACAATGACAAATTGATCCCCCATTGGAGTGTGAAAAGTACGAAGGACTAGAGCGACCACCATCTTGTCTCAAAAAATTAAGAGATCCTTTTGGAAACAAATCTGAGACCTCTTACAATCCTCAGATCCAGGTTTATTTCTCGATCCAACGATTGTAGCTTACTGCTCATGCATTTTTACATCAATTCCATCACTTTTACCCTAATTTTAGCATTTTTACAATTCAACTTAAAAAAGGATAGTCCAATTCAATCCAGGAAATCCAATAGAATTCCCAGCCCTTATCCTTATTGATTTGTGGCTAGATCCATTAGATTTACATCCCTCTTTTAATGTAATGGTCCCTAAGTCTAAATATTAACAATTTTTATACATTTAATGGTGGAAACCCTAATATTTTCACCCATTATAGTTACTTTGCAGGAATAAGGACGTGTGGAGGCATAAGGAAGTTGTTGACACATGTACTCCCATGTTGTAGGAAAAGAGGATAATGGAAGTGAATATATTTTAATCACATTTATTTATTTTTCTGGAATGCTCAGTGGGACCAATTCTTGCAATCTTTGCCTAATTAGAAGGGTGTATGAGCCATAGGCATGTAACTAGAAGCCAAATCATGTCTAACCTAGTCTTATTAATACAATCCCTAGTTGCAGTCCAAGCAATATCTGGAGTCGGAGTGCAGGCCCCCATTCAGGAAGCTCACCTTCCAATGGCAGCCCCAGCTCCTAGGAATTTTGTCACATGGGATAGTGGCAGTCCCCTTATTGCACCCATCCCACCTACTCAATTAGATGTTATCCCCACTAACACACTAAAAGCACTTCCAAAGTTTACCGAAGAAGATTCTAAGACTCCCAGGGAGCATTTACAAGACATAGAAAACATGTGCATTGTGCATAACGTCACTTAGTAGATGTATCTTTGAGGTTACTCATAGTGTCCTTCAAGGAGAAGGCACAAGAATGGTATAGATCTCTGATGACAAATTCAATTTAAACCTAGGACCAATTGGGAGATCGTTTCTTCGAACGATTCACCGAGAAGGGGGACCGATCTTCCCTTATGTAGTAGTTGATAACAATAAGGAGGGCACCACAAGAGGCTGTCACCGATTTCAACACCATTTCCAAAAGATGTGGCAGAGGATTCCCTTATCCACTTGGCCTCCTGCAAATATGGATTTTGTTTTCTACTTAAAATCTTTCAACTCGGATATATTTGTGATGATTTAGTCTCTAGGAGGTAACACTCTTCCAGACGCGTACGACTTGACAGTTTGGTCAGAAAACAACCTGATTGATGTAGAAAAGCTTCCTCTAAGACCACCCATGCCAGCTTTTCTAGAGCTCACAAGATAAGCACCCGAGGTGCCAATTCTGAGTATGTTTTCTCCTCAATCCATGTATGTGTACCCCAATGCTAAAAAATCAAGCACTTCCGCTCCTTCTACTCTAGTTGCAGAGGTAAATGACATGAAAAATTTACTCAGGACCTTCTCCAATGGGATAATCAATCTCAAGAGGCAGCAGGCTCTCGCAAGGCCTCCTTTCCAAAATCATCAAGGTGGGAAACCTCCCTATCAACAAAATTAGTACCAAGGTGGGGCAAGGTCTAATTTCAATAAGCCCAATAACCACCTGGTGTTAGTGCCGACTCCTTTGCAAGCTATACCCCCTAACCACAACAAGGAGTTGATTGCGGGATAGAACAACATTGAAGAAGACAACAACTCCTGGTGTTTCCCTTGTAATGATGCCCACATATCATGAAATTGCCTAAGAGGAAATCTGCAGCAAAAATTCATGGAGAAAAGAAGTCAGGGAATGTGTCCTAATGCTAGAGTATATGCTTCTCTAGGTATTGATAATGCCTCACTAACCACTCAAGTGCAATGTAAGAGGCAGAGATTGCTCCAGATCATGCTCTATTCTCGTGGATGGAGGATGAGGAAATGGTTATCACAAATGATGCGTCCACATCATCTATTTGGATGCCGCAAGTACAGTCCGATTACAACCTTCATTCTAAGCATCAGTTCACTGGGGAACCCATGGTCCGACAGCCAAGCACTACTATGGAGAAGCCAGTAGAACAACCTGTGATGGTCACTAGCCCCCAGAACGCAAAAGCTTTCATTCCTTACAGGACAAAAGATTCAAAGGCTTCTTTTCTCACAATTCTTGATACAGTGGAGTAGTTAAAGAAATATCCCATGAATGTATCCTTATGGGACATCCTCACATCCCCGATCAAAAGACCATTTGTAGGAAGCAATCGACAATTAAGAACCATCAACCAAGCTGATGGCAGCTCGGTCAAACGCAAAGAGCAGTGGCAATGTTCTAGGAATCCAACCGCAAATTCCTACGGTTCTCATGAATGAAGGTTTCAAAAGTGTTGTGGATCCAAGGAAAGGTAAGCGAAAACCCAATCCTTTCTTCTTGATTCTTATTGTTGGGGATAAATTGTTCCATAATTCCATGATAGACTCTGGTGGTAGTGCCATTGTAATGTCTAAGGAGATAGTGGAAGTTTTAAATTTAAAATATGAGCTTGTAAATAGAGGAGTCATGCAGTTAGACAGAAATAAAGTCCAGACCATGCGTATTATAAAGAGCCTCTCGCTTACCTTATTTGTCTACCCTAGCATCACCATGACATAAGAAGCAGCTCAATCATTGACATTCCCCTATTTTTGGCCTTTGTTTGTCCTGCGATTAAACTGCTAAAATTGTGGGATATCTATCCTTAGATTGGTCTCATCTAAAACTTAGAACCAAGCATGGTGCTTAGTTGAAATATTGTTAGAACCCCTCAATTCATAATATATAGCTAAAGAAGCTATGATAAATTTGGAGCCACCCACACCTCCATTTCGGGTGAAGAGATGAAGTGTGTGGAGTTACTAGAAGATGAAGAAGTAATTGTAGACTGATATTTAGATCAAGAAGTCTTCCTGAATGAATTTATAGATGCAGAACCTTATGGAAATTATCATGCCACCGTACTTGGGACCTATGTAGTTTTTGATGAGGACCAACCGATTCCTAAGGTATCAAATGAGTTGCAAGACATAGTGAAGCAGTCACCAGCTAGGAGGGACCTCAAAGAGATCAGTCCAAACTGGTCAACAAGAGTAAACACAATGGAAACACAAGGACATGATGGAGGCAATGGAAAACAAATTAAATTATATCATGAAAATTGATTACAACCAACCGGTAACAACTAGGTTATAGAAACCGGCTCAGAGGCCTGCTAAAACATGCTCAAAATACAGAATAGGTCACAACTGGGACCTCAAATCTTAAGATCAATCTTCTAGTCTTAGTATAACTTCTTGATCACATTATAATGCTCTATTACAATGATTTATATGATCCAAGGGGATCCAATCAGCTCAAAAAGGGATCAAAACCCAAAGAACAAGACCAAACGTGCAAAACCAACAAGGTCGGCCTCTGCCAAAGAAATTTCTCTAGAAAATCCAAAGAATGAAGTGTAGATAATGGGGAAAGGTCGGCCACATGCTAAGGAACATCATAATCAACACATAGGGCTCCGCAAGCTACATAAGGGATCTGATAGATCACCAATGCAAATAGGTCCAGGAAAATGGTAATAGAAAACTGTCTCAAAAACCAGTAGCGATAGCTTCCCGGAAAATGATCCAAATGCTCCATGGTTTGAAAATAAAGAAGATGATCAATTCTTCAAGAAAAATCCAACTCCACAGGTTTTGGTGAGCCAAATCTGGGACACACAGAAAGAAATGTTGAAACTGCAAACAAAAAGGAAATATTTTTGGTTGATGCAAGATTTCTATGAACCAGGGATGCTCCTGCATCACATAGAGAGGGAAAATGAAGACTGGGTCTCTAAACTATGGACTCTCCACTTTGACAGAGCCCATTGAAAAATAGGATCCGAAGTGAGCATCTACCTTACTTCGCCTTCCGGGGAACAAACATTGAGATATTTCCATCTCTAGTTTGCTTGTTCAAACAATGAAGTGGAGTATGAGGGCCTGGTGCAAGGCTTGAGCCTTGTAGAGAGCCTCAGAGTCAAACAACTAAGAGTGATGGGGGATTCAGAGTTGGTGGTCCATCAAGTCAGATAAATTGTAGCTGCTAAAAATGTCTGCATGCAGTCATACCGTCACAAGGTCTGGGACCTGATTGAAAGCTTTGAAGCTTTCAATATTCAGAGGATTCCTTGCAAAGAGAACGAAGCAGCTGATCACATGGCAATCGTAGGATCCCATTTTGATTCTACAACTCAACTACTAGAAAACGAGCATTTAGTCTGGGTAGTTGTGAGGCTCCTTATGCCTGAAAATGATGTTCATTGGCAGGTTTTTGATAGTGATGAACATATAGCTATGTTCATCCAGCACTCCAGAGAGTTTGCAGACCAATTGCAACCCAAAGTGTCCAAAGCGTATGGTGATTAGGTAATCCAACTAAAGACAAACAAGCTCCCCAAAGGTTTGATCACTCTTGAGAATCTTTTTGATTGTGAAGACTCCAGAAATGACAGGAGAAATTTCATTGTGGACAAAGCGGATTATACTGAACTCAAAGTCAGAGATGGTTGCAAACTCAAAGTGGCGAAAGATGTCCCGCAATGCGACAAAGAAAGGCTCATTCACTTCTATGATGAGTATATGGGGGTCATCGCATGGTCGTATGACAAACTCTAAGGATATAATCTAGAAGTGATTCAACATACCAATGAGCTGACTCATGGAGCAAAGTTGCTCCAATAGAAGAAGTCTGTGGTTAACCAAAAGATTCAATCCCTCATGTCTCAGGAGCTGCATAAGCTGTTTGATTCTAAGATTATAGACCCCATCAACCACAACACCTAGGTTTCAAACCTAGTATCCATTTGAAAGAAGAAAAAAGATATCCGCTTGTGTGTGGACTTCTGGGACTTGAATAGAGCTTCCTTGAAAGATCACTATCCTCTGCCTCCAACGGAGAAAATTTTACACACAGTAGCCGGGTTCAAAATGTTTTCCATGCTCGACGGATTTTTTTGGGTTATAATCAAGTTCTTGTCAAGCCTAAGGACCAACATAAAACTATGTTTACCACTAAGTGGGGAAAGTTTACCTACCAAAAAATGCCCTTCGGGTTATCCAATGCCAATGCCACCTTTCAGAGGGCCATTGATATAGATTTCCACAAGTTGATAAACAAGATAATGCTAATCTACTTGGATGATCTAACTATGTTCTCTAAATACAAGGAGGATCATTTTGATCATTTGGAACTGGTTTTCTAGAAATGCTTAGAATTTGGTATCTCCTTAAAACCAAAGAAATGCATCTTTGGGGTGCTATAAGGAAAGTTGATGGGGCATGTGGTGTCCAAGGAAGGAGTATCAATTGACCTGGATCATGTAAATTCCATCAAGGAGCTCCCCCTGCCAGTAAACAAAAAGTGTGTGCGGTCTTTTTTGGGAAAAATTAACTTTGTTAGCAGGTTCATTTCGAACTTCTCTGGCATGGTGAGGCCTATCACACTCATGCTAAAAAAGGATTCTCATTTTAAATAGACTCCTGAAGCCAAAGAAGCATTTGAAAAAATCAAGGAAGCTATTTCGTCAGCCCCTATTTTGACTAACCCGGACATGTCCCAAGATTTTATAATGTTATATGTCTTTGCTAGCAGCTTTAGCGTCGCAGTTGTACTAACTCAGAAAGATGCAGAGTCTAAAAGCAAACACCCAATCGCTTTTCATTCCAAGATGCTCAAAGCATACAAGCTCAAATACAATTTTGTAGAAAAGCAAGCCTTTGCTATTGTAAAAGGTCTGAAGAAATTCAGACACTTTATCACTTGCAACAAAACAACAGTCTACGTGGCTCACTCCGCAGTCCGCGAGTATGTCATGGAAGGGGAGATCACATAAAAGAAGGCCAATTGGATTACCAAGATCCTGGAATATGATATAGAGGTAAAACCAACCAAAGTGATCCAGGGCAAGGGTCTCTATGAGTGCGTATTTAGCACAAGAACCCAAAGAGCCAGGAGAAAACTAAGATGAAGTAGTGCTAATGCACACAATGTCAGAAGAAGAAGGATGGATGGCTGATCACCAACACTTCATGCAAACCAAAGTATTTCCCCTAAATCTCCCCGCATAGTAGAGGAGGTTTTACACACTCCAAAATAGTGGATATTGGTTGCTCGACGAAATTGTGTTCAAGCAGAATTTTGACGGAGTCTTACTCTGTTGTGTTGATAGGAAACAAGCTAACAAAAAAATTGCACAAGTTCCATAGCAGTCCTGCAGGAGGCCACTTTTCAGTGCCAACCACTATCATGAAGATCACTCGTGCAAGCTACTTTTGGCCCTCATTGTTCAAGGATGCGCATGCTCTGATCCGGGGATGCAAAGAATGCCAATTCTATGATGGGAAACACAAAAATGCAGCTATGCCACTCAAACCCATAGTGGTGGTGTAGACACTTAAAATAATTATTTTAATTATTTTTAATTTCTCACATAATTAATTTATTAATTAATTATGCAAATTCTAATTCTCCTCAATATTAATTAATTATAATTAATATTGTCACTATAGTATGTGATTGATTTATTTAATAAATCAACCCCTCTTTTTATTCTTCTAAAAATTAAATCTTCTAAAATCCTTCCCTTAGCTAATTAATTTCAATTAATTAGTTAACCTACATGATTCTTGCAAATCATCTTCCTAATCCATCATTAACCTAATAAATTCTTCTAGAAACTCCCTAAACTCACTTAACCTTATTCTTCTAATTTTTAATTCTATCCACTCATTCTCTCTCCTAGTCAAACCCTCCTACAAATCCTATCCCACCTAATCTTTCCTCTAATCCCCCTCCTAATGAGTTGCTAGTGGCTAATCATCACGATTAGCCACAAAGTCAACTCCTTGTCCCTTCCATCCAACCACTATATTTAAATGCTCTTTTCCTAGGTGAATGTGAGATTTTCAAAATCTCACATTCCTCTAGGCATCTCCTCTCCCAGGGAATTTTTAATTCCTTCTTATTCCTCCAATCCCAATGATCATCCCTTTTTGAAGAATTTTAAAAAACTCCTCCCCATTCTTCAAGGAATGTCCCATCCCTTGCTCTTCTCAAGGCACATTGGGAAGTCTTTCCAATGCACCTTGAGGAGTGTGGAGACGAGAAATGCCTTTAAGGCATATCTCTTGATCTCCACACCCTCTCTTGGGCCTTGTGTGAGCTCACAAGAAATACTAGCCCTTCATCTTGGATCCATCCTAGCCATCCATTCTTCCTCTCCGCTTCCTATAAATTGAGGACTCCATCCCTTCATTCACCATCTCCAAGTTTAGTAATCTTATGCTGCTAGTTTGAGCCTAGAAAAACCATCATAGCATCCTTATCATGCCAAAATCATCTCTCATCCACACTTAATCATCTCATCCATATCATTCCTCAAAGTCCATCTTAATCCATTTGTGCACAATATTTGGACAGCCATCCACATAAAGTAACCAAAGGAGCACATCAAGTGGAGCATCATAAAGGGGCACCTTCACTTCATCAAGCTCAATCCGAGAGAGAGGTAAAAGGATTGTGAGGTAAATGCATATTATTCATGTTTTTATGTGTTTTTGAGTTATGTCTTTGATTTTATATGCTTCCATGTTTGATTTGCATGTTTACTAACTAATCCACATCATTCTCCTCTTTACCATCTTCATTTTGGCATGCCCAGTGGGACCCACGTCCCTGAAAACTGATATTTTTGTGAGATTTTGTGAGTTGTGTGACGCAGGTTCCAGAATAGCACGAGGGACTGCAAATCAACATGAGCGACTCAGGTTTAGTGTGACAAAAGTTCTATTTCAGAGCGAGCGCAGGCGCATCAACGCGACTGCCCCGAAACATTTAAATTTTTCCCACTCGCTTTTTAAATTTTCTTAAAATTTTACCCTTTGTCTATTTGTTTTGGCGCGATTGATTTAAATCAGTACGACCGCTTTTATAAAATTCCTGCTCTGTTGTTCGAATTTGAATTTTTAAAAAAATTACCCGCTAACCTGTCAGGTTTTTATTTTCAGGGTTTCAGCGCGAGCGCATGCATTTCGGCATGGGCACAGGCATTTTAGCGCGAGCGATTCAGATCAGTGCAATAGACAGGTATAAAACCCTTCTCTGTTATGTGATTGACTGTCATCTTTTTTACTGGTTTTATTTGCTTCAACGCGTATGTAGGCATTTCAACGCCTGTGCAAGTGCTTCAGCGCAACTGATTGCACTTCACTGCGTGTACTGTATGTGTAGTACAATAGGTACTAATTGTATTTTTTAGTTTTGCAGTTTAAATCGACTATCCAAGACCTTAAAAATCAGAAAAACTACTAATCCACTTTTGTGCAGGTTGCCTAGGAGACCCAACCAAACATTGTGATTTTTTTTAACTAGGCAACTAGATGTTAATTAAAGGGTGAATGAATCATTGTTTTATAGGGTGAATGAATCATTGTTTTATATGTTTTGAAAAAAGTGTAAAGGTAGGAGAGTATGCTCTCATCTAGCTAGACGATCAGAAATCTAGACCCTCCAACCTTTTCTTGTTTGATTGAATGCTTACCCTTAGTAGGTCTGCCCTCCCAACTTGCTCTTTGAGAAGGTAAGAGGGGAACGACCCAAGTGAGTACACCCAAACCTGGGGTTCCTAACTCACTATAATAAATAGGCCATTGACTACGAAAGGGTTAATGGTTGGGGCTACATGAGAGTTCACTCTCACATTGGGTGCTTAGTAGGATCCTAGAGATCTCAATCACACTTGCATGACTGCTAAGTTCTTGGTTCTTCGCTGGGCTATAGGCCTCAATTGCACTTGCACAACTACGAAGGGTAGCTCCTAACGGGAAGACTTAATAAACACCTTGTTCATAGTGGCCAAAAACCTTCTAGTCATTGGTGTAGGAGGTTGGACCTCCGAAGTTGCCCATATTTTTACGGCCCTTAGTAGAGACACAAAGTTCGCCATGAGGAGTTTTCATTGGAATTGATGCTTGGCTGCCCTGGAGAAGTGAGTGTTGTGGAGGGGAACCAGTGGGGTCAAGCATCTAAGTGTCCGCTCTGGGTAAGCATAGCTGGGAAACCAATTGGGATCTGATGACTATTGTCCTTGCTAGCCTTAAGAGTGTTGTATATGAGCATGAGTGTCTTTGAGTTAAAATGCATTTGATCATTATGTTTGCTTTGTTTGATACATACTTGCCAAGAGTAGACTAAAGAACACATCATTATCCTCAAACACTTTGCAAAAACACTTTGCAAAAACACTTGTCCAAACACAAACAATTATCCAAGTCATTACCCACACAAAGTCCAAAATTGCGTCAAAACTCCATCCGTCTCATGTTTCATAAGCCCAAGTTGTATAAACATCCTAAGAAGTCAATTCACCAACCTATCAAGAAGAAAAATATCACACAAGAACAACTCCTTAGGCGTCAGAAATTTTGGTATACCAACCGTAAACTCTTGCTCAAACATAGGACATTCTTGCATCACTACCACGATTACGTCCATGGTCATAGTAATGAGTTTGATGCTAGTCATGAACTAAGAGTCCATGCTCTCCATCAAGGTTCAGGTTTGTCCTTTAACACCAACTATCGTCAAAATCAGGGTGGTCGTGTCCCTTCATACAACTTGCCATCCAAACCAATCATCTATTGAGTCATGTTCATACCAAGAATAACCTAGTCATCAAGTTTCTTCTAGTCATCACTATCATACCTCCTCAATCAATAACCAAATCTCCTAAGGACTTAGCACATCAAATCAATCTCCCTTCACTATCAAATCAATTATCAAAATCCAAATCCAATCATCCTTTAATCCAATTTAACCTCAGATTAAGGTTGCATGCCTTGTGAAGTTCCATTTAGACCTCATCATTAATCAATTGGCTCTTGTGCTTGAAGAAGAATCCTCTCTAAGTATCTTTTGCCTCATCCTTTTTGAGTCGATCAAGACTCTTAACTTGTGCCTTTACTTTTCTTAGGGTCATTAGTCAACCCTTGGTGGAAAAGACACTTTTTAATCATCATTCCAAGGTCTAATTTCTACCCAACTTGGTCATTACCTTGCTTGTGGTTTCATCCACCACCTAAAATCCTCATCCAAGGAATAAGGTGTCAATCCTAATCAAATCCGGTCACTAATCCAAGAACCCCACCAAATCAGCAAAATCCCTTGTCATCAAAGACAAAATCCAAAAATTCCACAAAAATCTTGCTAAGTCTTTTCATCAAAGATCTCTTCCTCCAAGATTTTCTAAGGTTATTCGTGTATGGTCACAACTCGATCCCAAAAGAAAAAGATGGTTGAGAAACAATATGGCATGCCGGACATTAGTGTCCTATATGAAGATCCCACACAAGATCCTACACAAAGTTGGCAACCTAGCAATCAAGATCAAAGCCAAAATCCTAGCATGGTTAGCCAAGATGAACTCTCTCCAAAAGTGCAAACTTTCCTAGCAAACTCTTATAACCAAGAGATGATTGAAAAGTTCATCCAATATAATCCTACTGCACTTCTAGAAACTCTCCTTGAAAATGGAGCTCAACTTCCACCTGAATTTGACAAATCCGCTCGCACCCAACCACCACAAGGAGACCTTGCTCCCACACAGAATTCTGCACCTATTAGTCAAACTCAATCAATTTCATCCCCATCAATCATCCAAACTCAATCAATGCCACTCGCGAAACCTCCCACTATGGTCTCCATCCCACCTTCTTCCTCTTTACCATCTATACCACTATCAAATCCAATCTCATCTATTCTCCAACACACGTCTATACCACCTCCTTCCATTCAACCACACATCTCCATTCCACAAACTTATCTTCTTGTCAACAATGTCACAAACTTTATCCGGGCCACACTTAATCCTATCACAACAATTTGTGGACCGCAACCAACCATCACTCAAATCCCCGCGACATCGATCATCACATCTCATATTCCTGCCTCCTCATCATATCAATACATTGGTGGTGGTACACCTTCCTTGACTCATCCAATTCTTGGGGCAAATACAATTCATCATTATCAAAGTCCACAACAAGACCTTATCAAAGAAATCCAAGACATGAAAAATATCATCAAGGACATAAAAAAAGGGACTAATAAGAGAAAACCTTACTCTTTTGAGGAATTTTGTCCTTGTCCTTATGACCCATCTATATCAGTTGCACCTTACTCACCAGGATTTGAGATCCCTAAATTCACCAAGTATGAAGGCAAAGGAGACCCCCGTGACCATGTCCGGGAATTTCACATCTTATGTCAAGAAGTCTCCTATAGTGACCTGTATCTTTGCAGACTCTTTCCCAAGAGTCTCATAGGAGACGCCCTCGCATGGTTCTGATCTCTACCACAAGGCTCCATTGTCTCCTTTCCAGACTTGGCAGAGAAATTTGTAGCTCACTATGCCTACAACATGGCTAATGGCGTTTCCATGATGGACCTATGTAACACAAAACAAAGGCCCAGAGAGACTTTTGCCAACTTCTTACAAAGATGGCGACTTCTTATCAACAAATTCCAGTGGGACATGCTAGAGAAACATCAAATTGAATTATTTCAAAAGAACCTGGTACCCAAACTTTCAAGACCTCTAACGTCTCAATGTATCAAATCCTTCCAAAACTTGATCGATAAGGGCCTCGCCCTCGAACGTGTCTTGTTGGAGGAAGGAACCTTGAAACATTACCAAAAATTGACACAAATTTCTTCCTCTTATCATAATGACAAGCCAAAGTTCTGGTCTAAAAACAAAAATGTGGTCAACGATGGTGTAACTGATGCAAAGTGGGTCCAAACCGTGGTTGCTCCCCCAAAATCCACCACCAATAATCATCAATTCAACAATCAAAACAATCAAAATCAATCCCAAAAACCTCACAACAATGTCTCAGTCTAGGGATGACCACCCTGATCAAATAATAGGACTCCAAGAGATTTCACTCCTCTTGCTGAGCCTATTGAAATGGTGTTTCAAAAACTTGTCCAAGCAGGTGCAATGGTTTTTCTGATCACTCGCCCATTTGACCCCAATCAACCCAAACCTAGATGGTATAATGAGAATGAGTATTGTGAGTATCATCGTATCAAGGGACATGATACATGAAAGTGCATGAAGCTTAAAATCAACATACAAGATCTCATTGATAGGGGTGAAATTGAAGTGGCAAATGCAAAACCTGTTAATAACAATGACAAACTTAAAATGTACTAGGAACCCTTCCTGAAGCATGATAAAGGAAAAGGCTCATCATCTAACGCAGTGAGTTATGACTACACTAATCATATAACCGGCTTTGACTCTTTAGTAGGTCACATTGAGCACACAGATAACCATGTTAATGTCATAACTATCCAAGGAATTAATCCTCCCCCTCCCCAAAGCAGACCAAATCCGGCTAGGATAGTCATTCAGGGTGCCAAGCCTTCCACCTCCCATCCCCAGAATGACTGCAATGTAACCACACGCCGAGGTAAAGTCACCATCCAAGGAGTTCCTCCCCCACCAAACCCCTCGCCCATGTCTTCCACCTGCTAATATGACCTCCTTGACCAACTTGGGAAGACCCCCACACAAATTTCCATCCTAGAACTTCTCAAGACTTCCCCTGTACATAAGGAAATTTTGGAGCAAGCCCTCCTTGAGTCTTGCATTCCTGATAACATCAATGCTACTCAATTCCAAGCTCTGATTGGAAACCTTGCTGCCTAGCAGCACCTTGCATTTACCTCCAAAGATGCTCCTACAGATGAAGATCACAATAAACCTTTGCACATTGAAGCCCTTATCCAAAAGCACAAGGTCAAGCGTATTTTAATAGACGGTGGATCCGAACTTAATCCGTGTACATACAAGTTAATAAAACAATTGGGACTTTCTAAGGACTTGGTAGACACATCAGGAAGGATCACCATAAAAGCATATGATGATGCAGAGAGAGTTTCGAATGGCATGATCACCTTACCTCTTCAAGTGGGCCCTATTACAATTGAAACCCCTTGCAAAGTACTAGATCTTGATCTCCCCTATAACATTCTCCTTGGTCGGCCATGGATTCACTCCTTGCAGGCCATACCCTCCACCTATCAACAATGCATCAAATTCCCCTTTAATGGAAGAGAGATCACTATCAAGGGTGATCCCCAACCTTTTCAATATGTTAAACTCTTAGAGGGGAAGTATCCATATCATTTCCCACTAAATAGACCCTCGCCAACTCCTCCATCTACCACATCAAATGTTGCCTCCACTTCATCCCAACCAGATACTCAAATCAAGATCTTGGACAATGGCTGTGGAGAATACAAGTTGGAGGACGTCTTATTAATAGGCAACCTCCCCCTCTCTCCTAAGTCATTTGGCAAACCAAAAGAGCTCAAGAAAGACCCACAACCAGTCATGCAATGCCAAAACACTACCTTCCAGCAATGGGGCCCACTTGATGAGGAGAGCCTCAAAGCAGATGTCTCTTCATGGTTGTACCGGGAAGAAGATGAAGATCCAGCAAAAATATCCAAAAAGATGTACCCAAAAGCATCAGCCATAGTCAAAAAAATGGGTTACAAAGGACACGACTTGGGACCAGAGGAGAAAGGAAGAAAAACACCCATAAATCCTATCTCCTATAAATACAACAGAGGCTTGGGGTACACCCCAGTGCCCAAGATTACTATCGCTAGTGCCCCCTCAAGTCCTTCTTTGGATGTCGAAAGCACTGACAAAGAGGAGTTCCATGAAATGCCTTATGAATATGAAAACAATATCTTCTTTGACTCTCACATCAATACCATTACCCCAATAACCCCTTCCACTTCACACGAGCTACATCTTGTCCATCATGAACTCATAGATTGGGGCCAACGAGACAAACCCATGTTAGACATCTGCACCGATGATAATGCTCTCATTACTCTCCTGATGCTACAAAATCTGGAAGATTGTAACAGGGTAGAGGGTATTCAACTTCATGAAAAGGGATACTTTGGTAGTCAGGCAATGCCCTTAGTCGCAAAAAAGATAATCAAAGCAAAAAACACGATTCCCTAGGTGAAAACCTCTCTAAGGTACCTTTGGAGCAAAAAATAAAAATAAAGGGCGTATCCAAAAGTGAAAACTTGGAAAAGGCACTTGACGATGAGGGACTTGACCTCCCTACCATTGGTTACCTTCCACAAGATAGATTGAATTTGCTGATAGAAGAAACAAATAGCATCAACATGGGCACCGAAGCCATCCCACAAAACGTGCTCATTGCCAAGTCCCTCACAGAAAAAGAGAAACAAGTTTTCATCAACTTCCTTACAGAGGTAAAAATCAATTTTGCATGGTCCTATGCTGATATGCTAGGGTTAGATCTTGCCTTGGTGGTTCACAATCTTGCTGTCTGCCCAGATGCAAAACCTTTAAAACAAAAATTGCGCAAAATGCACCCGCATATTGCACTCCTGGTGAAGGCGAAACTCCAAAAGATGTTAGACGCAGAATTCATCAAACCAATAGACTACGTTGAATGGGTCTCCAACATTGTACCTGTCGGCAAACACGCCAGGGGCATCCATATCTGCACAGATTTCCAATATCTAAATAGAGCTTGTCCTAAAGATGATTTCCTGCTCCCCAATATAGATATGATTGTGGACCTTACAATAGGACATGAGATGCTGTCGCTTATGGATGGATTTTCTGGATACAACCAAATTAGGATTGCAGATGAGGATTAGCGTAAAACTGCATTCACAACACCATGGGGGACTTTTTTGTACCGAGTCATGCCTTTTGGCCTCAAAAATGTTGGAGCCACATATCAACGTGCCATGACAACAATTTTTCATGACCTCTTGCACAAAATTATGGAAGACTATGTGGATGATCTGCTAGGCAAATCCAAGACAAGGCAAGAACACATCCCTATTCTAAAGTAGATCTTTGAAAGATTAGAAAAATACAAACTACGCTTGAATCCCAAAAAGTGTTTATTTGGAGTCACATTGTGAAAACTATTAGGATTCATTGTTTCCCGCAGAGGTATCGAGGTAGATCCTGCAAAGGTAAAAGCTATCATGGAAATGCCTTCACCTAAAACTCTTAGACAACTGTGCAGTCTCCAGGGGAAACTCCAATCTGTTAGATGTTTTATTTCACAGCTAGCACATAAGTGCCATCCATTTTCACACCTATTGTGCAAGGACACAAAATTCAAATGGGACTGCTTATGTCAAAAGACCTTTGAGAAACTAAAAGATTATCTAGCATCACCTCCAGTGTTGATGCCTCCTACTCCTGGAAAACCCTTTATTTTGTACATATGTGCTACCGCAGTGGCATTAGGAGCATTATTGGCACAAACAGATGATCAAGGGAAGGAACATTCCATTTACTACATCAGTCGGACACTAGTAGGGTATGAACTCAATTATAACCCCATTGAAAGAGCATGCTTGGCCTTGGTGTTTAGCACACAAAAGCTCTGACACTATATGCTAAACAACAAAACGCAACTAATTGCTAAGATTGATCCACTTAAATATCTCTTGTCAAAAGATGCTCTCACTGGTAGAACCACTAAATGGGTCATGCTCTTAAGCGAGTTTGACATTGAATATGTGGACTAAAAGGCAATCAAGGGACAAGTCATTGCAGATCAGTTGGTTGAAGCTCCACTCCCATGTGACCATCCCCATTCTCACAGAATTATCAGATGAGTTCATTATGACAGTTACCACATCCTCCACATGGCGATTGTACTTTGATGGCTCTTGCACCCAAAATAGATCGGGGGCATGAATATTATTGATCACACCTCTAGGAGATGGCATCCCAAAGTCATACAAGATAGCCTTTACATTTACTAACAACATTGTAGAATACGAGGCACTCATCATAGGTTTTTGCTTGGCTATCCACTGGAAAATAAAGGAATTACAAGTCTATAGTGATTCCCAACTCGTCATAAAACAAGTCAAAGATGAGTACTAGACAAAAGATGGTAAACTCCTTCCCTACCGTACCATGGTTGAAGATCTTAAGCAACACTTCACGACAATCAAAATTGATCAAATCCCACGAACAAACAACAGGGTTGCAGACGCAATGGCCACCATTGGCTCCCTCCTTCAGATGCCAACACACAGTCAGAAGTGCGAGTTCTTGGTTGAGAAATTATTTATACCGACATATGACCTACTAGAGTCTGAAATGGTGTGTGTTCTCATTGGTCCCGAGTCCCCTTGGTACCAAGAAAATTTCACTTTCCTAAAAGACAACACCATTCCCCCACATCTCACCAAAACCCAACAACAAACATTCATTTGCCGATGTGCTCATTAAACCATCCTTGGAGACACCCTATTTAGAAGGCATTTTGATGGTTCCCTCCTAAGTGTTTAGATAAACAAGAGGCGGAATGGGTATTACGCAAAGTACACGAGGGCATCTGTGGGGCACACTCAAGTGGGCTCACATTGGCTAAATTTTTTTTGAGAACAAGATACTATTGGCCTAAAATGGAAGTAGATGCATATAACTATGTGAAGAAATGCATCCCTTGCCAGCAACATAACGACAAGATTCATGTACCGTCATAAGAACTGTAGCCATTCATTACAACATGGCCCTTATCGCAGTGGGGGCTCAATCTCATTGGGAAAATTCACCCTCCATCTTCCAATGGACATAAATTCATTATCACCGCCACTGAGTATTTCACCAAGTGGGTAGAGGCTATCCCTCTTACTTTTATCACTGGCAAGCAAATATCCAAATTCATCCTGAACTACGTGATCTGCCGATATGGCATTCCAAAAGTTATTATCACAGATAATAGCAGACAATTTAAAAACTAGGATGTCAAAGAACTCTGCCAAAAATTCAACATCCAACATCGCTTTTCCACCCCATATTACCCCCAAGGCAATGGCCAAGCTGAGGCTTCTAATAAAACCTTAATCAAAATCCTCAAAAAGACAATCAATGAACCTGGTCGTGATTGGCACCTCCAACTCCATCTCGCTTTGTGGGCCTACTGCACCTCCATCCGCACCCCCATAGGCACCACCCCTTATTGCCTGGTCTTTGGCTCCGAAGCCATCCTTCCCCTTGAGATCGAGATCCCCTCTCTAAGGGTATCGCTGCAAAATATCCTACCAGATGAAGAATACAGAATTGCCCGCTTACAAGAGTTAGAATTGTTAGATGAAAGGCACCTCAAGGCCTTGAATCATCTCCGAGTATATCAAAACCATCTGCGCATGAGCTATCACAAAAAAGTCAAAACCCAGGAATTTCAAATTGGTGATCTTGTCCTCATAGAGAATCAGAAAAATCTACAAGAAAGAGAAAAGAAAGGTAAGTTCAAGCCTAATTGGCTTGGACCATATGTAATCACAACAAAATATGGATCAGGAGCTTATCAGTTGGCTACTCCTGAAGGCGATCCTTTGGATGATCCAATGAATATCATGCAACTCAAAAGATTTTATGCCTAGTCTTTAGAAAGTCTTAAATTGCCAAAAAATCAAAAAAATCAAAAAATCAAGAAAAATACAAAAAAATGAGAAAAAGATCCTTAAAAAATTGTCACTTTGGTGAAAACCTGGCAAACAGGCACCTTGTGGCACAAAAAGAAAAAACTCAGAAAAAGAAAGAAAAAAAATTCGTCCATTGGTGAAAACCACTTTGTGGCGCTATGGACAAGTACCTTGGTTGAAACCTCCATGCAGGCACCAAGGCAAATAACCGGATCCATTGTTTATCAGGTTGATACTGCAAGCATTCTCCATTCAATCCACCCATTCGCAACATTCCTTCCCTTCTACCTCCCAATAAAACACGTGTATGATGATGAGTCTTCACCTAAGTCATGAATAAGGAATGTCCCATAAAACTGAGATTCTGTGCCTCTGTGTGAGCTTCAAGAAGTCTTGAGAAACAGTCCTAAGTTCGCAAGTCAATCTTCAAAACCATAAGATTACTTGCCTAATCCAAAAGTCCACTTTGCCCAAGGGATGAATCCTTCCCTCGACTGGCAACCTAATCCTCCATCATAATCCTACTCTTGGCAAGGGGTATCAAGTTTGTCATGAGTGAGTAACTTGTTCGACTTATTGGATTTTTCATTTAGACTTTCATCTCTTGCCCTACGACTGCAACTATATATGACTGCCTGAATTTGCCATATCCAGGTGTGTTACAATAGCTGCATACTGGGGCATATCTTCATAGCATGGCATGTTTTGGATCTCTCTTGTATAAACCGACGACTTGGTACTAGTGTTTATCAACACTTACCTTCTTGTATACAAGAGGCATCGATGTGTTTGAGGTTTTCCTTTCACGTACCCACAACCTTGTATTAGTGTTTCTCAACACTCACATAGTTGTGTGTAAGGAATTCCCATTTGTCTGAGAGTCAGTCCACGCCTTGGGTTTCTCATGGAATCCTAATTTCTATAATCAGTGGTGCAAGTCACCCAAGGCAATATCAAACTAGGTTGGCTCTCCACATTTTTGTGCACAAAATTTCACCATCATTCCATAAAATCCTAAACTCAATAATCCCATGGAGTCCTCAATTTCCTCCATTTCCCATTTATTCCATATTCTTCTATTTTTCTATCTAAGATCATTGTGTTATTATTGGCATATTCCCTCTTTATTATTTATTCACATCATATAGATTGCATTACTTATTTCATTTAGATAGACATTTTCCACAAAACATTTTAAGGTTACACTTAGGTTGCATCACATAAATAAAAGATACTTGTTCATCCATGTAACATTACATTTAGATTGCATCATAAAATCCATCACACATTTGCATATACGCACATCAAAAAGCATAAGTCACTCATACTGCATCCAAAAACATGTCAGCAATAGATCATAAACATACATGTATAAGCATCCACTCTGCATCAAAATAGGTCAACACAACATATCCATAATTGCATCCATATATTGCATCACAAGGAAAACAAAGAGAGCCCATCATAATAAAGAAGTATGCATCATCCATCACCATCAAATCATGTATATATATAAAAGAGGTAAATGTGTCTGTCATAATACAATGATCGCCCCGAAGGGTCAAAATATATGATACACAAGCAAAAAAAGGAGCTAGCTCTCCCCTCCTATCTCTCCACCCACCTCTATTGTACCTCCCCCACCTGATTCTCCTGCCTCCCCCCCTGCTGGTGGATGAAAACCCACTGATCCCCCTGTTTGTTGACTCTGAGTCGGCCTCTGACTATGGGTCCCCTGAGACCGCACACTCCCAGTGTATGAGGCTTCTCGCTGTGCTATAGGCACTGCTCCATGGTACAACCCCCTATAGTACTCTGCCTCTCTAGCTGACCTCTCCACCCTCTCCCGCTGCTGCATACTATCAGTAAATATCTGCGCCAGCCCTACAAGAGCCAATGCCTGGCGGGCTGCATCCCTCTCCCCTGCAGTCGTATCACATCTGCCTCTGCCCTTTGTACTCTGGCGTGTAACCCCTCTAACTTGGCATCCTGTCGATGAATGACATCTTCAAGCCCTACAATGGTTGTCCTTGTCCAGGCCTCACCCAGCATCCTCTCTGACTCATCCCTCTCCTCCCTCAAGGCATCCACCTTTGTCCTGGCAGTATGGAGACTCTTTGTCAAATCAGCTATCTCCTATGTCAACTGCTCCACCTTGGCCTCCATGCTCTCCCTCTAAGCCCTCTCTACATGTAACTCATCCTCTATGGAACGAATCCTCACCCGATAACTGTCTTGCTCCTGCCGTAAATGGTCAAAATCAGCCTGCGTCAATCTGCCCCTCTCCTCCCCCCATGCCTCAGGAATATCCATAGGTACAACCTCCTCTCTCTCACCAACTGTGGCCTTTGTAGCCTCTCCCTCTCCCTCTCCCACCTCTGGAGCCCTCCTCCACATAACCTAGACTCTCCTCTGTTGTCCGCTCACACCATGCCCTGTGCCAACCACAACTCTCTCTCTCCCAGGCCATCATCCTCCCCACCCACCACCTGATCAACCCCTAGCTGTAGCTCCTCATCGTCCAACACCCCAAGAATGGTAAGCCACACTGGCAAGTGCCCCTCCCACCAGCTCCTGTATCCACCTGTCATGCTCGGATCCTCCCCTGCCCCCATCTGCTCATCCTAGACCGAGTGAAATGTTGTCTGGAAGCTAGTCTGACCCTCCAAGGGACTCACTGTAGGGATACACTGGAATATCCCTCACTATATCCTATACCTGCCCAAGCTATCGAGCCACCCTGAATGGAGCATAGTACTCCATGATATATACAGATCTCCCAAACATCCACATCTCCACTGCTGCCCAGTGCAGCTGCCAGTCATCCCCCCACCTCTCACATCCCAAAAAGGATCTCCATGTGAACTATGTCATCTCATCCAAAATCCTCCTCCAAAACCACACGGACGTTGTCTATGTATAGTGCAACAGTCCCCTGTATTTGTCCACAAATGACTGTCGTGGCCGCCTGTCCTGTACCCCTAGTGGTTGAGTCACTACAATATGCTCCCACGCCTAGATGTGTAGAAGTATAACCCCTGCAGATAAATTGACATACTCTCTGTAGACCACCAGATGCATTTCATGATATAGCTGGGCTAGCATCGCTGTGCCCCATGCATACTGTTGACCATCATGCAACATGAAGTATAAACATCTGCTCCATCCAAAAGGGAATCCATGTCCGCCCAAATCCGAAATGATCCACCCACTCAAGAATCCACAAATCACCAAACCAATCGAGGAATCTGTCGAACACCCATCGCTCGACCCAAGTGCATCCTGCTCCTGTCTAACATAGGTGGCATCTCATACTCACACATCTCCCACAGATAAAAATCAGTCGCATCTAACTAATACTCAGGGATAATGCCACAAATGGGGATCTTCAAGATCTTCCAAACATCTAGCAGAGTCATTGTGGCCTCTCCAGTCGATAAACAAAAGGTGTTATACCAACTATCCCACCTCTCCACCAGCTCTATCATCATGGCAGTATGCACTCGTATCCTCAGCCACCTGCCTACATAATGTAATCCTAGCATAGCTAGCACCTCCAGCTCATCACGACCTAACTCATGATATAGGCTCATCGTAGCAGGCCAATGCTCCTTCGAAGACAACGGTCCCCTCTCCACCTGCATCCATTAGACCAAATCATTACTTTCATGCCCGAAAATTCTCTCCTGACCTCCCGAACAAACCATACCCTTCCCCCTATCCCAAACTTCTAAGCCAAAACTTCATTTCCCCCCTTCCCAGGCGCTGGCGCTCACGCCATTTGGTAGGTGCTCGCGCCAATAGAGATTCCATACCTGCTCTGACCCCCTCCCCGGCCTGTCAACGCAAGCGCCTGTGCTTCTACGCGAGCACCCGCGTAATCCCTTGGGTGCTCACGCTGAAACACGAGGACTCACGTTAATGCGTGAATGCTTGCGCTAATGCATGAGCACCCGCGCCGAAGCCCCCCATTCCCCCTAAATTCCTTATTTTACTCGACCTTTCCGCGAGCGCCCACGCTAGTCACCAGCACTCGCCCTAATCTAGGGGCATGTGCACTGATCAGCATGTGTGCTGAAACAATGATCAGTGCGTGCGCCTTGCCTAACTTAGACCCCCATTTCTAGCCCTAATTTTTACCCAAAATTTAAATTTCCAAAAAAGGGATAGTCCTACTCACCGGTGGTCCATAGCTAGTCGGTCGGTCGAATCGTCGGATCCTCTCGACGCGATGATCACGAACTGGAATGCGGTCCATCTCTCCTTCTTTTCTTCTTCGCTCTGAGTGGCTCCAAGGCTTGTGTGTAACGATGACTCCTCATTGGGCCCGCTGTGGCTTATATGGGCCCCTGTGAGGGCCCATTTCCTCCGCGATTTCGCATCTTCATTTCTTCCTTCCAAATTTTCCACGACTGCTTCATATTTCTTCCTCACTTATCCCTTCCACCCAAATTCTTCTTCCTCTATTTTTGAGAATTTTCCATCTTTTTCCCAAAAAAATTCTCGAGGGGGCATACACCTCCCACACTTTACGCTGGGGCATCTTATTCTTCTTCTTCTATCTTCTACCCATCACCAAATTTGCCACTGCGTAAAAGAGGGGCAAAATGTAGACACTTAAAAATAATTATTTAATTATTTTTAATTTCTTACATAATTAATTTATTAATTAATTATGCAAATTCTAATTCTCCTCAATATTAATTAATTATAATTAATACTATGACTATAGCATGTGATTGATTTATTTAATAAATCAACCCCTCTTTTTATTCTTCTAAAAATAAATCTTCTCAAATCCTCCCCTTAGCTCAATTAATTAGTTAACCTACATGATTCCTACAAATCATCTTCCTAATCCATCATTAACCTAATAAATTCTTCTAAAACTCCCTAAACTCACTTAACCTTATTCTTCTAATTTTTAATTCCCTCCACTCATTCTCTCTCCTAGTCAAATCCTCCTACAAATCCTATCCCACCTAATCTTTCCTCTAATCCCCCTCCTAATGAGTTGCTAGTGGCTAGTCATCATGATTAGCCACAAATTCAACTCCTTGTCCCTTCCATCCAACCACTATCTTTAAATGCTCTTTTCCTAGGTTTCAAAATCTCACATTCCTCTAGGCATCTCCTCTCCCAAGGAATTTTTAATTCCTTCTTATTCCTCCAATCCCCATGATCATCCCTTTTTGAAGAATTTTAAATTCCTCCTCCCCATTCTTCAAAGAATGTCCCATCCTTTTCTCTTCTGAAGGCACATTGGGAAGTCTTCCCAAAGCACCTTGAGGAGTGTGGAGACAAGAAATGTCTTTAAGGAATATCTCTTGATCTCCACACCCTCTCTTGGGACTTATGTGAGCTCACAAGAAATCCTAGCCCTTCATCTTGGATCCATCCTAGCCATCCATTCTTCCTCTCCTCTTCCTATAAATTGAGGACTCCATCCCTTCATTCATCACCTCCAAGTTTAGTAATCTTATGCTACTAGTTTGAGCCTAGAAAAGCCATCATAGTATCCTTACCATGCCAAAATTATCTCTCATCCACACTTAATCATCTCATCCATATCATTCCTCAAATTCCATCTTAATCCATTTGTGCACAATATTTGGACAACCATCCACATCAAGCAATCAAAGGAGCACGTTAAGTGGAGCATCATCAAGGGGTGCCTTCACTTCATCAAGCTCAATCTGAGGGAGAGGTAAAAGGATTGTGACGTATATGCATATTATTCATGTTTTTATGTGCTTTTGAGTTATGTCTTTGATTTCATATGCTTCCATGTTTGATTTGCATGTTTACTAACTAATCCACCTCATTCTTCTCTTTACCATCTTTAGGTGGATGTGCCTTTTTCTCAATGGGGGCTTGATTTCATAGGGATGATTAACTTGGTTTCTTCCGCTAGTTACAAATGGATCCTTACAGCCACATATTACTTCACCCGCTGGACGAAGGCAATGCCCCTTAAAAATTCCATTGAGGCAGAAATTGTCATTTTCTTCAAAGAGCTAGCCACACATTTTGGTCCTCCTAAGACCATTATATCAGACAACGCTAGGGCTTTCATCAGGTCTAAAGTTACTCAATTCACCCTCGATCATGGAATTTATCTAAAGACCTCCTCAAATTACTACTCGCAGGGGGATGGTTTGACTAAGTCTAGAAACAAGAACCTGATTTGACTAATCAAGAGGATAGGAACATAACATAAAAGGGAATGGCATTGTCATTTAAGAAGTGCACTCTGGGTAGATAGAGTCACCCCAAAGCAAGTACTTTAAAACTCCCCATACAAGCTTGTATATGGGAAAGAAGCACATTTTCCAATCTCTTCAGAGATTCTAGTGCTCCAACTTTTGAAATCTCTTGAACTTGAAGAAAATGAGCCAATGGAAGTAAGGCTGGCAGAGCTCATGGAGCTTTAGGAGGAAAGGGAGGCAACTTTCGAGTCACTCCAAAACTTCCAGCAGACTATCAAAAGGTGGTTTGATAAGAAAATATCAGACCTTGGTTTTAAGCCAGGAGACCTTGACCTAAAGTACAGTGAGCGAAACATAAAATTGGGTCATCATGCAAATTTTGACAGTCTATGGGAATGTCATTTCCACATCATCAAATGCAGAGGTTTTAATGCTTTTATTTTAGAAGACCAACAAGGTGAGCTATTAGTGATCCCGGTTAATGGAATCCACCTCAAGGCCTTTTATTAAGTTTTTCTGTTCCTCACATGTAAATATTGTAAATATTTTTTCTATCCTTGGCGGTTGTTTTAGGCCTTTTAAGTTATTTTTGAGCCAAGTAAAAGCAAAAGGAAGAAAATAACAAGCATTCTCCATTCAAAGAAGCCATGATTAAGTAAAAAGAAAAGTTGTCTTTATATTATATATCAGTTTCTTTACATATGTACAATGCAAAATAGGCTCTCGGGCCTTCATATGTTTAGAGAAAAATACAAAAAAGAGTATATCATAGAGGAAGTATTGCGACGCAGGGATTGGTCTAGTCCTCTTCTTCAGAGTCAAGCTCATGCTCATCGACAAAGGAATCATCACCATCTTCATTGTATTTATCTCTAGGGGAGAAGTCTGGGTTTGACTTAGAGTCAGAATAGGGCAGCACCACACAGAGGACGGGAGGATTGCCAAGAGTAAGGACCTTTGGGAAGATGTAATCCTCGAAGTCGGAGTACCATGTCACCCCAGTCTCTTCGATTAGCATATGAACCCTCAGCAATAAATCCATTGCTCACCGTGCATGGATTTGGTGTGCTGTGATTGACATTGTTTTAAAGCTAGAGAGCAAAGGAAGCCAAGGAACCACCTCACCTTTGTCTATATAGAGCCTCAAGTCTGGGGCTGATGGGATTCCGTAAACAGGGTCTGCATAAAACATTACCTCCTCTAATCCACCCATGTATTTATTAAGGAAAATGAGATTGATGAGGTGCAGGACGAGATGTTTGGGTAGTGCAAGGTCGAGTAGAGAGGCCACAAAGCGAGAAGTAATGTTCGTGTTCACATGGTAGCGGTCTTCAATACCAATGAAATCCTCTCCCAAGACCCATTTAATAGCATCTAATACTATGGGGTTGTTATAGGTCGCCATCCTTTGCAAGTGACAGTCATGAATGATACCAAAAAAAGAAGTCTGGTTACCCATTCCCACCAATCGAATTGGAGTATCCATTGCTCTAAGTCCTATAATGATTGTTTTCCTATTTTTTAGAGACTAAAGCCAAATTGCCAGTATGCTCAAAACTGCTTTAGAGGGCGGTATTTATAGAAAATTCATGATAAAAGGAGAAGCAATTATGCTATCCTTAGCACAAGTTGGCATTAATGAGGTTTTATCCTCGCACAGATTAGCCTTAATCATCCCTCTTGTGCAATATATTTGGGGGAAGTGTAGACCATGAGCAATCGCCACGTGTCCATCCGTAATATTTCCTCTTGTAGTAGATCTCAGGTCTTTCGCGTGTCGATATACTCGCAAGATTTTTCATAAATGTGCTAGAAAGAGAGAAGTTTCCCAAGGAAGAAAGTTAGTACAAGCCAGTGCAACGATTTCAAAATGGCCGTAGTAAGGAGCATAACTGCCTCACTCTTCAGTGAGTTGGTAGTAGGGTGTGTCGTATGCGAAATAACTTCACATGGATGTGCAAGTTGGTTGTTTCGTTGAGTTAACTCCCAGTTAATGTACCACATGACACAATTTTCAAGGGATTTGTTCTTTTTGAATAAGTTTTTTATCTGAGATTGAACCTTGTATGTAGTAGTAGTGTGAAACAAGAAAATAGTTCCTCTAGTTTCTAAGTGCAAAGCCTGGAAAGGATAATGGCATCGTCTGCTTCAGTCTTTGTTACTTCTTATAATGACCAGTATGTAGATATTTTCAAAGGTGTGTCTTTTGCATCTCGAGCTATATTGCCAAAGTTTGGTCATCCCTTTACAAGACCTAAGGACAAAGGCACTCAGTTTATAGCTAGAGACCCTATTGTAGTTGGAGACATGCTAGAGAATGTTTTCGATATGAACCTTCGCGTTCAGCCAAAATGCCTCTGGGAAGCTACATATCTGAGATGGAAGAAAGTTGGCTCAGGTAGGTCCACTTCCCAATCATGGCATTTCAGTCTTCCTCAATATATGGTACTCTTGGTCCATATGTGCCCTGATTTCATAAATGAGTGCGTAGAGAAATTTGCATTAGATCCGCCAACAATTGAAGGGAAGTCCCTGAAGTAGTTATTAGTGTAGAAGCTATCAAGGACATGCTATGTATTCTTCAAATTCATAGCCACACTACTAGTTTCAAGAAGAAAGCCCTAGAAATTTATTGGGAAGATAGAAATATTGTTGTTAGTTTCTGCAATGACTTAACCAATAGTAGTTCAGGGAACATCGAACTCCCAAAATTTCTCTTAGCCTATGATGCACTCAAACTACAAGATGTAAAGTATGTTGCATCCATACTAGCCTATATTTTTGGTATGGACAATGATCAAAATATTTAGCCATTTCAAATGGGTTTCCTTTTCAAATTTTGCAAACAGAAGGAGCCTTTCCTTTTTGACTTCGCAGATGTCTTGGTGCACGAGATGGTCAAACAGCTAAAGGACTTCAAGAATCATCGCAGGTTCAGGTATACCTCCTTCTTGGTCCATATGTTTCTGCATCAAAATCCTAATTTCTTTAATATGGAGCTTGCAATGTTTGATAAAAAAGGTAGAAGAAATTCGGTAATAGTGTGGACCCACCTGTTGTCTACTACATACGATGCCTATTCATTTTCACATGTTTTTCTAGCCCTCGTGATGTAGGCTATGCTCCAGGAGGATATAGATTCAATCACTCATTTTTCACAAGAGCAGCTTGCTTGGATGGCGTCCAACTATCTCCCTTGTGATTGGTATCTCAGGTCAGATTTTTCTTTCATTAGGACCCACGAGTTCACTGAGGAACCTTTTCGCCTCCCGCAAATAGTTCCAAACCGCACTTTGGCCTTGTAAATTTTTAGACAACTAGCCATCATTGAAAATAAAATAGGCTTAGGTAAACATGGGACTGTCATTTTAAAAGATAGTGTGATAATCAGGCCCATTGTTATTGTCAAAAGACTTCAAGCGGAAGGCGTACTCACATATAAGCTAGCTCAACTAGGTCTGGTGGTCATTGATGATAAATGGAGCTATGACCTAGATGGATGTCTATTATCAAGGAAGAATCCCATAAGACACATCCCGAGTGGCCCTGTTTGGGAATCATGGAGAAGCCTGCAAGAAGATAACAAAGCAGTGCATGTGAATTTGCTCCTTATTCTCAAGGAAGAGAGACCAACATGGTTGTCTTTCTATGAAGTGAAGGAAAGATACGACCTGACTAAGAAAATGTTGATACCTCTAAGAAAGAAAGCAAAAGAGGAAGGATGGTCAGAGGAAAAGAGGCAAGCCTTTTGGAGATATAGGTAGGAGGTCAAAGAGCTTAGAGTAGGTTTGGCAAACCTTCCCAGTGATGAGACTTTTGATGAAGAATGGCGAAAATACAAGGCTGATTCTGATAAGGGATTTGAGACCCTCCGGGCTCAATTGATGAAGTGGTTATTGCAGAGATAGTTAAAGCCCCCGGAGAAAAGGGGAAGGAAATCAAGATTATAGTCCCAGATTTTGCATTAGAGGCAAGTTCTCAATCTCCAAGAATGGATTTTCATTCTATAACCAAACCCGTCAGTAGGCCTAGATCTCAAGTTTCAAGGAAGTGACCGAGCCAAGACCAAAAGCAGATGGACTCTCAAGAAGAAGCTGCCATCAACCACTTTGACTCAGGTACAATTTTCTACCTCTTTTCTCTCCTCTCATTCTTTGGTTTTAGTGTTGGTGTCACCCACAGTTAGCTTAACTCCTGTAGTAAGTGATCCCGTGGTAGTCATATTGTCTGCGCTACCTCAGCTAGCCCTTTCATGTTCTCCCTACCTGGCATTGTCACTTTTGGCACCACGGTACTCTGCCCAAATCCCAAGCCAATCAGTCGAGTTGTCCTATGCTTCGTGTGTGTGTGAAAAAGTTGAATAAGTCTGTAAGTTGCAAGACGCAACACTTCAATTAAGTCATTACATGTATGGTTAGATAGATATAAGCATGAATAATAAAACCATAACAAATTGACCAATTGCCTTCTAAAAGATGAGAGTATAAGATTGCTCTAAGATTTGTATAAGCAATACCAGTGACTAGACTACACTAAGACGAAAGATTTAATCTATATGAGCATGATATTAAGCTAAATGGATGCAATATGGATGAAAGATTCAAGCAATATGGAGTAAACTAAATATGCAAAAAGCTAAACTAAGATGCAATAATCTCAAAAAGAAAGAACAATATATTCAATCTCTAGAGCAAAAAGTGTATACTAATAAATCTCCAGGGTGTTTTGAATGAGAGATGAAGGTTGAATTTATAGAGAATCACAAGAGAGATCAAGAAAAAGCACAATTTAGGATTAATTGAAATAATTGAGAAATCAGATTTAGTTAACCTTGAGATAGATTCCAATTATATTTTAATTGAATGAATTCAGATTAGAAGTTCAAGTTGCATTGGAAATAAAATTCAATTAATTCCGTGCACTTAAGATGAAAAATAGGCAATCCTTTGATTTATTCAAGAAAAGAGTCTTTTCAATGAAATTGAACTTCTTTTTCTCAAAAGCTTTGAGTTCCAATTTTAGAGAATGATTAAATTCCTTTTAATTTCTTTTCCGATTTCAAGTTCTCAATTTAGAAGAAGGAGATAATATCTCAAGTTTGATTTCTCTCTCAATTCAATTCTTTTATTTTATATTGAATTTAACTCTTGCTTTGTATATTGATTCCTCTTTTGTGATAAATTAATTCCTTTTTTTATGATTAAATGGTAAATTTATTAATTAATTAAATATGCTAGGATATTTCATAAATTAAAATAAGATAATTGATCAAAATGATATTCTTGGAATGATTTAATTAATTAAATAAATATTTAATTAATATTGAGTTGTTGATTTGCCATGTGACATTTGATGATTAAAGAATTAATAATGTGCTCAAGATTGATTTAATTGCCTTTGGTTAGGACCTTGGTGATGTTGTCGAGATTAGGGGTCCATGGTTTAGGTGACCATTTTTAGGGTATTACATTTGCCCCTCTTTGAATTAATGTGCGAGCAGCGCGTTGGTTCAAAGAATAGTTGATGTCTAGGAGATACCAGCTCTGAACTTGATTGATCACAAACCAGATGAAGAGCAAGGTGTTTAGCTTAATTTGAAGCGATGAAGTTGAACAAAGTTGATTAAAGTGAAACAGATCCCAAACTTGATTGAACTAGGAATGATAGAGAACAAAGATATCGATCTTGAACTTGATTGATCAAGAAGCGGATCTTACTGATCTAGAACTTGATTGAACTAGACACAGTGAGTGAAGATAAAATCTATCTTGAACTTGATGGATCAAGACATGATGAGTGAAGATAAACTGTCCAGCTTGATTTGAAGTGATGAAATTGAAAACCTGCTTAGATTGAGTGTATGATCAAAGATACTCTTTAAACTTTTGATTGAGTTTAAACGAATAATCAGCTTGATGAAAAGTGATGAAACTGATTAACGTTAAGAGATTGATTTAGATGAAGACAAATATCAGCTTGATTTGAAGAAATGAAACTGATATGCCCCTGGCGATTGATTCGATTCAAATGATCGAGAGATCTCAACTTGATATGAAACGATGAAGCTGAGATGCCCCTTAGCAATAAGAATTTGATTTTCTTTAGTTGAAAAATATTTTTGCTCGACTTTTGATGAAGATTTGAAAATTTTCTCGACTTCAAAGATGTGAGGTCATAAGGTCACGAGTATGCCCCCTCGGGAGCGAAATCGAAAGATAGCGAGGGTACATGATGATTATAGGCAATTGTTGGCGATGATAATAATTTGAGCATAAATGATTCAAAGGAATTTTTGAAAATTTGGCGTTGATTGATGAGAAATTGAGCGCAAAGTTGATTTGTAGAATAAAATTGAGATTCGGCATTGATTCATGAGAAATTGAGCACAATTTGAAGAAGGATTGAGCTTTTGATGAAAGCGCTAAGTGGGTAAAATTTTATGAAATTGACTAGCAAAATGATCTCGAATTTCAATTTCGATCCCAAAAATGGAATGAGGACGGGCAAATTAGCTAAGGGTACAATTTTCATGTCCATCAGAGAAAGTTGAAAAATTAGGGTTTTGGCTATATAAGGGGTGGAAGTGTCTTTTTCAATTCATTTTAACCCTCCTAGTTTGAAAATTCAAAAAGCCTTCTGCAAAGAAAAATGGTAGTTCCCACACAGGAGCATCGATTCAAGCACCATAGATGACATAATCGACCTCAGAACTATGAGCCAACAGTAAGTGATCAATCTTAACCCTCTTAATCATTTCATTTTTTATTTTTTTTGTTGATTTTTTGAATTTTTAGGCATGTAAAAGTCGGGTTTTGTCAATTTGTCATGTGAGATGGCATCCTGTGTCATACAACAAACTTCTTAAAATTGTTTTGTTGTTGCAACCCACTAGTTTTGTGATTTCATACCTACCCTTGTATTGTATGAGCTCGTTCAAAAGAGACCATTTTGTCGTTTGAGGGCTTGTTTTGTGTAGTATCAGAGTCTTTTGTCATCCTATACACAGTCCTGACTCGTACAAGTTTTTGCCTCTACTGTGTTATGTCGTTTGAAAAATAGTGATTATTTTTTAGGGTACAAACTTGAAAATTTGAATTTGCAATTGACTGTTTTGGATTTGCATGATGTTTTACTTGTCTTATAGCATAATTTGAAATGTTTTCTGATGATCTGTTGTTTGATTCTTGCAGGTTCAACTACTTCATGTTCTTTTCAGATGTGTCTATCCACTAACTATGACATTAGTTCGCGAGTTATCTGATATAGACATAGCACATATTGATTTGTGTGGATTGACTCACCTTTTATAGATACCAGATATCCGTGTGAATCATGGGATGCTCACTACACTTGTACAGAGATTCCATTATGAGCATAACACATTTCATTTGCCAGTTGGGGAGATGAATATCACTCCCAAGGATGTATATAGGATTCTCTAGATTCCATTCGCAAGGTATAAGGTGGATTATGATTCAGCACAACCTCCTGGCCTACTAGCTCCGAGGCGGGTATTTCATGATGCAGACATTCTTACACGGTCTATCAGTTGGGATGACATGATGGCTAGGTATAGTGAGAAGTTTCCACTAGCATGTGTTCTAGTAGGATTCATCGGTTGTTTCGTTATGCCAGATAGGGGACAACAGGGTTTCTTATGCGGTTGGGGCAGGATGCCAGAGAGGCTTGTGGAGCACCCTCAGAGATTAGGATGGGGTTCTTGTATTCTGGCACACATGTATCATGAGATGCATGAGGTGGTTTACTGGGAGGGGAAGAGTATGGCTGCGGGGGTTTTGATATTATAGGTATGGGCCTGGGAGCACCTCCCAATTTGCAGATTGATTGTGAATGATGCCAAAGATCCACAACAACCTATTGTTTATAGATACTCTAGATACATTACTCAGCCCCATCTAGGCAAGATAGAGTATTAGAGGTGGCAGCTAGATGATCTTATAGTTGTCATATGGAGACCTTACAGGGGTCTTGAGCCTTGAGATGACTAGAGAGTTGTGCGCAGAAACCTATTTATGACTCAGCCTCTCATTGGCAGATCAGTGATAGTGGTCGAGTGGTTTGTGGTTACTCGAGTGATGAGGCAGTATGGTAGATCTCAGGGGATCTCACAGGAGTTAACTGCATACGCGCGTTATGCAGAGGATGAGAGACGGGGATGGAGACTTAGGTTATCATACGCCCTGGGCATGCAGGAGTTGACAGGATTGCAGTGGCTTAGGTGGGACTATTTAGAGGATATTGCAGATGCGGGGGTATTGCCCCAGTACAGGGATTGGTTCCAGCAACATCCATTCCCTAGATTCATAGATCCAGCAAAGCAAGAACCTTTGATAGAGGAGGTTGAGCATGATGCCCCTCCGCAGGCACAGGGATAGGGACAAAGAGCTGAGGCTCCAAGGTGAGCAGGTGGTGATCCTAGTGGTAGTAGTAGTAGGGTACCAGCTGGTGGTAGGCAGCAATAGAGAGGAGAGGGTGGATCCTTAGGGGCTATTGGTGTCAGACTGAGTGGAGATAGGGTACCAAAGGGTGGAGGTGAGGAGGAGCGAGTAGATCCCAGGTAGGTGAGACATAGAAGAGATGAGAAGGAGGAGCCAGAGGTGGAGATGGAGGTAGAGAGCCTATGAGGGAACAGGGGTGGATGCAGTGCGGTCGATGAGAGCATGTTTGGCAGGTCTATGGTCACAGTTGACAGTGGCACAGACACAGGTGGCAGAGCGAGACCGACAACTAGCAGAGCTTAGGGCTGAGCACAATCATCAGGTCGCAGAGATGAGGGCAGAGTGAGATGCTTTGTAGTAGGAGGTTCTCCATTAGACCAGTCGGGCAGCCTATTATGTTGCAAATTACAGTGTAGCAGTTCCATTAGCGCAACAGGTTGTACCCTACTCGCAGTACATGGCACAGTTTGAGGGAGCTCGGGCACCTAATCGGGACCCTGGTCAGCAGGCTCCACCTCCTCCACCACCTGGTGATGAGGGAGAGGCAGAGAGATAGCATTTTTGTGTAGCCCTTAGATTTTTTGTAGACACACCCATTTTTTGTAGCCCTTACGATTCTTGCTCTGATGGGAGTTTGTATATATCAGTTGACATTATTTTGTACCCTGAGACTTTATCATTATATATATGAGACCTTGATTTGATTTCATCGTACTTGTGTCGATCAATTATGAGATGTATTTCTATATGTTTTATTCTATATGTATGCATATCTTTTCAGTATGGATGCAATGCAAATAAATATGAATGTTTGTTTTTTTGTTTCTTTTCATATGCAAATAAATGATAAAAATGAGTATCTAGAAATGAAAATTTGTTTATTTTTCTATGCAATAAGATGAATGCAAATAAATGTATGAATCTATATAAAATGCTTATGTATGCAGCTAATATCTCAATACACAAGTACTCGATCAGAGAAATGATGAAAAAGAGACCCATTAGCTGAGAAATGATGATGCTTCCAACTCTTATTCAGAAGATAAAGAGATCATTGGTATCGTACCGAAATCACTCTAAAATCACAAAATGCAAAATGAAATACAAAATGAGATGCAACCTAAACCTAGTCACTGGATTTGAAATGCTTAAGTTTCATCACTGAGCGTTAACAAACATAGTAGGCAGATTAGAGTTCCTTTCTTTTCATGTGCAATATTAATTATCTTGTCCGCAATGACCCTTTTTTTCGTTCATATCCTTGGACAGATTTTGCAAGGACTCAGATTGCATGATAAAGAAATTCCCTCAAAACAGACAAAGAAATGATGTGAACCTCCCTGTAGCATACAAATAAGTGGAATCGAGGTATGTGTGGCAATTTCACCTTGATGTGAAGACTCTTATCATAGACACCCAGCTGATTAGATGTTTCTAGATCATCAGAATCATTCCTACAAGAAGAAAACTAAGAAAATATTATGCCCCCAATCCTTGCTCCTCTTAGTCAAGATAGACTTCCTCGAGTTACTCAGAGGGATAATAATCGAAAACCTATATAAAAGACAACACACAAAGAAAATTTTCATGCATATCTCAAACTATTTAGTGATTGTTTTCAGTAATGTTGTATTGCTTGTGTACTCAGTGATAAAACTCTTTAGTAGTTAGGAGACAGGTGACTGACTCAGATTGGACAATCAGGTATCACTGACATAAAGTTGACTTGGTTGATACTTCTTAGGACATGTAATGTGCTCTATTGATTAACCTAAGACTAGGACATTAATCCGTTTCAAGCCATGACGGTTCCAACGAACCAGGATGTCATAAAAGTGATTGAAATATGTACAAGCGAAAGCAATTAATGAAAGTGGAAATGCCAACGTTGAGTTGATAAATGGAGCGCTTCAGTACAAGAGGCACCTGTTTGCCAGGTTTTGACCTGCTTGGCAAAGACGTCTTTTTTTTTTTACCAAGGTTCCTGTTTACCAGGTTTTCACCAAGGCATTTTCTCTCTTTTTCCTTTTTTTTTCTTTTTCTCTCTCTTTTTTTTTTTTTTTCTTTTTTCTCTTTTTTTCTTTTTTTTTAAGGACATTTTATGATTTTGATGATTTTTTTCAAGACATTTAATGATTTTTAGAAAAAAAATTCAAGACTTTTTCAGCTATACAGGTTGCTGGAGAAGAGAATACTAAGTGAATAATTTCTTCAAGTGGATGGTGTTGATCATTTCACGGAGCTGTTCTCCTTCCGATGTTGAGAGTTGATAGGCACCAGAGCCAAAGACTGCAGTGATGATGTAGGGACCCAACCAATTGGGTTCAAACTTCCCTTTGTTGTCTCGAAACTATTGATTTTTAGGATTTTCTCTCAGAACTAGGTCACCAACTGAAATTCTATTTGTCGAACCTTCTTGTTATAACCTTTGGACATTCTCTTTTGATACACTCTCAGATGATAAAATGCCACTTGCCGACGTTCATCCAACAATTCAAGTTCTTGCAATCTAGCTATTCTATAGTCTTCATCAGTAACGAGACCTTGCAAAGAAACTCTTAAAGATGGTATTTCCACTTCAATAGGTAATACTGCTTCAGACCCATACACCAAAGAAAAAGGTGTAGCCCTAGTAGGTGTTCTAATACTTGTTTAATAAGCCCATAATGCAGGATTGAGCTGCAGATGCCAATCCTTCCCAGATTTATTCAGTATTTTGTGTAAGATAGTCAGCAGGTTTTTGTTAGATGTCTCGGCTTGTCCATTACCTTGAGGGTAATATACGGATGACCAGTGCTGTTTAATTTTGAATTTCTCACAGAGCTCGTCTAAATCTTTATTCTTGAATTGTCCTCCATTGTCAGTCACAATGGATGAAGGTATCCCATACCTGCAGATGATATAGTTAAGGATGAATAGAGCTACTTGTTTACTGGTTGTTTTGATGAGCGGAACTGCTTCTACCCACTTAGTGAAATACTCAGTGGCAGTTATGATAAACTTGTGTCCGTTGGATGATGCAGGATATATTTGACCAATGAGATCAAACGTCCATTGCTGAAAAGGCCAATGTGTAATGAAGGGTATGAGATCCCTTGCTGGAGAATGTATGAGATTTCCATGTAGCTGACACTTCTCACAAGTTTTAGAAAACTTTATAGTGTCCTTCTCTATGTCTGGCCAGTAGTAGCCAGTCCTGAGTAGTTTTTGAGCTAAAGTAAGACCATTTGAATGAGATCCACAAATACCTTCATGGACTTCCAATAATGCACATTTAGACTCTTCAATTTCTAGACACCTAAGCAAAGTACTATCCAACCCTCGCCTAAACAAATTGTTAGCAATGATGACGTACTGTGAAGCATTTCAAGTTAGGTTCCTTTTCTCATTATGGGTAAGATTTTCAGGGATAATTTAGTCACGCAGATAAGAGTAAATATGGTTGTAGCGAGATGAGTCATGTCCAATAATAGAATAGACTATCTGGGACTCAGGAGAATCATAGGCAGGGTAATGTAACTCTTCCACCAGGAATTCAAAGTGAAAACTATACTCTTGTAACTCTGGTATGGATGCCAAGGTGTCCATAGCATCTGCTACTCTATTTGTGGATTTGGGAATCTACTAGAATGATACAAAAGTAAAATATTTCTTGAGATCATCCACCATTCTCTTATAAGGCATCTATTTCTCATCTTGATTCTGATATATATCATTGATTTGATTGATGATTAGCTGAGAGTCTCCATAGATGTGTAATTCCAAAACCTTCCATTCGACAACCAGCTTGATCCCATTTACCAGAGCTTCATACTCTGCAATGTTGTTTGTACAAGGGAAAATAATCTTATACGCCTTTGGGATTGAATATTTTTGAGGATTAATAAATAGTATTCTAGCGCCAAAACCATTTTGAGTGAAAGACCCATCAAAGAACATCTTCCATGATTGTTGAGTAAGGTGCATTATCGATTCATCTAGAAATTCTATATGCAGCAGTTGAGTGTCTTCAAGTGGAGCATGAGCAAGTTGATCTGCAATCACCTATCCTTTCATGGCTTTGCGTTCCACATATTCAATATCAAACTCTATAAGAACCATGACCCATTTAGCCAATCTTCCTTTAAGTGTTGCTTTGTTGAGAAGATATCTGAGCGGATCGATCTTAGCTACTAGCTTGATGGAATGTGCTAACATGTAGTGTCTCAATTTTTGTGATGCAAAGACCAATGCCAAGCATGCTTTTTCTATTATAGTGTAGTTCATTTCATAAGACACCAATGTTTTGCTGATGTAATACATATCTCTCTCTCTTTTATTTTCATCTTGTTGTGTCAAAAGTACCCCCAATGATGAATCAGTAGCTGATATGTATAAGATCAATGGTTTACCCTCAATTGGTGGCATCAGTATTGGTGGATTGGACATGTATTCTTTTATTTGCTGAAGGTGTTGTTCACATTCCTAATCCTAATTGTATATTAATCCTTTCCTCAATACTTTTGTGAAAGGTTGAGTTTTGTCTACCAGCTGAGAGATAAATTGTCTGATTGATTGGAGACGTCCTTGTAAACTTCTCATTTGACTGATGTTCTTCGGAGGTGACATTTCCATTATAGCTTGGACCTTCTCAGGATCAACCTCGATTCCCTTCTTTGAAATGATGTAGCCAAGTAGTTTACCAGATGTCACTCTGAATGCATACTTTTTTGGATTTAGCCAGAGTTTGAATTTTTCCATTCTATCTAGTAAAGGGCCTAGCTCTTGAATATGCGTGGATCTCTTCATAGTCTTCACTAAAGTGTCATCAACATAGTCTTCCACATTCTTATGCATCATATCATGAAAGATAGTAGTTACCGCTCTTTGGTAAGTTGCTCCTATGTTCTTTAGCCCAAATGGCATGACATTCCAGCAAAAGGTTCCCCATGCACAAGTGAAAGTTGTCTTTTCTTGATACCCAAGAGCTATTTTGATCTAATTATTGCCGGAGAATCCGTCCATTAGTGAGTACATCTCATACCCACCAGTCATATCAACTGTCATATCAATGTTTGGCAATGGAAAGTCATCCTTCAGACAAGCTTTGTTGAGATCTTTGAAGTCTGTGCAAACCCTAATAGATTTGTTTGCCTTTGACACATGTACTATGTTTGAAATCCATTCTGCATAGCCTATAGCTCTGATAAATCCAGTTTTTAGCAGTTTTTCTAGCTCAACCTCGACTAGCAATGCCACGTGAGGGTGCATCTTATGGATTTTTTGCTTGACTGGTTTAACTCCTGGTGTGATAGAGAGATGGTGCATGATAAGATCAAGATCCAGGCCTGACATATCAGAGTACATCCATGCAAAATTGATCTTCTTTTCTGAAAAGAGATGAGTGAAATCTTTCAATTCTTCTGCTGATAGTGATTGAGCTAAGTGAATGATGTGTGGTGTCTCTTGACTCCCAATGTTCATTGGCTGAGTTGGCTCAATCAATATAGAAGACCTTTCCTGAAAATGACTTGGCAGTATATCAAGTATCTCACCTTCAGGTGCCTCAGAGAGGTTTTCACCCCTAGGTACGTCCTTCATTTTCTCTTTTTTAGATTTTGACACCACCATAATGTGGTTTTCGCCATCAGATCTTTTATTTTTATTTTTTTGTTTTTTGCGACTAAGATACTTGATATCTGTTTCAGTCATGTTTGCGCTCTGTTCACTGGTGGAAGAGTCCATGGGTTAAATTGCATTGAGGTAATAGGCTAGCGTATAGTCATTGACAAATGTAGGTACATTCATGGGTTGGTCTTGTAGACTACAGTCAATTAATTCAGGATGTATCAAGGATAGAGTGTGGACAAGTTCGAGGGAGTTCACGGTATTGTCATCACAACTACGAATCAAAAAGTTGAGTTCTAGAAGACTACCTTGCATAAATGTCTCGAGACCAGGAAGAGTCAGAACATGATTATTAAAGTGCACGTTAATATTTAGTTGACCTAATCCAATAGACCTGCTTGTAGCATCGTTCTCTATGCCAGACTGGACTTCATATCATGGTTCGACAGTAACAAGATTAATAGATAGATTCTCATCATTTACATCAGATGATTCAAAGTTTGATGCTGAGTAGACATTGTCATAAATAAGACTATTGTCAGAATCATCAGAGTCGTCGGATGAAGTTTCTGAGTCTTCTTCAAGTGATTGAGTGAATGTATGTGTGGTATCAACACCTACATAATTAATGTTGCCAGTTCCCTCAAAATTTGGCTCATTTATCATTTGTATCTGACATACTTGTTGACATAACCTTGATGTTTCTGTGAGTCCCTGTCGTCTATTCCATTCAGCTTCCTCTGAACTAATGACTAGTTCTTCTTCTGTAGCTTCCAATTCTTCTTGTGTAGTCCCATACCTGATTTGTTCTATCTTATTAGAGGGGTATGTAATAGATGATTTTTTTTTTGGTATTCTTCCTTCTTTCAGCCCTTGTTCATAGTCTTCTTGTCTTTTTAGTTTGATTTCTTGTATCTCCTTTTCTAGCTTTAAGCGCATCAGCTCTTGAGTGTCATCTGTGATATCACTAGACTCTTCTGGAGTTTCTGTAATGGATGTATTAGAGAGGTGGTCTGGACCCCATTCATACTCATTTGAGTCAATCTCTGAATCTTCTACTTGTTGCCTACCAGTGTATGTGACTGGAACTTTCAGTGGTGCAAACAATTCTTTGATTCTTTCTACTTCATCTCTCATATCTTCTAAAACTTCAACTCTTTGTATTGTTGTACCTGACACCATCAGAACTTGAGTACTAACTATTTCTTCTCTATTGATTGGTAGTTCCTCTTGTTATTTTCCACACTCTGCTTGAGATTGGTGAGCATCGACTTCTTGTGATGTTGAAGGCGATATCCTTTTCTTCCACTTAGACTTAGAAGCATGTTTTTGGTCTGATGACTTTTATGGATTGTATCCCAGTCTAGCCTTATCATTTGAAGATTTTGTTTGCAGTTGTATCAGTTCAATAATACCCTCTTGATGTTTTCCTAGGGGACCAGTACCTGAATATCCCATGCGTTGGATCATTTTGTAGCTGGGACCATATTGGGTTGGGGAAATCTCACAATGTCGTACTTCCTCGTTTTGACTATCTTCCTTGAAAAGCCACTTAAGAACAACATCCTCTTCTATTTCATCTGCCAGTGAAGTAGAAGACTATACAAAAAGACCATCATATCTGATATTTGGAGTTAAAGTCTATGTTCTCATAGCCTCTGATGGTTTGCCCAACTGTTTCGGTGATGGAGGGAGAGAGATTAATGAAAGTACTGGTTCTATCTTGTATCCATCCATGCTAGTATTTGTAATATTCAATATCTTTTCTAAGTCCTTCATCAGAGCTTCTAGACTTTCTTCTATAGAGGTTGCCTGATTATGAGGCACAAAGGTATCAATACCTTTTGTCAATGCATTATAGGGGAGATTTGTATCCGCGGGGATACTGACTTCAACTCCGTTATAAGGAAATTTTAAGCATTGATGGTATGTAGATGGAACTGCCTTCATTTCATTAATCCACGACTTGTCCAGTAAGATATTGAATGACAGAGGAAGATCAACTACCTGGAAAATGACATCTCTTTCTATAGGTCCCACCCTTGTTAGGTTCTGGAGACAACTGAGAGGGGGGGGGGGGGTGAATCAGTTGTCTAATAAATTCAAACCAAAAACAACTTAACCAACTTAATGCTTAATACTGGTAAACCAGTTAAGTATGCTGGTAGATAGTTTTAACAGTTAATTGCTATACTGGTAAATATTAATGCATGAAACATAAACACAAAGTCATCCACAACACATAACACCAATATTTGTACGTGGAAACCCTGTAAGGGGAAAAACCATGGTGGGAAACCTTACCCACAATCAGATGATACTACTACAGATAGTAAGTGTACATAAATGGGGTCTAGACATGTAGAAAGGCCAACAGCCTAGAGCTCACTACTCAATCACAAAATGGGAGTCACACTGACTACAGTTGGATGGTTAAATCCAATAAGAATGTATTGCACAAAATAGCATCTTCATATGCTAGATTCAGTACCAATGTAATGTTGATATGCTTTCACAAAAACCTAGCTTCACCTTCAAATGATGTCTATGTGTATTGCACTACTTAATCTCACATATACCTTCACACAATTCTTTTTCACATTCCACACTTGATCTTACAAATAAGATCTTACATTTATACCATAACCTAAGACTAATTTTAGTAGGTCAGCTCTACAAGATATTACAATAAAAACATTTTACAAACAATATAATATCCGATGCAATAACCGATTGAACATGTCGGCTTAATGCATTTACAACAACAATTAATCATCTCCATAGCGTGCCATGCTGATCTAGGAAAGATAAACCTACCGGTGTAACCCAGACCTATTTGCTGGTAAAAGCAAATATGCAAATATGAATATACCAATGATTAATTTATTAAGACAAGATGTCCACACGATGTCTTTGATATTACCAAGTGTCTTCCATATCATTCCAAGTGTTGGTGATCATTATATCTTGCCGGTGAACCATATACCAGTAACTGTGCAATAGTTACTTGCTTGCCGGTGAATGTTGATGGATCTCCAAAGTGCTAGTATTTTAGTAGGTGTTGACATCAATGACAAAACCATACCAAAATACCAACAACCCTGATTGGTAATAATACTAGACCTTTAGAGGTCCTTTCTTCTTCATCATAGGCTTTAATTGTTATTTTCTTGGCCAAATCAATGACATTTTCAGAAAATCTTAGCTGTGTAAGCAAACTGTAAGTACAAATATTCAACCTCGTGCCTCCATCTATCAAAACATGTTTAACTCTGTGTTTATGAATCAAGGCTTCAATATGCTATGGCTGGTTATATGGATGGTTTAGTGAGTTGTCATCTTCTTTAAAGAAAGTCAAACAATGAGGTGAAGTTAGTGTTAGATAGATGAGAGGGGGGGGGGGTGAATCAAATAACCTGAATAATAATTACTCTAATCAGATTCAACCTTGGTAGCATTTACTTGATATGCAACTTATGACTGTAAATCATTCAAACTCATAAGTAGATAAACATGAAACATTAAATCACATTTGACACCAGATTTAACGTGGAAACACTAATAGGGAAAAACCACTATGGGATTTCAGACCCACAAGAAAATATACTCTTCTAAAGTATGCTCGGTTAAAAGAAAATCCTGTTAAAGATTACATACACATTGCTAGATGTGACCCGGTTAAGGGATTTCCCTCAGATCTGTTAGAATCTTCACTTTGTTAGAAGTGACCTTGTCAAAGGATTTCAAACACTCATTTAGAATGTTACCTTCCAAGAGGATTTACAAATAAGACTGTTCTGATTGAATGAAAAACAGGTTTTACGGACCCGAAACCATTACAACATAGTTAAAATAAAAAGATGAGAAAATAGAGTCCTCATGCAAAGCGACTGGTCCAAAAAACTAGCGAACAGAAAAAATAGCTAAACAACAAAAAACAGCAAAGAACCCAAGGAGACACTACATAGTAATTTTCTTCAGCAGATCCTCTGCCTTAGTCACCAGCTCATCATAGGTCGCCCCAACTGCTTTTAGCTCCTCCAGGTCCTTATTCACTTTCTTTTCCTTCCTCTTTCCATGGGTGCGAGTTCTGGGACCTTGGGCTTCCCCGGTTCCTTCTGCATCCAGGTCAATTTCCTGGGTTTCCTTTTCATCATCGAGCTTGCTGATGAGGGTATGGGTGTTGTTGGCTGAGATTTTCAGAATGCTAAGACTCTGCTCCGCAATGTTCTTGAGGCACTCCTCTATCTTGTCCACTTTGGCAACTGTATCCGAGAGCATATTTTCGTTAGTTTCCTCCAGGGTTTTTCTATCCTGTATCTCCTTTTCAATTTTCTCAAACCGGGGATTAAAGGCATCTCTGATGTCTTTCACTTTGGCAATTGTGTTCTTCAAATCTTCAATATAATTGGCCATAGTGTTCCCCTCTCCAATGTTAATGGTCTCCAGGATCATGACTTTGTTGCAGAGTTTTTTGTATTCATCCATAGTATTCTTATTCCCGTCATTAAGCCATCCAATGGTTTTCATAAAACCCTTCAAGGCCTCGGGGTGAGGACCAAGAGAAGGAGTAACTTTACCAGGGGTTATCTGTTCATCTTTAGCAATATGGAGGGCAGAAATAGTGTCAGCGGCCCTAAGGGTCTCCTCCATAGTCTCCATCTCCAGGCTTTGTTTAGCTTCCAGGGTTCTTGTTTGCTTGTCCTCTTCCGGTTCCTTGCCTGTGTCCTCCGGATCTTTGCCACTCTCCTCTGTTTTCTTTTGCTTCTTCTTGGGTTGGGCTTGGATTTTACTTTTTTCCTTCAGCACTCCCTTAGGGTTCTTCTTCTCCTCAGGGAAATCAGAGTCCTCTTCTTCCGAAGAAATACTAATCAAGGGTTTGCTTTGGGGTTTTTTACTCTCAGAAGAAGAGGGTCTTGATTTCCTCTTCTTGCTCCTCTCATACTCTGAGTCGTCAGAGCTTTCCTCATTTTCAGTCGAGGAATCATTATCTGAATCCTCCTCCTCAGAGAAATCAAAATCAGACATTTCTTCTTCCGAATCCACAGAGAGCTGCATTCGATTGATTTTAATGGCCTTTAGATGATCATAAATGAGGCCATAAGTCCCTGGTGCATTGTAGTGTCACCCCAAGGATTTTCTTTATATGCTTTTAGGGATGCATTCATAGAACAGAGAAAGAAATAAGGGAAATTCACCTTATCGTTATGCCTAAAATGATTTAAGAAGACAAAGTGATAACCATATACTTTCGTAAACCTGCCATCTAGAGTTATATACCTTATTAAAACAAAGAGAATTTCCTGCCAGGGCTTTGCAAAAGCCCTAGGTGGGTAATAGGTTTTGCTCAACTTTACCAGTCTTTTCTTCTCTTTCTCTGTGACTGGGTACCTTTCAATGGCTTCCCTACTGACCTTCTTGTCTCTGTAGAAATTGTAGCCCTCCCTTTTGAGTCCCATAGCTTTAGCTATTAACTCTTCGTCAATTTCCACCAATTGGTCTCCCATTTTAAGCTTGCCCTTCTTCCAATTTTTGTAGAAGAAGTTGGTTATCTTTCCATCATGGCCATGGAATCTCTCAAGGAAGCTCGAAAGACCACCCTTCTACAAAATTTCCCACATCTCTTCTTTCTGTTTCCACTCCTTGCAACTTCCTAGCTCATATCTTCTCCTATTCTGCCCATGGTGTCGTTTCTCATAGTCAAGTTCAGGTTATAGAGCTGGTGAAATAGAAAGCTTTTCGAAGCTAAAACAAAAGCCCAAAAAGCGTGCATAGCATTATTGATTTGACAAGTTATAATGCATGTTCTGCTAACTTTGATATTATAATGAGTAATTCCCTCATTATCGAAGTAACTCGAAGTGCTTACTTCAGTACATACCATAATTGCCTTGTCAATCAAGATTCTTTGGGGTACTTCGATATCTTTCATTTATTATGATTTGTCTTACATCTCCAGGAAGACTGCTCTCACTTGTCCACGTGGTTATTGTATCATTCTTCACCGCCACGTTTGCAGCCCAATCAGCAGAACAGTTGGCCTCCCAATATATATGGGATATGTGGCATTTTTTGAAGGTTCTGATGATGTCAATGGCAGAAAAAATTATATTGTGGATCGACCAAGAGGGTTGAGAGGTCCCATTGAGACACTTAATAATATTGTTGGAATCCCCTTCAATCCAGAGATGGGTACAGTTCCATTTTTTGGCTAGAATAATGCCTTGAAGGGCTGCCATAGCTTCCGCCTTACGATTGGTTTGAATGCCAATAGGGACAGCAACCATACCTTTGCAAATGCCTCTGTCATCTCTGAGAATAGCTTCACAGCCTGAAGGACCTGGATTTCCTTTGGCTGCTCCATCAAAATTGATTTTAAGCCAACCATGGGGAGGGGTTTGCCATTTAACTTCAAGCCTTTTATTGTGGCTGATATTATGACCATCAGTGATCTTCATATTCCAAGCTCTTAAGATATTTGACTCCAAAGAGTTGTTTGAGTAACAAGAGACCTCCATAGTTCCCATATTTTCCTGAATAGCCCTTTGAATTTTCTAAAAAACAATGTCTTGATTTAAGGACACATCCCTGAAAATTCGGTTGTTTCTTTCCTTCCAGAGACCCCACAGAATGTGAGGCAGAGAGAGCTGCCACATACACCTCAGAAAAGAGTTGGTCCAATGAATTTTCTAGGAAGAGAACAAATCTCTGATGTTACTAGGAAACACCCAAGCAAGACTAAAGCTTTTGAGGAAGCTTTCCCAAACAGAGGTTGAGAAAGAACAGTGGAGGGCAAGATGGTCCATTGAATCTTCCTCTTGAAAGCACAGCACACACCTATTTGGAAGGGGAAAACCTCTGCATTTAAGGTTGTCAACAGTAAGGATCTTATTCTGGAGAATAGTCCAGAAGAACATATTGATTTTAGGAGTTAGCCCTTTTAACCAAGCTTTAGACCAGAAAGGATTCATAGGAGGAGAGGGGGAGAGGATACAATACATCAAAGATACAATAAAGGTACCTTTGGGGTTATATCCCCAGATCAAGGAATCCTCTTCCTTATTCAGCCAGATAGTAGACAGTTGGGTTTTGAGCTTGGAGAGACTGGGATGAATACTATCAATGTTCTGCCAGTTGTTCCCATCCTACTAATCTACCACTAAGGTACCAAAAGAGCCAATACAAGAGGGGGCATGGGAAGCCCACTCATAGAAATCCATTAGGGGTTTGTCAAAAAGCCAGGGATCCTCCCAGAATCTCACTTTTCTACCATTTCCAAGTTTCCATGTCACACCTTTAGCAAACACCTCTTTACATTTAGAAACATGGTTCCAGATATGAGATCCATTTATACTAAGATCCGAATTAAGAAAAGAAGATAGAGAAGAGGACAGAAGAGAATACTTACTTCTCCAAATTTTGCACCATTCAGAATCAGAGTTAAACCATCTCCAAACTTGTTTTGACAAGAGAGCTTCATTTAAAGTGCGAATCCTCCTAAGCCCCAGACCACCTTTGCTTTTTGGCTTGCAGACCTGATCCCATGCCACCAAGGACATTCTTTGCTTTTCCTCCACCCCAAACCATAGGAATCTTCTTTGAATTTTCTCAATAGCTTCAGCATACTTGACTGGAATTCTGAATAAGCTAAGAGCATAAATGGGGATACTTTGAAGAGTAGCCTTAAGAAGAAGGAGCTTACCAGCTTGACTTAAGAGAGCCCCTTTCCAACCTACAAGTTTTTTGTGAAATTTATCAACCAGCGAACTCCAATAGGAGTCAGGAGGGGCAATCCCCATGGGGAGACCAAGGTAGGTAGCAGGAAGGTCAGCAATCTTACACTCCAGAATTTTGCTGATCCTTTGTTGTCTTCTCTCTGGAGTGTTAATGAAAAAGACATCACTTTTGGCCTACTTAACAAGCTGCCCCGTTGCAGAAGCATATTTACACAAGGTATTCTTCAGAACTTTAGCTTCTGAGATGCTTGAATCCCCCATAATTATTGTATCATCAACAAACTGCCGGTGTGAACAAATAAGGTCAGCAGAAGAAGGTTGGAGACCCTTAAAGGATCCTATCTGCACCAAATTTTCCATGGTCCGTCCAAAGCATTCTGCCATAATAATGAATAGGATGGGGGAGATAGGATCTCCTTGCCTAAGACCTCTCGAAGCTTGGAAAAAGGTTGAAGGAGAACCATTGACAAGAACAACAAAGGGCGCAGTAGTGGTAAGTTGGGATAAAAGATCCACAATTCTTGGGGTAAACCCAAAAGCAGTAAGGACTTTCTGTAGAAGAGACCAGTCCACCCTATCATAGGCTTTGGAGAGATCTAGCTTAAGAATGAGACCCTGCTTCTTCGCTTTAACAAGAGAGTGAATATTCTCATGAATAGTAATAATGGAATCGAGAATTTGTCTTCCAGCAACAAACCCATTCTGCTGGTGTTTAATAAAAGCCAGGAGAATAGACAAGAGTCTAGAGGGCAGGACCTTAGATATGATCTTGTAAAAGGAATTGTAGAGGCTAATAGGTCTGAACTTATCCAGAGAATAAACACCTTGAATCTTGGGGATAAGAGCAATAAAAGTACCATTTATTTCCTTCAAGAGTTTTCTAGCCCCAAAGAATTCCTTAACCCCATTAGCAACATTAGTCCCGATAATGTCCCAGAACTCTTGAAAAAAGAGCATTGGGAAGCCATAAGGACCAGGAGCTTTGTTTCCATCAAAGGAGAAAACAACATTTTTAATTTCTAAGGTGGAAGGAATGGAAGAGAGAAAAACATTATTTTGGGCATCAATGAGACGAGGAATGTTCTGAAGAAAAGAGGGCTGAGCTTCAACATCCAGAATTTGATCCCTCGAAAGGAGGTCTGAGAAATACCTCTTAGCTTTATTCCTTATTTCATCTTCCTTGACCAACTCCCCACTGTCCACAACTAACTTGTTCATCTTGTTGGCAGCTTTATGTTTGATAGTTGACATATGGAAGAATCTTGTATTCCTATCTCCTTCCTTGAGCCATTTGCATCTCGATCTCTGCTTCCAGAACATTTCCTCTTTAGTAATAATATCATGGTAATTCTTAAGAATCTCATTCTCCTCAGCAATAGAAACAGTACTAAAACCATCCTTTTGGATCTGGTCCTATATCTCTTTTAGGTTTTCCTGAATTTTACTCTTAGCCTCAAATATATTCCCAAAGTTGTTCTTATTCCAGATTCGGATGTTGTCCTTCACACTTTTGAGCTTCTTAACCACTTTGAAAATTGTCGTTCCCTCAACTTGGATACTCCACCATTTTTTAATATACTTTTTAATATCAGGGTGAAGAGTCCACATTTTTTCAAATCTAAAGGGATAGTTTTTTCTTCTATTGATCAAATCAGCATTAAAAGTAATTGGAAAGTGATCGAAACCAACCCGAATATGTGTAGATAAAGAACAGAAATACTGACTGTACCAATCATCAGAAATAAGAGTTCGGTCAAGGCGCACTTGAATAAGGTCATTACCATTTCTTCTATTTGTCCATGTGAAATTACAACCCTGTATCTCCAAATCATTAAGAGCTAGAGAATAAATAAAATCCATGAGAGCCATTCTACTTTCCAACTGAGGTGGGCTGCCTCCAAATTTTTCCTCCTCTTTTAAAGGCGTATTGAAATCCCCCATAACCATCCAACTTAGATTTTTGAAACTTTCCCTAGCCTGTTTTATCCTTTTCCAAAAAGAGTTTCTAGCCTTTAAGGTATAAGGATTACAAATAAGACTGTTAAGTCCACTCAGTTAAGAGATTTCCTGTCACTTACAAACATAAATAACAGTAATAAAATATATCTGCAACTTCACATCTAAAATGCTAAAACAGATTCTATGTGCTCAATATGCTCAAGATAATATTGTCATAAGACTTATCTTTCTCCTTGTTGGGCTTCTTAATTTGTTCTTCAATCAGATCTTCAATCTTTTGTATTTGGTAATCACCTCTGTAGCATCACTGTGCTTCAGTTTACCCACTATCTTGTTCTTCAACTACTCTTTATTTATAAGCAATTCCCAACCACTTAATCTCCTTAATCACATTTCCCATGATTATTCTTAGCCATCAGATCTTCAAACTTGACTAGGTTCATTGTATCCTTCGATCTAAAAAATGTTTTATCTTGCCTTGAAACTCGTATCCTTCCTTGGTACTCGTGCTTGGTTAGGACCGTTCAATCTGTGTTGTAGATCTTACTCTTGAATATTAATTGTCATTGATCCTTAACAAACTTCTTGCACGACATTCCTATCTTCAATAAACCTCCAGCTCATTGGCATCCTTCATTAAATAATGTATACACTTTATTTAATGCATTCTGTTACTACTCGGTTGATACTCAGTTAATACTGAACTTTACTCAGTAGACATTCTCTTCTCAGTGACTTTTTCATTCATTAACCAACATCGGTAACCTTGGAGTTTACCGACTAGCTCCTTGCTCGGTAAAATAGAATAGTATCAAACCTTTACTCATTCTATTACATGAAATCTTTTCCTCTTCTAGTTCAGTTGTTGAATACATATATATATAGGATATCAAAACAATCAAAACATCATAGTCTCATCACTGTCAAACTCGGTAATAGTTTCCCATTGAATAACTTATTACTCCCCTTCATTTTCACATTCTTTTTGTGTCACTTACTGACATCTTTATACTCATCAAAACATACTTTAAAATATGGCAACATCATACTAAATCAGAAAATCAATTGCTTGACATCAATGACAAAATAATAATATTAAGATAGTAATCATCCTTTATCAATTATATCATTCATCTCCAACAACCTTCTCAATATCATCAACCATCAAACTTATTGTAATGCCAACAATCTCCCCCTTTGGTATTGATGGCAATACTAACTTGATTTATTCCAATTTCTTTAATCTTCTCCTGTTATCCTTGAGCTGTAAACAATCATCTCCCCCTTTGACAACAATGCCAAAAGTAAGACTGGTCCATAATTACTCCCCCTGTGAAGTAATTGCCTTGCAATTCAAACATATACAAATTTATCTCGGTCAGAGCAACTTGTCTTCATTCACTATATCCTGCACAACTTTAGACATCCTTCTAAAGCATGTAAATCAGCATCAACTTACAAATAGTATTCTTTGGAGTAATAGAATTGATGTTGTCACCAAACTCTATCAATGAGTGCTAGATAGGGGTAGGACCCCTAACTTACTTCTGAGATACTCGAAAAGTGTCCCTTGGCAGTGGCTTTGTGAATATGTCTGCGATTTGTTCCTTTGTGCTAACATATTCCAGCGCAACATTCTTTTCTTGAACTTCTTCTCTAAGATAATGATACTTTATAGAGATATGTTTTGTCTTAGAGTGCATTACCGGATTCTTTGAAATGTTAATAACACTTGTATTATCACAAAATATAGTTACTGGCCTGGTAATGGTCTCATTCATTCCTTCTAACACTTGTTTGATCCATGCTATATTGGTACAATTCAATGCCGCAGCGACATATTCAACTTTAGCTATTGATTGTGAAATGCATCCTTGTTTCTTGCTAAGCCAACTTACTAGTCTTTCTCCCAAAAAGAAAGCTCCATCGCTTGTGCTTTTCTTGTCATCAATATTTCCTACCCAATCAACATCAGTATAGACTTTTAAGTCAAAATCATTCCTCTTTTCATATAGTAGACCATAATCTTCAATGCCTCTCAAATATCTGAAAATTCTCTTGACTGCTATCATATGAGTTTCTTTGGGATCTGTAGAAAATCTTGCAGCTATACCTACTGCATGTGCTATATCAGGCCTGCTGTGAACTACATATTGCAGCTTTCCAATCATAGATCGATAAAGTGTCCCATCAACAGATGCAGATTCATCATTCTTTGATAGTTTATAATTAGTAGTCATAGGAGTTCTTACAGGTTTAGAATCCTCCATTCCAAATTTCTTCAAGATTTCCTTTATATACTTGGATTGAGTAATAAAAATTCCATTTTTCATTTTCAGTATTTGTAAACCTATAAAATATTTTATCTCACCGATTAATGACATCTCAAATTCTTTGCACATTTCATTTCCAAAGTTCTTACATAAAGAATCATTTCCACAAAAAATAATATCATCAACAAATATGGCTGAGATCAATATTCCATTCTCATCATTCTTCATATACATGTTGTTGTTCTCACTAGTCCTTATAAATCCAAACTTTAATAAGTAAGAGTGAAACCTTTCATACCATGCTCTAGGTGCTTGCTTTAGACCATATAAAGCTTTGTTCAACTTACATACCTGATCTCTATTCTTCTCTTCAATAAATACTTCAGGCTGCTCAATATAGACTTCTTCTTCTAGTATACCATTCAAAAATGCAGATTTAACATCCATTTGATATACCTTGAAATTTTTGTAAGCAGCATATGCCAGCAATGTTCTTACTCCTTCAAGTCTTGCTACAGGTGCAAAAGTTTCTCCATAGTCTATTCCTTCTTCTTGAGCATAACCTTTGTAAACTAGCCTTTCTTTATTCTGAATGACCTCACCTTTTACATTTAGCTTATTCCTAAAAATCCACTTTGTACCGATTACATTTTTCTCTTTTGGTCTTGGGACCAGTGTCCATGTTTCATTTTTCTTGATTTGATCAATCTCTTCTATCATAGCATTTACCCAATCTTCATTTTTTAATGCTTCTCTTACTGTCCTCGCTTCAATTTCGGATATCAGACATGTGTTGTGTCTCAGTTTGTTCCTTGTCATCACTGGAGAATCCTTATCTCCTATAATCTGACTTGATGCATGATTTCTTCCGACATATTTTGCTAATATAGGCTCGATAGGCTCTAGATGATCTTCTTCATCACTCGGTAAATGAGTATTTTCTTCATTGGCTTTCTCGGTAAAACTGGTCGGTTGTACATATACAAATTCTTCATAATCTTCTAGTTCTCTGGAGTTTCCTTCATCATTCCTTTCTGCAAATTCATCAATTTTCACATTTGCACTTTCCACAATTTTGTTAGATGATTTGATCAGACATTTAAATGCTTTACTTCTAGAGGAATAACCAAGAAATGTTCCTTCCTTGCTTTTCTGATCAATTTTTCCATTTCTATCATCTTTGTGAACATAACATCTACTTCCAAATATTTTAAAATAACTTACATTTGGTTTCTTGTCATACCAGATTTCATAAGGTGTCTTCATAGTTCCTTTCTTCAGTTGTACTCAGTTCAAGGTGTAAACTGCAGTGCTTATTGCTTCTCTCCAAAATATTTGAAGTACTCTCTTTTCTATCTTCAAAGTTCTAGCACAATCTACAATTGATTTCTTCCTTCTTTCAGCTATTCCATTTTGCTGTGGTGTCCTTGGTGCTGACACTTGTCTCTTTATACCATGATCATTGCAAAATAAGTTAAATTCATTAGAATTGAATTCTCCTCCTCTATCAGATCTAAGACATTTCAATTGTCTTCCTGTTTCTTTTTCAACTCTTGCCTTATACCATTTGAACATTTGAAAAGCTTCTGATTTCTCTTTTAGAAACATAACTGACATCATCCTTGAGTAATCATCCACAAATAATATGAAGTATTTATCACCATAGTAACTTTGAACTTTCATAGGACCACAAAGATCAGTGTGTACAAGATCTAAAATTCCTTTAGAAGTGTAAGACTTACTTGTAAAGCTTGATTTTGTCATCTTACCCATCTGGCATCCTCGGCATATTGCATTCTCAGGTTTTTCCAAGCTCGGTAGACCCCTTACACGATGCTTCTTACTTATTTTGATCTGATTATCAAAATTTACATGACAAAACCTTTTATGCCATAACTAGGTATCTTCTATTTTTACATACAGACAATTGTTCCTAGTTGAGTCAAGGTGAAATGTATTACCTCTTGTTTGAGTCCCGGTAGCAGCCAACTTTCCACGTTTGTCATGAGCTTCGACAATTCCTTTCTAAAATTCTATTTGGTATCCTGTATTATTTAGCTGTGCTACACTCAACAAATTGTATTTCAGACCTTCAACCCAATATACATCATCACATTTAGCATTGTCAAGAAGTGTAATAGAACCTTTACCTTTCATAGGACATGGTGCATCATTACCAAATCTTACATAACCTCCATCATAATCTTCTAATTTAACAAACTTGTGTTTATCACCTATCATGTGATGTGAGCATCCACTGTCTATGATCCAAGAATCATTTTTATTTATGTGTGATATTAAGGCTTTTTCTTCATACCTTTCTTCATCTGATCCATCTTTGATAGCCAGATATACAACTTCCTCAGTCTTAGTCTCATCCGATTTATCATCATTGAATTCCTCATCAGCTACTAGGCATGTCTTTCTTTCTCTCCTTCTGAAGTCTCGGTGTCTTTTGTATTGGTTGTCTTTCTGTCTATCATCTTGGTAATCTTTCTTTTCATCATTTTTGTTAGGACAGTTAGAATCCATATGTCTAATTTTATCATAGTTAAAACATTTTAAAGGTAATTTCACTTTATACTTACCTTTGCCTCTCAGAAACCTTTTGGCTAATAATGCTTCAAACTCTTCTTGCTTTCTGATTTCCTCATATAGTTTGTGTACTTCTTCCATGTTTTTGCGAAATCTCTCACTTGCTCCACTGTGATTTCCTTCAGCATACTTAGACATTCTATCATTGTAATCTTCAGATTCATTGAGATGAAAAGAACTGAATACAGATTCAACTTTGTTTACAGAAGACCCACTGTTATCAAAATTACTTAACTCAAAAACATGTAGCTTACCGATAGTAGCATCGAAGGAGGCTGGCATGTTTGGTACAAACCTCAATTCATTTATTGCAGAGACTCTAATGGCATAAGCAGGTAGAAGTATTCTCAGCAACTTACTTGTTACATCCTTTTCTTCAATAGTTCCTCCTGCTCCTTTGATTTGATTGACAATTTCCTTTAACCTTGTACTGTATTGGATTATGTTTTCACCTTCATTCATTCTCATGGATTCAAGTTGTCCTCTTAGACTATCTTCTTTTTCTCTTTGAACATGTTCATCTCCACCATACACAAATGTGAGCTTATCCCACATTGCTTTGGCATCATTACAACCTTCTAGATCATTAAACTCTGAGTTAGTCAAAGCTGATGTTATTTCTATTATTGCTTGAATGTGTTCTTGCTTTGCCTTTATTTCTTCCATTGTCATAGGGTAGGTGCTAGGTGCATTGTAATCATTCTCCAGATAATATGTTGCATATTCTCCAATTCCTGATAAGTGCAGCTTCATCCTTTTTTGCCATGTGGTGAAACTTGACTTGTTTAGCTTTGGTGCATCCCTTTTATACATCTTCAAATCTTGCCTCAAGTACCTTTAAACTTTTTCTTTCGGAGTCCTAGCTCTGATACCAATTGTTAGATAGATGAGAGGGGGGGGGGGGTGAATTAGATAACCTCAATAATAATTACTCTAATCAGATTCAAACTCGGTAGCATTTACTTGATATGCAACTTATGACTATAAATCATTCAAACTCATAAACAGATAAACATAAAACATTAAATCACATTTGACACCAGATTTAACATGGAAACCCTAATAGGGAAAAACCACTATGGGATTTCAGACCCACAAGAAAATATACTCTTCTAGAGTATGCTCAGTTAAAAGCAAATCCTGTTAAAGATTACATACACATTGCTAGGTGTGACCCAGTTAAGGGATTTCCCTCAGATCTGTTAGAATCTTCACTTTGTTAGAAGTGACCTTGTCAAAGGATTTCAAACACTCATTCAGAATGTTACCTTCCAAGAGGATTTACAAATAAGACTATTAAGTCCACTCGGTTAAGAGATTTCCTGTCACTTACAAACATAAATAACAGTAATAAAATATATCTGCAACTTCACATCTAAAATGCTAAAGCAGATTCTATGTGCTCAATATGCTCAAGATAATCTTGTCATAAAAATTATCTTTCTCCTTGCTGGGCTTCTCAATCTGTTCTTCAATCAGATCTTCAGTCTTCTGTACTCGGTAATCACCTCTGCAGCATCACTGTGCTTCAGTTTGCCTACTATCTTGTTCTTCAACTACTCTTTATTTATAAGCAATTCCCAACCGCTTAATCTCCTTAATCACATATCCCATGATTAATCTTAGCCATCAGATCTTCAAACTTGACTAGGTTCATTGTATCCTTCGATCTGAAAAATGTTTTATCTTGCCTTGAAACTTGTATCCTTCCTTGGTACTTGTGCTCGATTAGGACCGTTCAATATGTGTTGTAGATCTTACTCTTGAATATTAATTGTCGTTGATCCTTAACAAACTTCTTGCACGACATTCCTATCTTCAATAAACCTCCAGCTCATTGGCATCCTTCATTAAATAATGTATACACTTTATTTAATGCATTATGTAACTGCTCGGTTGATACTCGGTTAATACTGAACTTTACTCAGTAGACATTCTCTTCTCGGTGACTTTTTCATTAATTAACCAACATCGGTAACCTTGGAGTTTACCGACTAGCTCCTTGCTTAGTAAAATAGAATAGTATCAAACCTTTACTCATTCTATTACATGAAATCTTTTCCCCTTCTAGTTCAGTCGTTGAATACATATATATAGGATATCAAAACAATCAAAACATCATAATCTCATCACTGTCAAACTCGGTAATAGTTGCCCATTGAATAACTTATTACTCCCCTTCATTTTCACATTCTTTCTATGTCATTTACTAACATCTTTATACTCATCAAACCATACTTTTTAAGATATGGCAACATCATACTGAATCAGAAAATCAATTGCTTGACATCAATGACAAAATAATAATATTAAGACAGTAATAATCCTTTATCAATTATATCATTCATCTCCAACAACCTTCTCAATATCATCAACCATCAAACTTATTGTAATGCCAACAATCTCCCAACTTATTGTAATGCCAACAGTTAGATGACCCACCATAGATTGAAACCGATCAATATCTAAATCTTTTGGAACATTAGTGGTGAGCAAGGCCTTGTCCAGGATCTCTTTGTGAGTAGAAGAGATTTTTAGTAATTCAAAGATGGAAATTTGAGCATTTGTCCTTTTCAGTTGTTCAAGAATGCTATATCTAGAGGATGATGATGAAGTTAGTTATTTAAATTTATCAAATGTTGTTTCTTTTTGTTTGTTTGACAAAGTTGGTAGGTTTGATGTTGTTTGAGCAGGAGTTGAAGAACTATCTCCTTAGAGAGTGACTTTCTTTTGAGAATGGGGCATAACATTTGCATGTCGTGATTCATGTTGTTTGTCTTTGATTATAATCACATTGCAATATTCAATTTGGGAAGACTCAATCATGTTGATGACATTGTCATTGCTGGTATAAGTGTAATTTACTTTGGCACCTCCTTTTGTCTTTGAGGAATCACCTTGTTCGTAAACAAGTAAAGGGTCCTTAAAAGCTTTGTGATCAGCATTTGTTGGGTGATTCCTAATAACAATTTTACTAGCATCTATGAGATCTTGAATCTCATGCTTGAGCTTCATGCAATTGTTTGTGTTATGACCTTTGTTTCGATGGTATTCGCAGTATTCATTTTCTCTCCACCATTTTGGTTTGACTTCTGGATCATATGGCCTAGAATTATCTGGTAACGTTATCAAATCGTTTGCCAATAAAGTTTTGAAAGCGGACTTGTATGATTCTTCTAGAGGAGTGAATTCATGTCTAGGTTTCGAAAGCCAAGGTTTCTCTTTGAACCACTCTTTTACTTTCTTCGGAGGATTTTCTATTGCGGTTTCAGCTCCTTTGAGTGCTTGCGTGCCACTAGCCAAGTTAAATATTGTGGGCTTTGAGTTGGTTTTAATAGTGTCTACCACTCCGTCATTAACAATGTTCTTATTGTTGTCTTTGCCATATTTCCAATACTTGTTCTTTTCTTTAGAGCTAGATCCTGGTTGTGTTTCTTTTCAAGGTGAGATATCTCCTTTCTTTATAAGCACATCTTCCATTTGGATAGCATTATATACCATTTTGTTGAATGATAGGTGCACTTGCATTTGGATACTATATTTCAATTCAGGGATCATATTGTTGACGAATATATCCATTTTCTCAAAATCTGGAATAGGTCGTGAATATCTAGAGAACATCTTTCTCCAACATTGGAGGAAAGTGAGAAAAGGCTCCTCTATTTTCTATTTGGTATTGCAAAGCCCGATCATAGTAATGGGGTGTCAAATGTTACAGGAGTATTGTTGTAGAAACAGTTGGATTAATTCTTCAAAAGTTTTTATTCCCTTAGGTAGACTTGAGAACCATTCCATAGCTTGCCCTCCCAAACTTCTTGGGAAAAGGCGCATGAGATACGTTTGGTCGTACATGAACTCCATACATAAAGCACAAAATTATCTGATATGGTCTTGGGGGTCTGAGTTACCATCATATTTGTCAAATTTTGGGATCTCAACTCGTGAAGGAAATGGAGGCATGTATAGGTTTTTATCAAATGGAAATGGGCATATTGTCTCTAGAGAATATTATTTTGGGGATTTATCCTTGTTTTTCAGTTCTGTGATCTCGGTCCGTAAGGCTTGTAATTGTCTATGTACCATTATTATAAGTGATTCTTCCTTTTTAGTGATGAGAGTCTAAACGTCATAACCAGTAGGAAGTTTAGCGCCTTGTTTTGATAGTTCTAGAAAATAGTCTTCTTTTTCTCTAGCCATGATAACCTTCATCATTTTTTGGAAATCTTATCCTTTTGACATCTATGAATATCAGTTTCTGGAGGTTTAGAGTCTTTAGATTCACTTGATGAGGAATCATTGTCGGTAACATGAATACTGAGGTTGTCTTCGACATTTTATTCTGTTCCAGGTATAGTGGGAGATAAAGGTTGATCAAAAACTGGTATATCTTATGATGAAGGTTTATCAGTGAGCATGTCCTTTACGTAAAATGGGTTATCTTGATATGAAAAGGATTTCCCTTTGCCTTTGGCATCTTTCTTATGAGAACTTTTGGTTTGAATAGGCATTTTTATTGACTGATGTGACCTAAAGCTGTTTGTGATGCAAAAGTCAAGATCAAATTCAGAGCTAGTTGCTCAGTTAACATATTGATTGAGAGAAGCAACTAAAATTTAGTCTAGTTTCAGGAAAGATCTATCATGTGTAAGACGTTTATCTAAGTTGATTCGAGAGAAGTGACTAAGACTCAGTCTGGTTTCAGGAAAGATCTATCCTGTGTAAGACGTTTATCTAAGTGACTTAAGTTTGATAAGTAATTTGATTGAACTAGCTGAAAGATGTTCGACAAAATCGTGCAACACAAATGGTAGAGGTACACTGTTTTGATCTGTTTATGCTCAGGATGATGATAAACAGTTTAATGCTCATTGTAGACTATTTTAGGTAATTTTGACTATTCTGGACTGACAAAATCAAAGATTCATACGATAGGTTTTATAGGACCAGACTACAGTTTAATAGCTTCAGGACGATGACAATAGTGTTTCGTATGAGTTGCTGCCTAAGACCGTATGACAGATGGGTATGTCTGAAATGACAAATTGATCAATGCAATGGTTTATTATACGATACAGGATGTAGGCTCAAACAATAGTTCCCTAAACAAGACGACGTATAATGTCTCAAACGACACATAATGCAGGCTTAAACGATAGACTGTTAGGATCGATGGAATCTCGTACGAAAATATGTATGTAGCAAGACGATAAATCAGAAGACTCGTATGACTGTTTACTAGAAAAAGGCAAAATTCTAAGTTTTCAATGACTGAGTATGACCAGTTTTGAGGCGGACTGAGTTTTCACTGATTGACGATGACCAGTTTAGAGGTAGACTGAGTTTCGACTAGGATAGACTAGTTTTGACACAAATAGAGTTTTGACTAGGATAGACTAGTTTTGGCACAGATAGAGTTTCGACTAGGATAGACTAGTTTTGACACAGATAGAGTTTTGACTAGGATAGACTAGTTTTGACACGGATAGAGTTTCGATCACTGAGTTTGTTTCTTGTTTTCTCCAGTTTTGGTATTGCAATTTTAGTTTGAGGGATGAAAACACAGAAAACACGTAATATGAATAATAACTCCAATCACAACATGCAAACCCTACGGAAATTGGTGAGAGAAGAAAACCTTTGCTTGTAGACTCAGGTACACACCCAATAGCTAATCAGAATATGACCGCTAAGTCTCACGCAATGGATTCTCAATGTCGTATTAGCCAACTCCAAACGCTAATGGGGGAACAAAATGACAAGTATCTTGGGAGAGTTACTATCTCTCTTGCACAAAGACTATCCCCCCTTTCAGAGGTGAACCAGATAGCTTCTAATTTTAATTGGAACTAGTAAGGGATCCATTCAGCACGTCGAGGTATAAACTCAATTAAGAGGTCTCCCAGCCTTGAAAACCAAGGTTTAATATACTCGAAGGTACAGAGGAGAGCTATTCCCGAGCACTGCCATTGACTTGATTTTCATCAAATCACATTTATTTTATAGTGGGTTGGAGTACTTCATGTTTAGTCGTTCCCACTTGGGTCGTTCCCCACTCACCGACCGTAATGACTATAGAGTTATTAGCTCCTCAGGAGGGCAGGCCCGCTAAAGATATACAAATCTCAAACTTAAAGAAAACGCCTCAAGGGTCTGGATTTCTAATTGTTTATAAAGACAAGAGAATACTCTCCTACCTCTTAGAATTTTCTTAAAACACGAAATACAAATTTGTTCTTTAACCAGATAGCAAGTTAGGTGCCTAAAAAATGAATTTAATGAATACACAATGTTTGCTCGAATCTCCTCAAGCAACCTGCAAAGACAACGAATCAGTAATCATATTGTCTTTGTGCAACAGGAATATTCTTCGACAGGAGTTATGCAAAAACTGATTAGGCTGTAAAAATTTCTTAGATAGACAGATAACAAGCCAGAGTCAACATCAGTATAATCAAAATTGAATAGAGAATCTGAAGAATGAAATCTACTTTTTTTTTAATCAAAAAATACAGATCCGTATGACAATTTTCACTGACTCGTACGATAATTCATACAAGATTGTATGATAATTGTAGTTTTTCATCCGAGACTGTGGGAAAACTCGTATGACAATTCGCAGAAACTGTACGAACGAAAATCTGAAAAAAAAAAAAAAAAATGTTTAGTCTCCGAGGCCGAAAAATGTAGTCTTCTGCCCCACGGTGGGCACCATAAATGTGTGTGTGAAAAAGTGGAATAAGTTTGTAAGATGCAAGACACAACACTTCAATTAAGTCATTACATGTATGGTTAGACAGATATAAGCATGAATAATAAAACCATAACAAATTGACCAATTGCCTTCTAAAAGATGAGAGTATAAGATTGCTCTAAGATTTGTATAAGCAATACCAGTGACTAGACTACACTAAGACGAAAGATTTAATCTATATGAGCATGATATTAAGCTAAATGGATGCAATATGGATGAAAGATTCAAGCAATATGGAGTAAACTAAATATGCAAAAAGCTAAACTAAGATGCAATAATCTCAAAAAGAAAGAACAATATATTCAATCTCTAGAGCAAAAAGTGTATACTAATAAATCTCCAGGGTGTTTTGAATGAGAGATGAAGGCTGAATTTATAGAGAATCACAAGAGAGATCAAGAAAAAGCCCAATTTAGGATTAATTGAAATAATTGAGAAATCAGATTCAGTTAACTTTGAGATAGATTCCAATTATAGTTTAATTGAAATGCATTCAGATTAGAAGTTCAAGTTGCATTGGAAATATAATTCAATTAATTCCATGCACTTAAGATGAAAAATAGGTAATCCTTTGATTTATTCAAGAAAAGAGTCTTTTCAATGTTCAAGTTGCATTGGAAATATAATTCAATTCATTCCATGCACTTAAGATGAAAAATAGGTAATCCTTTGATTTATTCAAGAAAAGAGTCTTTTCAATGCAACTGAACTTCTTTTTCTCAAAATCTTTGAGTTCCAATTTTAGAGAATGATTAAATTCCTTTTAATTGCTTTTCTGATTTCAAGTTCTCAATTTAGAAGAAAGAAATAATATCTTAAGTTTGATTTCTCTCTCAATTCAATTCTTTTATTTTATTTTCAATTTAACTCTTGCTTTGTATATTGATTCCTCTTTTGTGATAAATTAGTTCCTTTTTTTATGATTAAATGGCAATATTATTATTTAATTAAATATGCTAGGATATTTAACAAATTAAAATAGGATAATTGATCAAAATGATATTCTTGGAATGATTTAATTAATTAAATAAATATTTAATTAATATTGAGTTATTGATTTGCCATGTGACATTTGATGATTAAAGAATTAATAATGTGCTCAAGATTGATTTAATTGCCTTTGGTTAGGACCTTGGTGATGTTGTCAAGATTAGGGGTCCATGGTTTAGGTGACCATTTTTAGGGTATTACACTTCGTGTGTCCTCAATTTTGCAGGTCAGATCCTCGCTGCCTCATCTAGTATTGGGTTTCTATTCTCCACGCCTTTTGATGTCTTCCTGGGGATCGCTCCTTTTCCCCCAGTTGCACTCTCCTTGACAACCCCATCCCATTTGCAAACTAGCATAACTCTGATTCCTTTCGCCCCCTCCCGAAGCTCCTTTCGTAGGGAAAATGATCTTTGTTCCTTCAGAATTCCATCAGTATGCAGATACTGATAGGATTAACTGAGCTCAGAGAATCCAGAAAAGGAAAGCAAAAGACTCCCAAAAGTCAGCAGAGCCCTGTATACAGACCATTTTCAGCGAGGATCACCAAAATTTAGTATTTGCGTCCATGATGCCAAATATCGTCATGCCTTCCAATCAGATGCGGCCTGAAGACTATTCCATGCATGCCATTGGTATTGACCTGAGAAGAGCTCACTCGCAAGACATAATAGAGATCATAGAGGAGCCAAATAAGGTAGTCTCTTCATATTACCTAAAGCATTCTCGTCACCTGGAAAAGCTCACAATTGAGATAGAAAGGATAAAAGCTACAAATGAATAGCTCATGAGGGAGGGGAAAGCCAGAGAAGATGAAGTAACTGTTGGCCATTTGGTGGAATTGATTATTTGTTGCATTGATGTTTTGTCAATGATGCCAACACTACTTGTTTGGATGCTTTATTGGTACCCTTCTGGTCTCGGTAGGTTGAGTGGTTTCTGGTTAACTTGGATCTAGCATGATCTGGTAGGCTACGATATAGTTTGGTGATGGAATTGGCTTGTTCATGGTACTCATGGTCATTTTTGGTCAGTTGGTTTTGGTCTGGAGATCAGATGCTATCTTGTTTGCCTAGAAGCTTGGTTTCTGGTTCCGGCGAGGGTTTCACCGACAAAGATTTTGGTGGAGATCTTTGATTAATTGCATAAGTTGTGTTGGTGCAGCTTCTGGTGGAGTTTCTGGATGTTGTTGGTGATCATGTTCGAGACTTGGTGGTTGGAGATCATTGTTGTGGTGTATGGACCTATACAAGGTCCCGGTTGATTTAGGTTATGGATTGACTTTAATGTAACATGTGGATAGGACCTATTGATGTATTTATGGAATATCTTATGTGTTGATATTATTTGTTTGGTCTAAGGCCGACATGGTTTGTAATTATGTAATTGGTTTATTGTCTGGTGGCTGACTTGATTGTTTATGGTTGAGGGTTTTGTATATATAGATGTAAGATCTCATTGTAGATCATCATGGTTATTGTTAGAGGTCATGGTCAAGGAATGTAATGTGCAAATAATGTAATATCATTCAGGCAGAGGAGTTGGTCGATCATTGGAGATCAAATTGGGTTTATGTAAGAGGATTTAGTCCTCTGGTATTGAGCTTAACCGAAACTATACTAAGCCATAGGAGATGCTATCTTTTGTAGTTCAACACTTCTCTAGATTGTAGTCTAGATTTTCCCTTTATCGAGTTTTCCATGTACAAATCTTGGTGTTATGTGGATGGTATTTATTCTGTGATTATTGTTTATGCTTAATTGGTTTATCTGCTATTCCGGTATTAATGTTTTGGGTTCCAGTATTAAGGTTTAAATTTCTAATGGTTCCGGTAATCTATGACAACTGATTCACCCCCCCCCCCTCCTCTTAGTTGTCTTCTGGTTATTTGAATTGTCTAACAATTGGTATAAGAGCTTTGGTCCTCTCTACAAAAAGCTTAACCACTTGAGGAAGATCCTATGGTGACTAACAGTTCAAGTTCATTCAGTTCTTCTAGAACTATCTTTCAAAGGGATATTCCAAGGCTTGATGGAACAATTTACACAGTATGAAATATTCAGATGGAGACTCATCTGAGATGTCTTGGCAAGGAGATTTGGGAGATCACACAGAATGATGTCACACCCTATAATCCAGGATCTGGCAATCCCCCTCCGACAAACTTGGAAAAGGAGCTTCAAAATGATTGTAGAGCAAGAGAAGCCCACTTGTGTGCATTTTCTAATCAGCAAATAATGGGATTAACTGACAAATCATCTGGAAAGGCTATATGGGATAAGTTGGAGACTCTTAATGAAGGTGACCCTAAAATGAAGATTGCTAAACTTGATGGTTACTGGGCGAGATATCAAAACCTGAAGATGGAAGAAGATGAAAGGAATACTGCATTCATGGAAAGGGTAAATGAGATTGTTATGGGCATTCAATGTTGTGGTTGAACTCTAAGCGAAGATGAAATTGTTTCTAAATTCCTAAGAGCCCTACCACCGACTTACAAAATTAAGGCTACTGCTACTAATGAATTGAAAACAATGGCTAATACATATGTTAATAGAGATACTTTGGTTGGGAAACTATCTTCTTTTGAGCTTGAAGAATTTGGACCCTCTGGAGTTGTGAAGTCCGAACCTTCTTTTCATGCATCTACATCTACAACCAGTAAGCGAGACTGGAAAGCTTTGTATGCAAAGGAATTGGAAGATATGAAAAGAGAAGATGATGAGTTTGAGCAGCTTGAAGCATTATTTTCTAGAAGAGTACCGAAAGGACCGATAGGAAGTAAGTATGAAGGAAAAGCACCTTTTAAATGTTTTGCATGTAATAAGATTGGTCATTTTGCATCTAGATGTCCTGAAAGAAATTCAAGATTTTAAGAAAGAGTTAGAAGATCATTTAAGCCTAACCCTAGATATCAAAACAAGTATAAATACAAGAAAAATAGAGAGAAATCATGCTACATAGCGGACGAGGAAGGCATTACTGATTCTGATGATGAACCGACAGAAGACTCTGCTAGTGGATCCAACAATGGGAAGGAATGGGTGTTCCTGGCTATCAAGGAAGATAATCTGGCAATGGAAGAAAATGTACCTAAAGAGAAGACACTTGATGCTAAAATTGAAGACAAGGATGAATGGGTAATTGACAGTGGTTGTTCACATCATATGACTGGAGATAAAGGGAAGTTTCTATCTTTGCAAGAATTTGATGGTGGTCTAGTTAGATTTGAAGATGACAAGGCATGTATGATAAAAGGAAAATGAACTATATCACTGGATGGTAAGAACAATACTGACAATGTTTATTATGTTGAAGGTTTAAGGCATAATCTTTTGAGTGTAGAATAATTGGTAGATAAGGGATTTCAATTACCATTCAAGGATGGAAAATGCAAAATCATTAATAGATCTGGCTTGGAGATAGCAACCGGTACATGAATAAAAGGTAATATATTTCATTTGGACTCTAGTGAGAAGACATGTTTGATTACACAGATTGATGAGAGTTGGCTATGGCATAAGTGTCATGTGAATTTTGATTGCATTGTGAAGATCAGTTCAACTAAGGCAGATAGGGATATACCTAAGATTATGAAGCCCTATAATCCGTTATGTAAAGAATGTCAAATGGGTAAACAAGTCAAAACCTCTTTTAGGAGTATACAAGATAAATCAAATGATGTTCTTGATCTTATTCATACTGATTTGTGTGGCCCTGCTAGAGTTAAAAAATTTCAAGGTGATAGATATTTCATGCTAATCATTGATGATTATTCTAGAATGATGTGGGTTACTTTTTTGAAAGAAAAATTTGAAGCATTTGAAAAGTTTAAAATCTTAAGGCTAAAGTGGAAACTGAGATAGGATTGAAGATTAAGTGTTTAAGATCAGATCATGGTGGAGAATTCACATCCAGTGAGTTTAATAACTTTTGTGACAAGCATGGTATAAGAAGACAATTTTCTGCTCCCCGGAAACCTCAACATAATGGAGTTGTGGAAGGGAAGAATAGAACTATTTTGGATGCTGCTAGAATGATGATGATGTAAGCTAGTCTACCACATATCTACTGGAGAGAAGCAGTGCGTACAATGGTTTATAGATTCAATAGAGTACATATCAAAGGAGAAACTGGTAAGACACCTTATGAATTATGGTTTGGCAATACACCTATAGTTAAGTATTTCAGAATTTTTGGTAGTAAATGTTATATCGGGAGAGATGATATTATTGGGAAATTTGATCCTAGATGTGATGAAGACATATTTCTTGGTTATTCTAATGAAAGAAAATAATATAGATGTTATAACAAGAGATTGCAGAGAATTGTGGAGAGTGCTAATGTCAAAGTAGATGAGTTGAATAGAAGTCAAATCAGAGTATATGAGAAGGAACCGACAGTGAAAATGATTATATCTAAACCGATAGCACCTTTACTGGAACAAAGAGTTGAACCAGTTACTCCAATAGTATCAGAGAATTATACAGTAACTGAAGAACACGTAAGAGGAACATAAAGTCATAAGACTCCTAGGTATGTGAGATTGAATCATTCAGAAGATCAAATAATTGGGGATAAGAGCAATGGAGTGATGACAAGAAGAAGACTGGCAACTAATGAGGTATGTTTAATTTCACAAGTTGAACCGGTATCAGTAATTGAGGCATGTAAAGATGAGCATTGGTTGAAAGCTATGGAAGAAGAATTAGATCAGATTGAGAAAAAATACACATGAACCTTGGTTTCCCGATCTAAAAATAAAATTGTTATTGGAACTAAATGGGTTTTTTAGGAATAAATTGAATGAGGATGGTCAAGTTATAAGGAATAAGGCTAGACTGGTTTGTAAAAGATATTCTCAGAAGGAAGGAATTGATTATTGAGAGAGTTTTGCACCTATAGCTAGGATTGAAGCTGTAAGATTATTTCTTGCCTATGTTGCTTATAAAAACTAGAAGGTTTATCAGATGGATGTTAAATGTGCATTTTTGAATGGGGATCTTGATGAGGAAGTTTACATAGAGAAACCTGATGGTTTTTCACTATCAAATGATACAGATATGGTTTGTAGGCTAAGGAAAGCTTTATATGGATTAAAACAAGCACCTAGAGCTTGGTATGCAAGGTTGGATGAATATCTTTTGAAGCTTGCTTTTACTAAGGGCAGTGCTGACAATAATTTATATTATAAGATCACTGATGATGATATACTGATTATTGAAGTATTTGTTGATGACATTATTTTTGGAGGTGAAGATAAGTTATGCATATAATTTTTTAAGAATATGGAGAAAGAATTTGAGATGTCTATGATTGGTGAGTTAAAATTTTTCTTAGGTTTGCAGATTACTCAGACTGACAAAGTTATTTTCATCTATCAAACTAAATATGCTAAGGAATTATTGACGAAATTTGATATGGGAGATTCTAAACCGGTAAGTACTCCTATGGTTACAAGTGAGAAATTGACAAGAAAAGATGTTTCTACACCGGTAAATCCTACAAGATACAAATCTATGATTGGAGGTCTACTTCATTTGACTTAGACTAGGCCTGACATTATGAATGTTGTTTGTATTGTTTCAAGATTTCAGAGTGATCTTAGAGAAAATCATGAGATGGCAGTGAAAATGATTTTTAGATACATGCAAGGTACATCAAAATATGGCTTGTGGTACCCTAAGGATGATAGCTTTACTTTATGTGCATATACAGATGCTGATTGGGTTGGAGATGTTGATGACTAGAAAAGTACTTCTAGTGGAGCTTTCTTTCTTGGAAAGAAGTTGGTTTCATGGATCAGCAAGAAACAGTCATGTACTTCTTTATCTACTGCTAAAGCTGAGTATGTTGTTGCTGCTACTAACTGTACACACGTTTTATGGATGAAGCAAATTTTGAAGGATATAAAGGTGGATTGTGATGCATAGATAGTTATTCACTGTGATAACTCTGCTGCTATTGATATATCAAAGAATCTGGTATTTCATTCCAAAACAAAGCACATATCTATCAATTATAGCTTTTTGAAGGAGAAGGTGGAAGCAAATGAAGTTAGACTGGTTTATGTGAACACTAAAGAGAAGATTGCAGATATTTTCACTAAACCTTTGCTCAAGGAATCATTTGAGTACTTGAGAGATAGATTGAGAGTTTTTGCCCCTCCGGTAGAGACTTGATTGATGCAGTTTGGCATTAGTCCGACATGCATTATCATAGATACTATTCATTCCAGCACTTATGTGGGATGCTACTGCTCAGGGGGAGTAGTCAACTTTGTGATCTAGTGGTTTATGTTTTTTCTTTGATATTTTTGTCAGATTTCTGGCATTGATGTCAAAGGGGGAGTGATATTGATGTGGAAAAGAAAAAGAAAGTGAAAAAGAAAGGGGAAGTGATAGTGTTGTGAATTCAAATCTTTACAGAGATATTATTCATAGGGGGAGATATTGATATTCAGAGCTATATATGGGAGATTGTCTGTTGTCTTCCATAGGGGGAAACTTGTTTGGCATTTCTTGGTACTTAGATGTTTTTCACATCTAGTGTCACCATCAATGCTAAATAGGGAGATTGTTGGCCATTTGGTGGAATTGATTATGTGTTGCATTAATGTTTTTTCATTGATGCCAACACTAGTTGTTTGGATGCTTTACCGGTACCCTTCTGGTTCTGGTAGGTTGAGTGTGGTTAACTTGGATCCGACATGATCCAGTAGGCTCCGGTATAGTCTGGTGATGGAATTGGCTTGTTCATTATACTCATACTCATATTTGGTCAGTTGTTTTTGGTCTAGAGATCAGATGCTATCCTGCTTGCCTAGAAGCTTGGTTTCTGGTTTTGGCGAGGGTTTCACGGGCAGAGATTTTGGTGGAGATATTTGATGAATTGCATAAGTGGTGTTGGTGCAACTTCTGGTGGAGTTTCTGGATGCTGTTGGTGATCATGTTCAAGACTTGGTGGTTGGAGATCATTGTTGTGGCGTATGGACCTATACTTGGTCCCGGTTGATCTAGGTTCTGGATCGACTTTAATGTAACGTGTGGATAGGACCTATTGATGTATTTCTGGAATATCTTATGTGTTGATATTATTTGTTTGGTCTAAGGCCGACATGGTTTGTAATTATGTAATTGGTTTATTGTCTGGTGGCCGACCTGATTGTTTATGGCCAAGGGTTTTGTATATATAGATGTAAGATCTCATTGTAGATCATCATGGTTATTGTTAGAGGTCATGGTCAAGGAATGTAATGTGTGAATAATGTAATATCATTCAGGTAGAGGAGTTGGTCGATCATTGGAGATCGAATTGGGTTTATGTAAGAGGATTTAGTTCTTCAGTATTGAGCTTAACCGGAACTGTACTCAAACATAGGAGATGCTATCTTTTGCAGTTCAACACTTCTTTGGATTGTAGTCTGGATTTCTATGTAGTCAGTGAGGCTCCTTTTGTGATGAGAAATGTGCTCTAGGTTGTTGGCCTTCCTGCAAGTGCAGGCCCCTTCATTGTAATTCACATACTTACTGCAGAAGTATTATCTGGTCATGGATAGGCTTCCCACCGTGGTTTTTCCCTTTGCCGGGTTTTCCACGTACAAATATTGGTGTTATGTGGATGGTTTTTATTCTATGATTATTGTTTATGCTCAATTGGTTTATTTCTATTCCGGTATTAATGTTTTGGGTTCTAGTATTAAGGTTTAAATTGCTAATGGTTCAGGTAATCTATGACAACTGATGCACCTCCCCTCTCAGTTGTTTTCTGGTTATTTGAACTGTCTAACAATAACCCAGCTGCAGTCCTCAATACTGTAAGAAAAGGATGAGAGAGATAAACTTCAAAAGACATTGAAGCAGTCAGAGGGCATGTTGCACACAGAGAAAAAGGCCAAACAAGTAACTTTCGATCAATTACTTGATAAAACACGTGAATTATTGCACATTCAATCTACCTCCTCCGATATGGCCCAAATTCAAACTCAGTTGTAAGAAGCCATTGTAGAAAGAGAGAAGGAGCATCAGGAATTGGTTAGCACTCAAAGTCTTCTAGTAGAGGAGAAAATAGCAAAAGATAAGGTGTTGCGGGACTTCCAGAATTTGCAGGCTCAATTCGCTCAAGAGATCCGTGATTCTCAAGTGGTCATGTTGAAGCAAAAGGCAAAAAGAAAGCAACTTCAAGAGAAAGTGCAAGATAAACAAACTCAAATCATAATATTACAACACCATGTTGTAGAGCAAGCTAGAAGTTTGAAGCAACTGCATGAGAGATTGGAAGCTAAGGAGTCTGAGGTACAACTTCTCTCAAAGTTACCAGTTTTGCAACTTTCTCCTCCCACGGATGTCACTTATCTAATGCGAGAGCTTCATGATGCGTATTGGGAAAAAATAAAGAAATTTGTCCCTCGTAGAACCAACTTTAAGGTTCTTAACAGTTGCCCAAGGTGTGTGCGCTAAGGCAAAGCTTTCCATTGAACAAGTTGATCAAGAGATGTCGCCTAGAACCTCTGAGGCCTAGAAGTTGGTTAGCTGGCTTTACATCGCCCCTTCCCATGAGCTTAATGCAATTGGGATCACAGATTTTGAGGAAGTGGTTCAAAAGGCCAACCTTTTCATCAATTATGGAAAGATAGCCAAGCAGGGTGCTTCCACTTTGTCCATTCTAAGAAGCTCAATAGCCCAAGTTGTAGAGCGTCTTGAAATTTTTGTTAAGTTCATCCCACCCTCTCCTTTCTTTCCTAATGGTTCAATTTTGAACACAGACCGGCTCTCTAGCTTGATTGTTCAGAAGAAGCAGGACCTTTATTACCTCCAAGCTTTGAGTAATCCTCCCAAGGCAAATGAGTTCGAGGCCTTTTTCCATCCTTTGGCCAATCTTGTCATTGTGCTTTAGTTTGCTCACAAGGATCCTAAAGAAATTCCTTTCAATAATGTCGGCGAGTTAGATCAAACTTTTCAAGCTCTCGAGGCTCAACCCATCCTTTCCATAGAAGATTGGTCTCCCTTGCAATAGCTTTTAACAAGATTTTCAAGCCAGAGCTTTAAACCTGGTTGGCGAACCAGGATTTTTGGGTATCAACATCCTGTGGGCGAGATTTTCCCAAGAGTCGCCAAGAAATATAGACTTTTAGTGTACCTTGCCCCTTTCGAGGAGTTAGCTTCTCTTTTCCCCCGACCGAAGTCTTTTTCACCCTAAGTTTATTTTTGTCTCTCCACGTCTTCAACTTCCCTTTTGCCTTTGCCATGAACCCGAGTGGTGTTGACACATAGTAGTTGGTTGTTTTGTTGTTTTAAGTGGGCCCATGCCTACGAAGCTTGTGTTTAAAGCCTTTTTTGTTCTCTCCACGTGGTAGTTCTTCACGAGGCGCTAAGTGTTTTTCATCTCATCTTCAATACACTCCCTCCTACTACCACGCTACGTTTGAGGTAACCTCCAAGCATTCTTGTTCTATCGTTGCAGAGGTAGTGGTTTTTGGGACGCCAACGGTTTGCAGTTTAGGCGTAGTGGTTGCAGATTCCTCTGTTTCAATCCACAGTTAGAATATTCGATTGCAATTGTGATGAAAGCCAAATCTTTTTGTTCAATCGGTTGAGAGGTTGTTTCATGGTTGTCGATGGATGCCAACGATACTGTTAGTTCTGGGTGATCTCTTTGTTTTCTCCTTCGTGCAGTTAGCTCGGGTTTATATATAGGATGCTTTTTGCTTTTGAAGGGGTTTAGAACTTTTAGAGAATACATACTTCTTGCTAGGAAATTTTCGGCCTTGAATTTGTCTTTGTATTTTTTAAAAACCGTGATAGTCAGATTATGCCTTCGACTTTTATGGATATAGCTTTTCTTTCTGCAATAGTCTTTTCTTGTGCCTTTATGTAATTCTGGTTGACTTCTGAGATATATGTTGTAAGACTTTGTGGATTAAACTATGTTCTCATACTTGTTATCTAACAGATGAATGACATATATAGCTCTTTATGTGTAATAAGCAATTGTTTGTATTCAAATCTTGATTTTACTGGGCATGTAGATTGTTGAATGGGCTTCAGAGTTGCATATGCATGAAGTTATTTATGCTTATAGCTTAGGTCATATCTTAGCGCACCGCTATAGAATATTTTTGTTTCAAGTTTTTCCTCCTATCCCTTTTCGTCCCCCCTATGTATGAGGAGTCGACTTCTAAAATCCCAAAGGTCACTCAGTGAGAAACGTGCATGTCCCCCATCACTGAGTTTCCCATAAGGTTGTTTTCCTTTAAGAGTAATTTTATAGGTCAACAACTCCCTTAGTGAGAAAAAAATTCATCTAGAATTTAGTCTCTCTTTGATGGAAGTCTTTTAAGTTCTTCACCTACTTGGAAATGTCAACTTCCATTGTCCATTGATTTGCATAATTAGATGGTGTAAATGTTTTCTCCTTCTTAGTTAGTGATACTATAGGGCCAACCCAATTTTTTCTCATCCTTTCTCCCATGGAAGATCTCTTCTTTGGCAAAAATATTGAAGCTTATTTCCCATGTCAATAATAGTTCTTCTTGTTACCACTAACTATATGTAGACTTCTATGTGTTTCTCATAGATCCTTAGTTAATTGGTTTATCTTCTCATAGGTTATTTTAGGGATTCTAATTTTGTTTGCAATCTTCCTTTTTCACTCATGTGGGTTGAATTCCATGAAGTTAGAAGTAGCTTTATGTTGGTGGATTCTCTCCTTGAAGTAGGATTGATTTTTGTTGTTTCACAACCTCTTCTTTATTTTGGTAGATCTGTCTTTTGTTGGCAAATAAACACAGACATCTTGTTTTCCAATTTATACTTGTTTTCTATGGGTTAGATTTTATTCTTCATTGTCCATTATTTTCCTTTGTAGACTCTTCAATTGCCAATTTTCTCATTAGCAAAAGTTCCTTCAATTGCATATTTTCTTCATAAGTGGAAGTTTCTTTATTGTTAGAAGTTTGTCCAATATATGAGTTTTTGTCTTTGGTAGAATTTTTTTAAGGTATTGTCCACTTAACAAAATTAAGTTCCATTCTTTAGTCATCTCTAAGGTCCGATGGTGTAGATTATCCCCTTCTCCAAAGGTGGTAGTAGTATTGGGTCCACCATGGTTTCACTTATGCTCATTTTTTCGTTAGTAGACAATGCCAAACAAATATTACTCATTAGCAAAAATTCTTCCTTCAACACTATATTTGAGCATTTAAGGGTTGATTTACTCATGTTTTGTCTATGCGAATTCTTTAAAAAATTTAGTCTATGTTTGGTCCAATGCATTCCTATTAGCATATTTATGTAGAATGAAGTAAGGCCAATGTCTCCAGACCCCACAAGGGGAAATGCCCCTCAAACCTACTAGTGATTATCACCCTTGAGCCTTTACTCTCACGACATGGAGAAATGATTTACATTAAACGAGACTACATAGATCAATTATGCCTCTGGATTCTATGTTAACTTTTTGGATTCAATGCTTATGAGCAAACTTCCCTAAGATAACTAGAAATGTAGTGATTTTTTCACCACATTTAAGTTTTAATAAAATTCTCATTTGATTAAAATTATATAGAGCACATGACATGATAGGCTTATTATTTATAGTGACCTCCTTAAAATTTAATGTAATCTTTCCCCTTCCCGTATGAGGAGTGTGGGGAAAGTAATTGAATAAGGAGACTTATTTTAAGTTAGCTTTCTTTTTAACCTCATTCATTTGATTCTCCTATTTGTATCAGTGGTTAAGATTGCATATTTTCTCTTTTGACAATCTATAAAATAGGGTTTCCCCTATTTGTAAATGATCTTTGAGGTTGTTAATCAATATATTGTCTCTACTTTTTTTGCTTAACAACTTGCTTTGAAGAGTGACCTTTGTCTTGTTGTTTTGCATATAATGAATGCCCACTAATGGTCCTAAAGTGAAAGCGAGTTAAACCAACTTTGACTCTAGTCATTTATAATAAATATATGGTTGAATGTTGTAGAGTATATTTATTATTTTGAAACATCATCCCCTTTTACTTTGTCCCTCCATAACCATTACCACCTCCTATCTTTTTTGCTACACTTTTCAACCTTCTTTGAAGGTTGTTCATATATTTGAGTTGTGCATGTGGGGATTCAACGTTATCACCTTAAAATCGACATATGTTAAACCATCGTTGTATGTATAATTTTGGAGCATCAATATTATGATAAAAATACTAGACAACCATATAATATGTCTAATCAAATCAGTATAAAGTTAATGCTAACTGATACTACAATAATATCCTCTCATATTCTCTAATTGATAGTTCTATGACACTCAAGAATACAAAAAAACGTCTGAGAGAATGCTTAAAAGTGAAATATTCTCACATAAAAAATTACATAAAGTTTACTAAATAGATCAAGTCTGAACTCCTAAAATTATAAAAATATGATCAAGGTAAGCGCAACTTAGGTAATGGGAAAGTGGAAAACATGAATGAAGAAAGTGCAAGGCAAAACATGTGGAATTTAGAGGGTTGGAAGAATTTAGGGAAATGTGGGATAAAAGTGCAGGGCAGTTAGTGGGATGCAAATACTAGATTCCGAGGCGGGACCCACACGCTCACAAAGCCACGTCATCGAATTTCGCGCAGGAATATTCCTAAATGCCAGAGCTTATCCGATAAGGTAGAGGGAATGTTTATTTTGGAGGGTTGTTTGCATAACTGGTTTACCGTTTGACGAAGGGTGGTTACTGGTTTATGGTTAGTAGAAATGAGGAATGAGGAATCGGGAATCTTTTATGAAATGCCCAGATTCGGATCAGGATGCGACGCCCCGACCCCGAATATGCAAACCCAATACAAATAATATCAAATTTTACCTCCCTCAAATTTACTCTCGCCATTTGCACAGGATGCCCACTTAATTATTTTGTCTGACCACCTTCAAATTTTAATGTCCGGTCGCATCTCTATGAATGGCTGTGATTCTTTGCTTCAGAGCAGATTAAAGCTGGTTCCCAACTGTTCTTCTTCCTCTTCATCTTGTTTTACTTTGGGTCGTCTTATCATTTTTTTTTCCTACTTTGAAAAGTTTATTCCTCCAGTTAGATCCTATATTCCAAAGGGCAATATTTGGATTGTGTCCGAAGGCGGACGGATCAACGGGAGAGGTAGAGGGAATATGTGGGGGAAGAACAGAATCCTCATGGAGAACGACCACTTTTCTTGTGCATTCTCATAAATCAGGGCTCTGCACAGTCCAAAGGCTCTAGTTTGAAGTCTGAATGCAGGGTAATCTGAGTTCTTGAAATTGGGACCTGGTTTCGATTCTTTTGAATTTGAAGGGGGGAAACTGGGAGGTTTCTCCGATTTGTGATTTTGTTTAGGATCAAGCAGGATGATTTTCTGAATCCTTTGTGGGTGTTTGTAACATTTTTGACAGAATTAGAAGGATATTGCAGTGGATGCCGTTTACAAGCAGGTGCTGTTTTGTTTTGGCATTCATCTGAAATGCTGGGATGAGTTTAGAATGTTGGGCTGCAACAGATAGATCTGTGTAGTTGAAATGGGGATGCCTGGAGAATTGACCTTGAATTATGGACCTTCCACAGCCTCAGCTTCCAGCGCTTTGAAGGCAATCTCCCTTATGGGTGATGACAAGGAGAGAGTGAGAAAGCATGAAGAATATATCAAGAGGCTAGAGGAGGAGAGATCAAAGATTGAAGCATTTAAACGAGAACTTCCTTTTTGTATGCAGCTTGTCAATGATGGTAAGGATTTCTTCCATTAACTTCTGTATCCCCTACGATTACAGGAATACAAAATTGTGCATTTTTTCCTATTTATTTCGAACATCTTTACTGCGTTTTTAGTTGCATTGGTTTTGAATGTGTCATCTCATACAGCCATTGAAGCCTCCAAAAGGCAGTTGGCTGACTGTCAACACTCCTCTCACGACGAGGGCCAACAAGAGTCTCCTGATACAAATGGAAGACCTGTGCTTGAGGAATTCATTCCTATCAGAAAAAAAATTGGCACGACTGATGAGAAATCTAACGAAACTCATGCCAAGAAACCAAGGCTCATGAATGGTGATAAGCCTCACTGGATGATTTCGGCTCAGTTGTGGAACCCGGATCCTCATTCTGTCGACAGTACAAACGTGGTAAGCTAATCTTTCATCCTTCTTTAATTTTATGGTTTTTAGACCCTAACCACAAGCCCTTGAATTTCGGTTTCTGTGGAAATAGCTTATGTCAATTATTGAGAGTGATAAATATAATTTATCTACAGAAGCCAGTATATGTGGAAGAATCTTTGAAAGAGCAGAATTCTCGGCGGATACAGTCTGTTACTTCAAACACCAAGCTGTTTTCGGATTCAAAACAGAGAGTGGGTGGGGCATTTCAGCCATTTTCAAAAGAAAGAAAAGTGATCAGCCCTGTGCCCATAAGATCTACTTTGCAAAGGACGTTACCAGATCTTGGTTTATCACCTGCTGAGCATAAGCATGATGTTGGTTCATCATTGACGGACAATGAAAATAAATGCTTGAATGCTACTGCTAAAACAAGAAGTAGATCCAGAGAAAGCACAGAATTACCAAGACAGGTACAAGGAAAGGAAGCTACTGCAGTCTCCAATGCGGTAAATACACCTCCAACTACATCTGCAGGCAACCCTCCTCAATCTCAAGCACAAAGGAAAAGTAGAAGGTGTTGGTCAGCTGAATTACATAAACGGTTTGTGAATGCACTGCAGCAACTCGGTGGTTCGCAAGGTGAGCCTTTTGTTATCGGGTTTTTGTTTAGCCTGGTTATCTATAATAGGCCTACTTCAGCTTTGCTATTTAGATTTATGCATATTTCCTGAAAGGTTGACACAACAAAGGGTAGAGAATTCCAACAGATTACCTTTAGGATTTTATGTTAGCCCAATGCCAAGCATGCTGCACCAAAGGTCCAACTTGAAGTTTGGCACATATGACCTCATATCATAGGGGTTTATACTTTTCAGTATGTGAATAACCCTTTTCATGTCAATCTAAATTGCTTTGGACAAGGGATAAGTTGGGTCTATCTGTGTTCACTCAAGATCTTTCTCACTTAAGTGACAAAATATGTAGAACTAATAACTATTTAGTTGTCTTAAAAAAATACCGGCTATGAGCAATCTACCATCTCTTGATTAACCCTGCATTAACAAGTTTCTGATTTGTTGGGCAGTGGCCACACCAAAGCAAATCAGAGAGTTGATGAAGGTTGACGGACTTACAAATGATGAGGTTAAAAGCCATTTGCAGGTATATACATTTTCCAAACCACTTTGTATCTATGGTTTCAAAGTTGGATTTTAATGAAAAATGAAATAGGGTGAGTTTTTGATGAACTGGGTGGCTTGCAGAAATATCGGCTGCATACTAGAAGGCCTAGTCCACCACAAAGTACCAATGCCCAAGCACCTCAGCTAGTGGTTCTTGGGGGTATTTGGGTTCCTCCGGAATATGCAGCACATGCATCTGCAGCAACCCAGCAAGGGCAGAGTCATTACAGTCCGCTATCCACAACAGCTGCCTCCCCATCTCAGCCACACTACTGTCAGGCTTCCATTCCTTATTCCCAAATCAATTCATCAGCTTCCCAATTCCACCTTCAACAATCACTTTACTGTAACTTGCAACATCAACAGACTTCTTCACATTCTCATAGCTCCCCACAAGGATCCTTACAATGTAATGGCCAATTGTCAGAAGCCAGGGGAACATCTGTAGAGGGTGGTGGGAGAGAGGAAAGTGTGGGAGAAGATGGGAAATCAAATAGTTCTAGTTGGAGAGAAGAAGAGTATGCTGAAACCACAGGAAGGAGTTAGTGACAGAGAAAACAAATTTTGGATGAAAATGATGAGGCTGCAGAAGACAGCGGAGTCAATGTTGAAAAGGGAATGTTGGAAACTAAGAGATTCGGACTAGTATCTATCTGTATTAGGAGATTGTAACCTCAGCCTTCTATAGATGGATGGTAATGTGGATTGGTTTAACCATCCGCAGAGTGTAGATTTTTTATGACAGCTGAATAAATTTTGTGGGTGAATGACTTATCCATTCATCAACCATGATCATTTTGTAAGCTAAATGCCAAGTTGAATTATCTTGCTAGGGTTTGTCTCTTCTGCTACAGGTAATAATATTTGAAACATGTGTTACTTTCTTGATCTCGAGATTATTTAATAGGCTTCAGGTATACTCAAACATAACATAGTTGATCGTGTGTGTCATCAAACTAGAAAGCATTTGGAAGATTAGTAAAGACTAAAAAGCATTATAGAATGGCCAGAGTACTTGTATTCAACCTAAACCAATATTTGCTGTAATTACCAGTGTACACTGTGGCTATAGCTTATATCATGAGCTACAACCCTATTGGGGGATTTGGACTCATATGGCACGGTCACCTCCGATTTGGTAATTTCACTACTGCAATTTTGGTAGAGTTGAAGTAATACAAATGTACAATTAGTTCGTAAATGTGTAACACAATATCTGTCCAAGTATTAAGAGAATCTTAGAGATGCATCTTGTGAAACCCCAATATTTGTATTGCCTTTCCATTCACCGAACCGGAAAAAGGTGAAGGAGATTATCTAGGTCAGGCCAGTTCTTCACCCCTTTAATATCTTTTCTTCTTAAGATTTATTGTCCCGTTGTTTACATTTCTGTGATTTCTGATTCCAAATTTATAAGAACCGCCATTTGTGTTGTAATGCTTGCAAGCATGCGCAACTGATATTTTTCAGAGTAAAATAATAAAGTTTTCCATCGGTACAGTTCACTAGCATTATACTTTCACCTGATGCAGAATGATCTCTTCAAACTTATTGTATTTAGTAGTCAGGAAAACGACGAGATTACCGATTACCGTGCAATGTGATAGAAATCCCGTTGTGAAAATATCTATCCGTTTGCTCAACATGCCCAAACCTTGTCAACTAACTGGACACAATATCAGAAGTGTTACAAAGCTCATGCTCGTCATATACTGCATGAACATGGATTTGAAAACTTGCCCACATACAGAAATCATTGTGGAAATGATACTAATGATTAGCCACAAATACCCAGTGAGATGATTAATTTGCATTCATGAAACAGGAATTGCAGGAAATGAATAAAACCCCGCCAAGAACTGTCCATATGATTCAACAAAATCTGCACCTAAACATGGTATAAAATGCTTCAAATTTATATTTGGATGAGTTGGAAATACACGAGGCAAAGGTAGGGTTCTTTTCAGGTACATCAATGTAACTACATTGTACCCTGCATTCCTCAAGCAGAGCGGAGGTTTAAGCTTTTTCCTTGTATGCATACTCATAGGGAATTGAAGAATAAAAAACGCAAATTTGAGTTGAAGCAGGGGAAGCTTCCAACTCTCCCACGCCCTTAAGAACAGAAAGGCTAAGGATCCTTCTCGAAGCTATCTGCATCCCATGTTTAGTAGAAATACACAGCAGAAGAAACTTGATCTGTAAGGGTTTGTTTTGGGACCATTCCATAGACTGCTTGATCTGATAAACATTCATTCCGCTCTAACTAGTTGGAAATTGGAATGCTTTTCCATACCCATTGAACAGGAGAGAAGATCCAGTACATTAGCTTCCGATCTCCTACATTAAAAATTAATGAAATGATGTTTTATCAATGAATTGCACGTGTCGAACAAACTCTTGCAGAATGTGAGGTCATGCTTCATTGACAAATTTTGTTGACTATGAATGAATCTTCTAGAATCTGCTAAAACTTGCCAAACCCATTCACGTGATTCAGGACACATGGTGCTTGCTTCGGCTATACTCGTTCCCGTTGCCTAAGAATACAAGTGGGAAGAAGTCTACAAAGCTATGGGACGAAATGGCCAACGAAAATGTCTATTAAGTTTATGCCGAAGAACCTTTAATTTAAGAGACTTGTCTTGGAATTTGATGACTCGATTTGGGAGGAACCTTTAGATTTTGAGAATGTTCTCTTCATATATCATTTTTACTTTTAATATCATCATTTGTCCTCAAAACTTGTAACGTCTTCAAAGGGAGTATTTAACTTTACACTTCATTAAATCTTTACATTTATTGGTATCATACATCGGATGTTTAATAACCAACCAATTACTTCTCATCCCTAGTTATATATACTTGTAGTGTTTTAGCCACTATCATTAGTTCATAAGGATTAGATTGAATTAAAGTGTTTTATACAATGAGAAAATTACTATATATAATAGATGACAACTTTTTGGATAACAGGGTGATTTCAAACGCGTGGAGTTAGTTTTTGAATCTTCTATTACAATTTTAATATTGAAATGATAATTTGTAATGCTAATCATGACAAATTTTCCACTGAAACAAAGATGAAGAGTATGGAAAAGAACACGATCTTTTCTAATTCCATGATGTTCAAGAGCTATTTTATCACAAAAAAATGCTCTCAAAGTTTTTTAAGGGCATGAGTCTAAACACATAGTATGAGTGTGATAGAAGAGTCAGAATGTTCAATTGATAGTAGGAGTAAGAATCTTGGTGAGATTGTAGTTTGAGGGGGCGTAGTAGTAAGAATAATGTTAAATTATGGTCTAGATTCGAGCTCTGTATAACAATTTTAGAAGAATGTGTTGGGTGTTTTTAGAGGGATCTAGTCTCTATGGAATCCTTTTATCATCTCAAGATCAACTCTATCTATTTCTCCTCAATCCATGGATTTGATACACAATCATCTTGGCTCCTCATACCTTGGTGCATAATATCCATTTGCTATATCAAAATAAGGTTGCTCTTCATATGTCAACATGATCAAGCATTCACTGTCTTCTTTTCATTTATTCATTCTTCTTCTGCTCATATTCTTCCACCATTTATCCCTTCATCATTCATCTTTTGACAGATCACTCATCTATTGTATGCACAAATAATCTTGAGAAGGCATCAACCACCTTCTTTTCTCATTTTTTGTTTCATATTCAACTGGGGCATGTCTATCATCATCACCATTTTCATTTCTAATTTTTCTTTTTGGCTACTTTTTCTTTTTCTTTGAAACAATGTCACTTCAAACATTGCTTCAAAGAGGGACCAAATGTAGACACTTAAAAATTATTAATGCATCACTTCATCACTTCTCATCAATCATTCTTCTAATATTAATTAAATAATTTAATTATTTAATTAAGCTAATATTCTTCTTCTTCATCCTTAATAATTAAATAATTTTTAATAATTTAATTATATCAATTTTGAATTTTCTCTCCATTTCCTTTATAATTAAATAATTATAATTATTTAATTATTTTCTCCATTATTTCCCTAATGCACATCAATTAAATATTTTAATTTAATCCATTTCAATTTATCCAATTTATTATATAATATCATATTATTTAATTAAAATGCAAACTGATTTATCCATTCATAGTTTCTATTTTCATCACTAGTCTTCATTTTAGAAACTTAATCTTCTTCCTAAATTAACTCTTCTTCATTTTAAAAACTTCTTCTTTCATAGTTAACTCAACATTGAATTGGAAACTTTATGTGCACAATTATCCATCAATTAAATAAAATAATTTGTTACTATCCTCTCATCTAGATTTGAAATAGAAAATTTTTAATTTGTAGTTGAGTTTAACTCATTATCACCATTCTTATCCTTATCTTCCATTGACTTTTCATTGGAAAGCCTATAACTACAATATTTATCTATCTCATTCTTCCTCTCTCAAAATCTTCAAATATGATCATTAATAGATTCTAGCTATCTTGATTCTTATCAATTTCTCTCTTTCACACACATTATCAATCAAGTACCAAGTATCTAATATCTGAATGCTAATATCATGCTAACAAAATCAAGCAACCACCATATCTAATACAATGGAGTTAATAAAGGTTTGTACATAAAGGTATTGTTGACTTTATTTATTATTTGTTGCATGCATTTACTTCACACTCTATTGAGTGATTTGAATGATTTGTGATTTGGGTTTTTATTATTCTTGATCTTTATTGTTCACAAATCTATTTCATATCCATAGTGGGTTTGGCTTGAGAAATCTTGATATTTTTATTACCACCTTGGTTGTAAAGAGTGCTTGACCTCTAATCACTAACTCTAAGGAATGAAACTTTATTATCAAAGACAATATCTCAAGATTAAAGGTCCTTTTTCCCTACTGCTCAAGAATATTCATATAAATAGATTTCATTTCTAGAGAGCAATATCATAGCTTTCTTAGGAAATGAGTAAAATGAAAGTTGGATCATGATGCTCTTTTCATATTTGTGAAGATATGTGGTTGGGAGAGTGTCCTCTCATGTTCTTAGAGTATTCTTTGCTATCATGAATTTTCTCTTACCCAACTTTAGTTGCTTGGTGGAACATTATTTTGAAGCTACTGATTCTAGGTTTAGTTAAAAATATTTTCTCACCACCCTTTTTGCCTTTTCTCTTTTTCTTGCTAAGTTGTAGGTTTGAATAAAAGTTTTCCACATCCCCAATCTCCAAAACTTGACTCCCTTGTTTGGGATTCCTCCCCTTGTGGGTCTTACTTTGTCTCATCAAGATATTCTTCATCCATTCTTCTTAGCCTACCTTATCCCATTTACGCCAATCTTTGGTTGAAATCCCTCATCTCAAAGGTTAATATTTTTCTTTTTCTCACCACTCAAAATAAAATTCTCTCAAAGGAAAAAAAAACCCGCTAAAGAGGCTTTATTTTGGGTAATAGATGTGTTCTTGATCATTCCAAGAAGGAATCTATTGGTTACCTACCTCTTCTCTTCACTTTTATGGATTCACATTCTCTCTATGTTCAATTCAGCTTGGGCGCTTCCTTCTTCTCTACCTAACCTCATTCATCAATGGTGTTCTCCTTTTATTAGCCCTATTCTTAAACTTAAATGGTATTGTTGGGTCTCAAATCAACAGATTGGATAGGTTCTAAGGAAATGCCAACTCCTATGGTCAAACCTTCCAATTGACTTGGCCAACATATAGAGTGAACCTGTTTAGTTGTTAACTCTCTCACTTCAGGCTCTGCAGGACCTAGGCGGGTATACCTATTCACCAGTTGTCTTTAATGACCGGTGCTTTTTATAGCAGATTAAGTGTCCTGATCTGGTTTCCTCCTATCTCAGGATGGCATAAATTCCTAGGATGGAGACATAGCAGATGAGTTCAAGATTGTTGTTGTAGAAGCTATTCGATCTATGTTTCCTACTTAGTTACTCTCGTTGCTTTAAAATAACATATGATGAATATGGTGATAAGTGTAATCTGTAAATAGCCAGTGCCTTCTTCGCTATTTGGGCTACAGAGTCATTTATATTTTCTTTACGACTTACTGTGCGAACTTGTGAGACAGTTTTAACCCACCCTTTTGTGGACCTATCGGTTATTATTTCTTTTAAGATCAATTTAATGCTTATATCATAAGTTGCTTGAATGAATTTAACCCTACCTTTAAGAGACCATTCATGTAAGTACTGCGAAGAACAATTATAATTCGCAAGCAGAACTTTGATTTCAACCTTATAACATACAACATAAATTTCATTCCAAGAATATGAATAACCTTATCTCTTTAGATAATATCACAAGCGATTGCCAAAACAAAATGAAATAATCCACAACACATACGCAAAGAAAAACAACTGATCATAGCATGTATTCCATCAAAATTTGTATAACAGAAAACTTACAGGTTGGCATACATTGCTATCTTGTTCCTATGTGTCTATTCTTACCATATTACAAAAACCTCTCTCACATATATATGAGAGCAAAAGTCATTTATGAAAAGACGTGTCTTTTCAAAATACTAATTGTTAATTTGAATATTCCTAACAAACTTAAGTAAAAAGAGATTAAGAATTCCTAAATGATGAATATAATCATCTTCTTTGAAAGTCTTGATCTTAACACTCTGTTTCTTCAATTCTTCTCCTTGTGAAAGGTATTCAAAGATCATCTGGTTGACGGTAGGGGCCATGTCTTTGCTTCGGTCCAATCTTGACAGAGCCCGATCCTTGATGTTTACAAGCTCATTCCGCAAATCTTCCATAGACATTACTCCTCCTTCTTTATAGAACGAGGGCATTCCAATAGGGCTCCCATCATCCAATTCTTTAAGATCTCGCTTTAGCATATCTTCGAATTTAACATGATCTTCTATATATGAAGTCCCTTCAGCCTTCTCCTCTGGCGTCATCACATCAACACTGCTTATTACCTCATGCAATCATGCTTTTAACCTTTCATGCTCTCTTAATGCTTTTACGGTTCCAGTGTACACCCTCCAGTAATGTTCGACATGTATAAGCATGGTGTTGAATCGGTGTTCAATGATGTCGTTAACCAGTTTATCCATCTTTTGCTGGATATTATTTACCTGTTTGGTAGCCTTATCTGCTTGATACTTCCAATATAGAGCATCAGAAACATCATCCAAGCTCTGTCATGTGGGATATGAGGCATATTCATTCAAGGGAGTCCCTGTCTCAAGTTGTAATATTTTCATTTGTAACTTTTGGTTCTCCTCTTTAGACTTTTCATACAAGCCCTTATAGGTAATATTTTCCCTGACCAAAAACTCTGTCTGATCCATATTTAATTTGGCTACATCCAGGTTCAACTTTGCAGTGACCCTAGGGTCAGTCTTTCCAACCTGATGAATCATGAGGTGTCCAAAGGTTTCTTCGACATCCACAATAATTGGCCTTTTTCCCTTCGGATATAATGCCCATTGTAGGAGAGCCTTTTGATCAGGATCATACCCGGAGCCTAGGAACAATTTATCTACCTCTTGAGGCAACACTTGTTGATTCAAGTCCTGTTTCTTCAAGAATCCGTCAAACAAAAGTGCTGAATTTATGTCCCAACCAGAAAAGATGATAACACCAGCCTCTTTTAATATTTTCCTCCCTTTCTCAGGGGTCATATCTTTCATGAGGGTATCGATTTCATCCTGTAGTCTCTTCATCTGTTCTTCTTCTGGTCTTCCAGCCATGCTTCGTTTCACATGGGCCCCTTTATACTGGTACAAGAATGAAAGGAATTCCCTCAAAGAGGCGAATCCGTCATCAGCAACAAAGTCCTCATGCTCTGTCATCCTTATGTCAACTACATCTTTAATGTTGAATTCACTAGTGTCCACATCCACCTCTGCTTCAAAACCGGGGGGACAATCTTCTCTAGGAGAGTCAGCAAGGATGCTACTAGCAGCTGATTTCGGTGACATGTGAGCCAGTGGTTGACTATCCTTTTCAGTATTGATAAAATGAAGGAACTGTGGGGGCACTCTATGCATAATCTCTACTTCACGTTGAAGTAGCTTTTTAGCTATCTCCAAAGGGTCTTGGAGGTTTCCAAGCAAGTCTCCATCCACCATCCCCCTTGCTCTTTTCCATTTGAAGGCTTCCCAAGTCATTTCGCTTCTTTCTCTCAAAACCCTGGCCTCTTCCCTTTCAAGGTTCTTGATTAAGTCATCTGGCATTTTAGCCACATGTATTCCGACTTTTAATTTTTGTGACGCCCTGGCAGCTCTTATATATCCCTCAGGATCAAAGTTCTCTCTAGGATCACCCAGAGTCATGCCATAATAATCTAATTTATTTTGAAGTAAATGATAGCTTTTTGAACTTTTAACAATAAAATCAGAAAAAACCAATAACCCTGGAACAATGGATTGTTTACCAAAATCCGTAAGATGTTTGGCACTGACAGTACATAATTGTCTCACAATCTCCAGGCTAGCCACCCTGTTTGGTACGGTAATTGGAAGCATGTATGGCTTTCCTTCATACCCAAATACCCTGATTTCTGTATGATTATTGTGGCAATACCAGCCACCCCAGTTGTGATCAATCTGGGACTCTGGAGAGAAGTCTTTTGGCCTGAGGAATCTCTTAATTTCAGGGTACAAAGTATAATCTCTATGTTGTCCAAAGGCCGCACTAAGGGGCTTCACAAAATATTCCTGAAAGTGCCAGTATTGGTTGTTCATGAATCTTTGATCCCATGCAGAAACCCATAACTGAACTGGTTTCTTCAAACCATTCTTATCATAAGCTCTAATGCAGAAATCATCTGACCAGAAATTGATTTCTTGTCCACAATAAAGAATAATGTGCATCAATAAAGAGTACAATGAGAAATGGATATTCACAAGGTCTCCTTTCAACTTTTCCAACCCATGATTTAGGGCATCTGCAACATAAGTGGCATAATCAAATGACCTAGGGTCTTTCAATTGTAAATCAGCACACAGAACCATAACCCCAATATCCATGAGAGGATGAGCCTCTAAGCCTAATACTTGGGCTGCAGCATAATATGTATACTTAAAATACGGATGGAATTGGTTGACATCAAATGGAACCTTGTCATTTTTGTTGAATGGAACAAAGGACCCGCCCACTTTCGACCGGTGAATGGGTAATCTCCATGTCCTGTAGATGTTTTCCAAGCTAAAGAATTCTCGCGACAATTTCTGCATATCAATTTTCTCTTCTACTTCCTAGTCTAGATCAAATACCATATCAATAGTCTGTTTGTTAATCACCACCAAGGGATTCCCTCGGTAGTCGCATATGGTTTTGGTTCTCGGATCATAGCAATCCACCAGAGCTTTCATTAATTCAACATCCACAAATACATTCGGGACTACCAATTTCCCTAAGTTTTTCTTCCATAGGTTACTTATGGGCTCAGGAGCATCCCTCCTCTTGTAACTAAACAAGAACAACTCATGTCCTCTGATTTCTGTCCATATGTCTCCCAGATGTTCAAATCTATCCTCCAATCCTTCTTCTTCACTCTTGATCTTTTTAGACCTCACATTGGATGTCGGGCACTGGTCCAGCAAATCCTGAGTCAAAGCTCTACCTTCCTTTTTCTGTCTTTTGGGCTTCTCTTCAGGGTTTAATTCTTTCCCTTTTCTACTCTTTTTAGAAGAAGAAGAAGAAGGTTCCATAATTTTAGCAAATACGAGAAATCACACTTACTTGGAGAATTGTCTAACTCTTCTGATTGTCGTTCACGAGTTTCAGCAAATTCCTTGCAACTTTCAGTCTCTTGGCATCAATCTGGTTCTTATGAAGATTCGATCAGCTCAGCTATAATTACATGGGCAACTTGTGCACAGTTAATGTCTCTACGTCTATAACGGCTATTCAAATGTTTAAACTTAATTGCAGATGTGACATTCCTCACTTGGGCTTTTAACTCTTTCGCGGGAAGTACTATTCAACTGAAATGATCGTAAATCGAGTTTTTGATGAAACCCTTGTCCTCGGCCGAATACTTTGATCTTTCATCGAAAGCTCACTTTCCTCGATATCACTTCATCGGCGAATAGCCCATGTCGAAAAACCATTTTCAAGTCTCATCGAAATCATATTTTCCTCGATGAACTTTCTTTCGATAAGTCATTCGCAAGTTTCATCGAAATCATATTTCGATGAGTTCTGTTCTTCGGTGAAAGTTCATGCAAGCTCTTCGAAAGTCTTTTTTTCTTCGATATCCCCTTTATCGATAAAACCCCTCTGTTTTTGTTCGATATAATGTTATCGATGAGATTTGCATTTCGATGAATGCTTTTTGAACTTCTTCGGCAGTTGTATCTCCTCGAAATCACTTTTTGCTTTTTGCTTTTTGCTTTTCACTTTTCGATGAAACTAGAGTATCGATGAGCGGCTTCCTTCATTTATCGAAAGTGATATTCCGCCGAAGACATCTTTACGTAGTGCTTTACACGTCATGCTCTATTTCGATGAAAGCATTCTTTCGGTGAAACTCCTTTTGAGATGCTCGATATGATATTTTGGCTGATATCTTTTAGTTTTCACGCCTTTGGGAAGACTTTTTTTATTTCAAATATAGTGTTCAACAGGTATATCATTATTCCCAATGTTTTGTTGAGTCTTTAGCTAGAAAGGAATGATATTGTTTAGAGGTGTCTAAAATCCTATGTTTAGAGTGGGCATCTTATCCTTCTTTATCAAGGAAAAGTTTTTATTTGTCATCTCTAGTTGTTCCCTCTCTCCTTGTTGTAAGCCCATCATCCCTTTAGAGTCCTTGGTTGCTAAGATATACTGTTTATACTTTTATAGTAAGCCTCCCCCTCCCCCTCCCATTGCTACCTCTCACATTGGCCTATATCAAACCAAATTGAGTAAGCTCAACTTTGATAGAGTTTCAAAGGGTAATTTGAGCATAGTAGGAGGTGGGGGATTGTTAGGGATTGCTTTGGCTTATTCATGGATTCCTTTGCCATTCATTTGGGCCTTCAAACTAGTCATTTTGTTGAAGTTTATGTGGCCTTTTAGGGTTTTCAGTTAGCTAAAGATCTAGGAGTTAGCCTCCTAGAGGTATTTTTTAAATATTGTCAATTAACTCTTTCAATCTTCCCCTCCTAGTTGGACTATTGATCACCTATTTAGTGAGTCCCTTGTCCCTCTTGTCTAATTTCAATAAGGTGTCCGTTCATCATACTTTAGTGAGTGCAACCAACTAGCTAATCTTTTCACATATTGTGGAGTTAAAATTGAGGGTATGCAACCCAAACATGATAGTAGGACAATATCAACCCATTCATTAATTAATCTATTTATCATTCTGTATTATGGAGTACACTAAGTAAATTTTGAGAGATGCTCGTTCTCTCAATCTTATTGTAGATAGGAATCTAGAAACCATCAAAGCAAATGGAAATTAGACTAGTTCAATCACGAAAAACTAAATTGCAATGACAAATCCTAAAAACATTCAATAGAGACATGGAAGCAAAACATTCAAATCAAATGCAAACCATCGCAAATGTGAATATCTCCTCCAGAATTCTCCATTGTCCTTCTTTCTCCTTCAAATTGCTTTGTTTGTGGATCTCACCTACAAGTGCATAAGCATGAGATGAAAGCAAGATTGACTAAACAACATAAAGATACTAGAAGCGTGATTAATTGATCGATCGGGGGCCATGATTGAAGAAATTCATCCAATTTATAGATAAATTGGAGAAAAGACAAGATTAGCATGAAATTGATTCGAATGGAAATTCAAATCAAGAATAGCAAAATTATGACAAGTGTATGACAAATTGGTATGCAAGGAGTTATGACAATTTATGACAATTTATGACAAATTGCTATGCAAGAATTATGACAAGAATTTGAAATAGAAATAGACATTAGAAGAAATTAGAAAATTAGGTTAGAAATGATGACTTGGAAATTAGGAAATTGATGAAAATTAGGTAAATTAATTAATAATTTCTCATTCATTAATTAATTTACAAAAAGAGGAGGAATTAATTAGCCAATTAAATAAACATTTAATTGTGACAAGAAGACTTAGGATAAATAAATAAATTATTTAACCTAGAGAGAAAATGGAGAGAAAATGACAATCAAGATTAAATAAATAAATCATAAAATCCTTGAAGATGAATTAGAAATGCAAGGACGACAATTAGGTCTTGATGAAAGATAATTGATGTAGGGTCAATTTGATCATGATCCTGACTGACAAAGGACTAGTGTTGATAAATGATTGAGATTGATTGACAAAAATCAATGACAAATTGACCAAGATTGACAAGGAGATCAAATTGATAAGCGCCAATTGACGAGGAACAATGACTAATCGATCCAAACTGACATGATCGATGATGAATCGATGACAAATTGATTGCAAAATGATGAGATTGACAAGTTGATAAGAGATTGACAAGATCGACCAAAATCATGACTAAAGATTGCTATCGACAAGACCTAATTCGAAAGCGAGAAAAATGAGCAATGTAGAAGGACTCGATGCTCGCAAATGATAAAGACCAAGTTTGCAACATAGAAGAAATGTTAATGCAACGCAAAAACCCTAAAATAAGGCAATGTGCAAATGTTAAAGTATGACTCCGCAAGCGTTGACCATTTTTAGATGTCTACATTTTGCCCCTCTTTGAGACAATGCAATTTTAAGCGTTGTTTCAAAGAACAATAATGAAAATGCCCCAGACAAATAACAATGACATATGCATGCCCCCTCGAGGAATTGGCCACAAAAATCCAGAAAAGAGGCCAATTGATCGATAAGAATGATAGAAAATGATAGGTTCGAACGGATTGCCAAGACTGACGGAAGAAATGTTAGTAAGAAGAAATTAGATAGAGGACAGTTAGAGATGAAGGAAAACTTGCTTTCACATATGCACATAAGTAGGTGAGAACCTTTATTTGATATGGCAAAATGGATGCGGTGCAACATGGCAATGAAGGCCAGAGCGATAATGCAATCCCTTTGCGTAAGACAGACATGTTCACAGACAAGGAATGGTTCAAAAATCCTAAGACAAACTTGCCCCAGAATGTTATGAAACACTCCACAAATAGAAGACAAAAAATAATAAAGGACCATGAGCCATCCCGACCACTCTAAATCACGTAGTGACATCATCGAGCAACATAGGAACATGGTTGAAGCCAAAAATAAATCAATAAAAAGATAAGACTCGCAAATTCAAACAAGTCAAACAAACATTCTGATCGTCATTGTCAAAAGTGGAACACAAGAATGATCATGCTGTCTGGTTCCAGGGAATGTGGTACCCCGTCTAAGACAGGACATAGTCTGGTTTCGAGTATACCCCACCTTGTATAAGACCCATGATAATAGTGACAAGGACAAATGATATTGATGTTGATTGATTGATATGACAATTTTGATCAGTTTGAATGTCTGGTTTGATTGAAAAGTTCATCTGTTAATGCGTGATTTCAGTAAAGCGCAGTGTTGTAACATGTTATTTGTTTGTTGTCTACACAAATGTTTGATCAATTGTCATTGGATGTATGCTCAGCGATCGGTCTATGCACAAAGGGGATATTTTTGTTTTGTTTTGTCGAGTTTTTACCATTTTTTTTGTTCATTTTTTTTTCAGGACTTTATTTGACTTTTTAGGGATTTATTTCAGGATATTTTTCAATTTTTATGATTTTTTCAGGACAGTTTACAATTTTTTTATGATTTTTTTAGGACATTTTTCAAATTTTTTATGGTTTTTTAGGACATTTTTCAATTTTTTTATGATTTTTCAGGACATTTTTCAATTTTTTAATGATTTTTCAGGACATTTTTCAATTTTTTTATGATTTTTCAGGACATTTTTCAATTTTTTTAATGATTTTTTTCAGGACATTATTTGATTTGAAAGTTCTAGTAATTGATCATGACAAGGGGCACACACCCAATGCACATCTGAAAGACATATATAGAGACCAGGACCAAAACATATGCACAAGGACTGGAAACCGGAGTACGGAAGACAATGATGTTGACCAATCACAGGCCTGGAACAGAATATTGGGTCAGGACAAGGATAGGCGTGATAAACTTGCAGAGAGAAAGCATAGCTAGAGGTCGTGATAGATGACGGAGCAATGATCTTTTTACACATGGCGCCTGTTTGCCAGGTTTTCACCATGGTACTTGCCCAAAGCGCTTGTTTGCTAGGTTTTCACTAGAGGGCGAATCATTTTTCTTTACTTTTTGTTCTTTTTCTTTTTTTTTCTTTTCTTTTTTCACTTTTTTTGTATTTTTTAAGCTTTTTGATTTTCTTTGTATTTTTTCAGGATCATATTTGAAGAATTGCTGATAGAAAATTATGCCCAGTACTTGCAAAGGTGCATACTATTGACTGGATCTGACAAAGGTTCACCTTCGGGGGTGGCAAGCTGATATGCCCCCGAGCCATAGGCTGCAATAACTATGAAAGGCCCAACCCAATTAGGTTCAAACTTGCCTTTGATGATGTCAGTAGATTGTGCATTCTTGGGGTTTGCCTTTAAAACCAGATCTCCCACTTCGAAGTGTCACCCTTTGACCTTCTTATTATAAGAGTGACGGAGACGGTTTTGATATGCTTGCAAATGTGTCAGGGTTGTCTGACGTTTCTCATCTAACATCTCAAGCTGATGCAACCGAGAGACTCTGTGGGTCTCATCATCAATCAGATGTTGCAAGGAAACATGCAAAGAAAGAATCTCCACTTCCAAGGGTAAAATGGCTTCCGCACCATACACCAAGGAATAAGGTGTTGCGCCAGTAGGTGTGCGGATAGAAGTATGATAAGCCCATAGTGTTGGATTCAACTGTACATGCCAATCTCGACCAGTGTCATTGACAACCTTTTTTAGGATCTTGATAATGGTTTTATTTGATGCTTCGGCTTGATCATTACCCTGTGGATAGTATGGACTGGAGAAACAGTGTTGGATGTGAAACTTTTCACAGAGTTCCTTGACATCTTTATTCTTGAATGGGCGACCATTATCTGTGACTATGGCAAGGGGAACCCCATATTTGCATATGATATAATTCAGTAGGAATTTTGAAATTTGCACACCAGTGATATAGGTCATGGGGATAGCCTCGATCCATTTTGTAAAATACTCTCTGGCTGTAATGATAAACTTGTGTCCATTTGCAGATGTCGGGTGAATCTTGCCAATAAGATCCAATCCCCATTGAGAAAAGGGCCACGGAGATATGACAAAATGAAGCTCTTGGGCTGGCGCATGAATGTAATTTCCATGGATTTGGCATTTGTAGCACTTCTTAACAAAATCATGAACATCCTTTCCAGAGTGGGCCAATAATACCCAGCACGAATCAACTTTTTGGCTAAGCTCAGACCATTGAAATGGCCCCCACATATACCATCGTGAACCTCGCATAAAGCCGTTTGTGCTTCATCAGAATCCAAACACCTGAGGAGGGTATGGTCAAAGGAACGACGGTAAAGCGTGTCGGCAATGATGACATATTTGACTGTTTGTCGGATGAAGGCTCGGTGTTGGTTAGCGAAAAGGTTAGGTGGTAAGGTTTGGGATTTCAAATATTGATAGAAGTCATTGTACCACGGGGAGTTAGGACCAACAAGAACACACATCGCATCTGCTGTCAGAATTTCAAAAGAAGGGACAAGCAACTGTTCGACCAAAAATTCACATTTGTCCATATTGTGGGGCATATTTAACATGGAAGCAATCGTAGCCATCGCATCTGCCGACTTGTTTTGAATTCTTGGAACTTGACTGAAATGGATAGCCGTGAATTTTGTCTTGAAGAAATCTACCATATGCTTGTAGGGAATAAGCTTTTCATCTTTTGTTTCGTAGTCATCATTCACTTGACGGATGACTAACTGAGAATCTCCATAGACTTGTAAATGTCTGATGTTCTAGTGGACCGCTACTCAGAGTCCTGTGACCAGAGCTTCATACTCTGCAATGTTATTGGTACAATGGAAAGTTATTCTGTAGGATTTTGGAATAGCATCACCTTGAGGGGTGACAAACAATATACCTGCTCCGGACCCAAACTTGGTATGGGATCCATCAAAATATAACTTCCATTCATTAGAAGATGTGAAAGCAAAGACTGATTCATCTAGAAAATCTGTCAACATGGGATGATCATCATAAATAGGAGCCTCGACAAGTTGATTTGCTATGATTTGTCCTTTTATTGCCTTTCAATCCATGTATTCAATATCAAACTCACTGAGAATCATAACCCACTTTGCTAGGCAACCTGTCAAAGCTGCCCTACTAAGTAAGTATTTCAAGGGATCAATTTTTGCAACTAGCAATGTTTGATGACTTAACATATAGTGTCGAAGCTTCTATGTTGCAAAGACTACTGCTAAACATGCCCGCTCAATAGTTGAATAATTCAGCTCATAGCCCACTAGTGTCCGACTGATATAATAAATAGCCCGCTCTTTGCCTTTCTCATCCTGTTGGGCCAAGAGAACTCCTAGTGTCATTTCAGTTGCAGAAATATACAATATAAATGGCTTCCCTTCTATAGGAGGCATTAGAATAGGTGGCAACAACAAATAATCCTTGAGAGCTTGAAATGCTGATTGACATTGCTCAGTCCATGTAAAAGCGACACCCTTATACAATAAATGCTGGAAAGGATGACATTTGTCTGCTAATTGAGCTATAAACCGACGGATTGACTGTAGCTTTCCTTGTAGACTTCTTAGTTGACGGAGATTGGTAGGAGGAGGCATATCCATTATTGCTTTAACCTTGGCAGGGTCGACTTCGATGCCTCTATGAGAAATAATGTACCCTAATAATTTGCCGGCTGTGACACCAAAGACACACTTCTTTGGATTGAGTCTAAGCTTGTAGGTTTCCATCTGGTCAAAGATTGGGCCCAGGATGGCTAGATGACTATCTCTTGTGACAGATTTGCATAATATGTCATCAACATAGTCCTCCATCAAAGTATGCATGAAATCATGGAAAATTGTCATCATGGCTCTTTGATATGTTGCTCCAGCATTTTTAAGACCAAAAGGCATCACATTCCAGCAGTAAGTACCCCAAGCACATGTGAATGCAGTCTTATGTTGATCTTCAGGAGCAATGTGAATTTGGTTATAGTCGGAGAAACCATCCATCAATGAGAGCATCTCATATCTAGCAGTCATGTCAACTATGATGTCTATATTTGGCAGTGGAAAGTCATCTTTACGGCATGCTTTATTGAGATCCCTAAAATCCGTACAGATTCTGATGCCCCCAGTTACTTTGCTAATTGGTACCAAATTTGAAATCCAGTCTGCATAATCAATGGGTCTGATAAAGCCCACGTCTAGTAATTTTTTTAGTTCTACCTGGACCAAGAGAGCCACCTAGGGATGCATCTTTCTGAGTTTCTGTTTGACAGGCTTGGCATCTGCTTTTAATGGCAAGTGATGAAGGACTAATTCTGGATCAAGGCCAGGCATATTTGCATAGGACCACGCAAAACTGATCCTTTTCTCAAGAAAGAAATTGACAAAATCTATCTTTTCCTGTTTTGATAGAGAAGCAGCAAAATGAATGACCTTAGGGTTGTCAGGTGTACCCAAATTTATTTCTTCGGTCATTTCCACAAGCAATGTTGATTTATCCTGACTTGACGAGGGTATGTCCAATCTTCCACCTTTGGGCGCCTCAGAGAGGTTTTCACCCGCAAGTACGTCTTTTATTTTTACTTTTTTATGATCAGAGAGTGCCTTACGGTTTTCACTCAAAGACTTATCTTTTTTATTTTGTACTTTTTCTTTTCTTTTTTCATTTTTATGACTGGAAGATGGAGTTGACTCCCCAAAATATGCTGTGGAATCCAGATCAATAGCAAATCCTGCCTTATGATCACCTTGTGGTATGCCTTCCCGTAGTCCAAGGAATTCTGCAATTGCTTCGTCATTTTGAAAACAATCCAATGTGAGTGGTTCTTGTTGGTCATGTTGGATAAGCTACGGATAGACAAGGGGCATGTCATCATCGGTTTTAAGGAGGGAGAGGGCCGAGATGGTAAAGATGTAAACGTCTGTGGTATCACTGTCTGAACTGCTCACATCTGATTCAGAGCTTGGATCCTAGAATGACTCTATCCAAGCATTAGGACATGTTTTAGGAGGGGGAGTTATTTCATGTTTGTCTTCCATGGGAAAATCATCAGGGTCAAGGAAAACATTGTCAAGGGCATAGGAGCTAGAAGAAAAAGAACTCCACTCCCATTTATTGGAATCAGTTTCGGGCCGGGTATCCTCAGGTGTTGTTTCATCATCAGAGTCACGCCCCTTTCTACATGTGGTCATTTTGGTAGACGAGGGTCCAATTCACAATGGTACAAAACCTAGCCCTAAAGTTGGAGGTCGCATCTTGGGTATAATAGGTTCTAGCCTTCCTTTCTTGTCAAGGCCTAGGCCACTGCAGCCGTCATATCCTTTCTTTTGCAACATAGTAAATCCTTTGCCGTACCGCTCCACCGGTAACCTGACAGGTGGGGTCTCAGTTGGATCCTTATAAAGCCAATCTATGACATCATCATCCAAAGTTTCTTTGTCAAGTTCACCCCATCTTGTAAATGTAGTGGGGGGCTGATATTGAATGACTATCTTAGGTTCATTTTGCAACAAATGTGGTTTTCCATGTGATTTTGGAGATATTGGTAAATTCCCAATGAGGAATGTTTGAGCCATTGAATACTCTCTGCATCCTTGGTCCTGTATCTTCAATTTACCTTTGACAGCTTCTAACAATTCATTAGGATCCACATAACTATGTGAGTGGGCCTCTCTATTGATTAAGACTTGCTACTGCAGGGAATCCTTTAGAGTAGCACAAAATTGAAATGGATTAGGATCTCCTAGAATTGTTATCTCAGTTCCATTGTAAGGATATTTTAAACATTGATGATAAGTGGACAGAACTGCTTTCATTGCGTGGAGCCATGGACGACCAAGAATCATATTGTAAGGGAGATCGAGGTCTCGGACCTACAGGAAAGTGTTTTCGGTCACTTGACCGACTCTGATAGGCAATGTAATTATCCCTTTAGATGGGCGCTCAACATCATCATATGCTTTGATTGTTATTCTTTTGGAAGAATCAATATCATTTTCTGTATAACCAAGACCAATGACCACTCTCAAGGTACAGATGTTAAGACCAGCTCCGCCATCTATCAAGACTCGTCGGATTTTGCAATTATGGACAAAGACTTCAAGATGTAAAGGATCATTATGAGGGAGCTTATCAGGTGAAATATCGTTATCAGAAAATGCAACGTGTTGGGAAATAGCTAGATGTCCTATTCGGGCTTGAAACTGGTCAACATCAATGTTTGTCAGGATAGTGGATTCAATTAAAGCTTTATCTAGGACTACGCGATGCATAGGGGACATTTTCAACAATTCAAGAATTGATATTTGTGCAGGTGTCTTCCCCAGATGATCTAGGAGATTATATTGACTTGTAGAAGTTGATTTGGGAGAAACTGCAGGAGCTCCTTTCAGGACTATTTTGGATCGACGAGTGGTGATTGTGCAAGAAGGATCTTGTCCCTTTATTCTTAGGGTGGAAACATACTCATTTGACGCTCGAAAACAATTGATGACATTGTTATAACCAGTATTGGCATAATTTGCTGTTTGGGTAGAGTTTGAAGAAGATGCTTTACCCTTGTCATGATCAAGCAAAGGAGTTTTGAAAATTGTATGATTAGTGTTAGAGGTCGCATTGGGCGGATCTACCTCAATTACCCCTTGCTCTAACAAGTCTTGAATCATATGTTTCAATTGAAAACATGATGCAGTTTTATGTCCTTTTGACCGATGGTATTCACAATATGCATTATCATTCCACCAATGCGGCTTTACCAATGGTTCTGCCTTGATATCTGGTAACTTGATAAATTTTGCTTGTATTAATTGTTTCATTACTGACTCAATAGGCTCTCCCAATGGCGTAAATTGTCGAGGAGGTCCATCCCTTGATCGGAAAGGTTTTCGTTGCTGATTTTGTTGCTGACCTTGTTGTTGATTATATTGTTGAGTGTATTGTTGAGTAACATTGCTTGCTGGTGTTTGATTTTGTTCCATAGTTGACATATTAGGAGCACTCAATTTCTTGATTGTGAACGGGGGTTGATTTGCATTCACTGATCTTGCGTCAACAACTCCATCATTAGTGACATTCTTATTTTTGTACCAAAATCTATTTCTGTCCCCTGAATTGTTTGTGTTGTCACTATCTTTGTTGAGCTTAACGATTCCCTTAGCTACAAGAGCAGTTTCAATGTTCATCCCTTTCTTAATGAGTTTCTCAATGGTACTGGGACTTTTCAATTTAAGTTCATACATCATTTCTGGGACCAAATTTTGAATAAATAAGTTCACTTGTTCTTCTTCAGGTATATCTAGGGAAGAACGACTATACAAGCTTTGCCATCATTGCAAGAAAGTCACTAATGGTTCACCTTGCTTTTGCTTGGTGTTGCATAAATCTGACATGGTCACGTCACTGTCAATGTTGAATGCGAAGTGAGATATAAACTTTTGAGCCAATTCCAACCAAGTCTTCATATTCCTTGGCAGATGCGAATAACAATCCATGGCTTGTCTGGTGAGACTTCGTGCGAACAAGCGCATTAAATATGTTTCCTCATAACTCACTTCAGTACACGCTGCGAAAAATGCTCGAATGTGATCTTTTGGATTGCCATTCCCTTTATATTTCTCAAAATTAGGTGCCTCAAAATGCTTAGGAAAGGGAGGCATGTACAAGCTCTTGTCAAATGGATTAGGACATAAATCTTGATCTGTATACAACTTCTTTGTTCCTTTGGTTTCCAATGCATTGACTTGTCGTTGCAACTTCTCAAGCTATTGTGCAAATGCGTTAGGTAGTGAAGATTTTGGAAGTTCATCATTTACTCTTGGGTGTATGCTTTGTCGATACATCCTGTTTTCCATCGGTTGTTGATGTTCTGAAATTGCCGTCTTTGGTGTCTCCGGCATATAATGTTCTTGGTACACCTCTTGTTGTTGTGGTTGTGCCATGCCTTGATATTGACCTTGTTGTTGTGCTTCTTGTGGTGGAACCATCGTTTGTAACCTAGGTTGATATTGCAATTGAGGGTGTTGTTGATATTGAGTAGACGTCAATTGCGGTTGTGAAGTATGATAACTTGTTTGTCTTGGCACATATTAAGGCACATGTTGTTGTTGATGCTGACAAATCAGAATTTGCTGACTTTGTGCCAATTGTTGTTGTCTCGGTGTAAATCCCATCATTTGCAAAAAACTTTGTTTGGGAGGTTTTTGTTGTTTCTCCTTAAGATGGGGTATGGCACTTGCATTGACTTGCTGTGTTGTTTGTCCAATCCATTGTGGTGGTTGCAAGTTTGCATTAACTTGTAATGGTGCAGAGGGCGCTGCAACTTGTTGTCGAATGCGGTATTGTTGTTGTTGTGCATTGTTTGTTTGCACATTCGATTGTACCTTTTGTGTATTACTCAATTGTTGCAACATTTGTTGTTGGTGCAAACCACTATCTATAGCTCTTTGTGTCGCCATTATCGAAGGATCTGTCACAATAGTTTGCATAACAGGTACTTGAGTGTTTGGCAAATATATTGAACTTAATGGGACATAGGAACTTTGTCGCATTGTGGAATTATTTTAGACATTGGTGAGATCAGGCATTCCAGTCGTAAAGCTTTCTTGCATCTTAGATTTTGATCCAATTTTATGCATGCAAGGAACCACTTCTTGTTGAGGGACACCTGTCAATATTTGTGTGGTCCTCATTTGATCTTGTGTTATAGGTGTTGTGTTAAATAATGGATTATTGATTGTTTCAAATGGTGACTTTTGAGGAATAGTCACTGTCAATGCCTTTGAAGCATGTTTACTCATCAAGGTAGGTTGAGTTTCTTGTTGCACATTTTCTTCATTTGGATGCGGAGAGAAACTTAACAGCTCACCGCCTTGTTGTTTTTGCACATTGATTTGCTCACTTGAGGAGGTCACATTACTCATCATGTCAAGATATTTTTGTGGGAACATCTTAAAGACCTTGTTCAAGAATTTATCCATCTTTTTCGTCATCTTAGGATCTTTAAGGAACATATCAACATCATCGGAAGCATCAGAATCTGATGAAGAATCTGGTAAAACATTTGGATTTATTTCTTGTTGAATGCCTTGATTTGAACCAAATCCTTGTGAAAGAGTTTGTTCCTCATATAATGTTTGAATTTCATGTTGCAGGTTCAGTTGATTCCAATCAAAAGGTGCATTTCCCCTTAGTGTTGGTGGAACACTCCCATGTCCTGGTTTCATGGGTACAAACACTAGTTCATATAATGGAGGTGGTCCAAGTTGAACCATTCCATATGGTGGTAATGATGTGCTTGATGAACCTTCAATTTGTACTGTTTGACAGTTTGAAACTGTGAGTTTGATATGTTGTCAATGGGTTGATATGTTGGTTCGCCCATCTTCTTAGATTTTGACCTTGTTTCAACAGGCATGTCACTATGCAAATGCAATATTTTTGGAATTTTTCAAGGATAATATATGATATGCAACTAAATGCAAACTAAATAGATGAGAATGTAATCTATGGCAAGAATGCAACCTATGTTTTTGTTGTTTTTTCAAGATTTTGACAAACCTTTTGGAATGCAAATCTAGAAAAAAGACCCTTAGGAAATTGAAATGATGTCTAGACCTCAAAGGACAAAAGGACCAAGTGACAAAAGGACAAAATGACAATGTCTCCCCTAATATGCTTGGATACTAAGCTAGGTTTGACCAAATGACAATGATGACAAAAAGACAAAAGTTTGATAAGGTCTAGACTTCCTAACAATAACTTAGGGTTTATCAAAGATTTGGATTACTTAAGTATGACAAAACCTAGTTTTGCGACTATATGCAAAGGGACAATTACTATGCAAATGACCCTAATATGATATGATAATGACCTAAGCTTAATGAAGAGACCTAGGGTATGCAAATGTGACCTAATGTTATGAGGACAAGGATGCAAATGCAAATGTATGACAATGTCAACCTAAGACAAAACCTAAGGTTGAATTATGAAATGGTATTGCTCTAATGCAAGAGGACACATGCAAATGGATGACCCTTATTGATATGCAAAGGAGTATGACCTAGGTGAAACTTAACCTTGGTAATTGACAATGAATTTGCAAACTGCAAACCTAGGATGAACCTAAATCTAAGTGACATGAATGTTGAGACAAGATTTTGAAAAATGTTTGACAACCATGTTTGAAGGTGTTTTGAACTTTGTTGAATGAAATACTCTTGTGTTTAACCTTGTTTTGAATCAATTTGTCTTGTTTTTGAAATGAGACACATCTCAACTTTTGACAAGCAAAGAAGACAAGATATTTTAACTTAGACTCAAGACAATCATGCTCATTCACACATTTCTTATGGTAGGTAAGGATAGTAGGTACTTGAGAGGTAGACTCGTTATGAGATTCAAGAAGAATACATAGATGCTTGACCCCACGGGCTCCCCTCCACCACACTCACTTCTCAGGGTAGCCAAGCATCAGTCCCCATGGAAATCTCCCCATGGCGAACTTAGTATCTCTTCCAAGTATCCGAACTCCTCCTTCTCAAGCAACTAGAAGGATTTTTGGCTTCTAAATACAAGGTGTTTAATAAGGATTTCCGTTAAGCGTTACTCCTTAGTGTCACGCAAGCGTGATTGAGACATAAGTCCACCAAGATACCAAACAAATGTAGTCGCGCAAGCATGATTTAGACCGTGAGGCCCTACTTATATGCTGATATGAGAAAGAGTCCAAGGGTCATCACTTCCCAAGTAACTACAATTCCCATGTAACCCTTCCTTCAAAGTTTTGGCCCATTAGGTATTTATTTATAGTGAGTTAGAATGCCAAGGTACTCTAGCTATGCTCACTTTGGGTCGTTCCCTTCTCACGATTGTCACTTGCTTGCAAAAGAAAGCAAATGGTCGGGAAGGCATGCCCTCTAAAGGTAACAAACAATCCAAAAACATGAGAATGGTATCGAAGATCTGGATTTTTGATCACCCTAAGAAGGATGAGAGCATACTCTCCTACTCCAATGTCAAACTCGACAAACAAAGTAAACACATGTTCAGTCCATCCTACTTAGTAAACATACTAGGTGCCTAATTATGAATCACAAACACAAAGTTCGGTTGGAATAAAAGGCAACCTGGAAAATCACTAAGTTAGAAGTTTGATTTGTTTGGTCTTTGACTAGCGAACCTGCATAAGATTTGTTAGTAGTTTCATTTTTGTCTTCGCCATGCATAATGCCAAGGTGTTGCACAGAGAATCAGTACCAAAGAAAACGAGAATACCAGAACAGAATGCAAAACAAAGTAATTTGCAAGTAAAAACACTGATTTTCACCTCTGTTTCTGGCCTTACACAGGCGCAGAATGCATTGACACAGGTGCAAAATGCATTGACACAGGCGTAGATCCCTTGACACAGGTGCAGATCCCTCCTACACAGGCGCAAAAGTGCCCAGAAAGCCCTGAATTACCCTGTTTCTTGGGTTTTTACCTGCAAATCAGCTCAAAAGGCACTCAAAACATGGTTAAATGGTTAGTTTCACGTCGGGTTCACCAATTAATGTAGATAGGAATCTGGAAACCATCAAAGCAAATGGAAATTAGACTAGTTCAATCACGAAAAACTAAATTGCAATGACAGATCTTAAAAACATTCAATAGAGACATGAAAGCAAAACATTCAAATCAAATGCAAACCATCGCAAATGTGAATGTCTCCTCTAGAATTCTCCATTGTCCTTCTTTCTCCTTCAAATTGCTTTGTTTGTGGATCTCACCTACAAGTGCATAAGCATGAGATGAAAGCAAGATTGACTAAACAACATAAAGATACTAGAAGCGTGATTAATTGATTGATCGAGGGCCATGATTGAAGAAATTCATCCAATTTATAGATAAATTGGAGAAAAGACAAGATTAGCATGAAATTGATTCGAATGGAAATTCAAATCAAGAATAGCAAAATTATGACAAGTGTATGACAAATTGGTATGCAAGGAGTTATGACAATTTATGACAATTTATGACAAATTGCTATGCAAGAATTATGACAAGAATTTGAAATAGAAATAGACATTAGAAGAAATTAGAAAATTAGGTTAGAAATGATGACTTGGAAATTAGGAAATTGATGAAAATTAGGTAAATTAATTAATAATTTCTCATTCATTAATTAATTTACAAAAAGAGGAGGAATTAATTAGCTAATTAAATAAACATTTAATTGTGACAAGAAGACTTAGGATAAATAAATAAATTATTTAACCTAGAGAGAAAATGGAGAGAAAATGACAATCAAGATTAAATGAATAAATCATAAAATCCTTGAAGATGAATTAGAAATGCAAGGACGACAATTAGGTCTTGATGAAAGATAATTGATGTAGGGTCAATTTGATCATGATCCTGACTGACAAAGGACCAGTGTTGATAAATGATTGAGATTGATTGACAAAAATCAATGACAAATTGACCAAGATTGACAAGGAGATCAAATTGATAAGCGCCAATTGACGAGGAACAATGACTAATCGATCCAAATTGACATGATTGAAAAGGACAAGGATCGATGACAAATCGATCACAAAATGACGAGATTGACAAGTTGATAAGAGATTGACAAGATCGACCAAAATCATGACTGAAGATTGCTATCGACAAGACCTAATTCGAAAGCGAGAAAAATGAGCAATGTAGAAGAAGGACTCGATGCTCGCAAATGATAAAGACCTTAGATAGGGGGGATCCCCTAGCCCCATTTCTATACATCATTTTCATTGAAGTCCTTGTTAGAAGTTTCAACTAAACTTAATTATGGGTAGAATAAAAGGTTTTAAGAATGCCTTTTTGGTTCAACCTATTGCTCATCAATAATTCATTGATGATATGATTATCATGGGAGAGGCATTGGTGTTCAAAGCCACTAAAATTAGAAATTTTCTTTGGTATTATGAAGAGGCAAGGAGGAGCCCCAAATTTAACCTTGCCAACAACAATATTTATTTTATTAATACTCCTCTACTCCAACAAAAGAAAATTGCAATGCACTTGAAAGTCAAGAGGGTTCTCCTTCAACCATCTACTTCAACAATCCATTATTCACTAGTCTTATTTTGGAAGGGTCAAGGATGGAACATAAATAATTTTAAAAATTTATTAGCTAGAAGGAAAGGTTCTCCTCTCTCTTAAGAAAGGAATTTATAAGTCATCAAGTCTACTCTATAGAATATTCTACTTTATTTTATGTCCATGTTCATTATTCCTTAAAAAATAGATGAAAAAATTGTGTAGGTCCAAAAAAATTCTCTAAAGAGGTACGAAGGAAATGAATGGATTTCCACTTGTGACATGGTACCAAGAATGTCTCCTTAAGTCTTATGGTGGGTGTAGACACCTAGAAACGACTAACATGTCACTTTAAAATTTGTTGTCAAACATTCTTCTAATATTAATTAAATAATTTGATTATTTAACTAAGCTAATGTTATTCATTTTCATCCTTAACAATTAAATTATTCAACTATTTTGAATTCAATTTTCCCATTTCCTCTATAATTAAATAATTTATAATTATTTAATTATTTTCTCTATTATTTCCATCATGCACATTAATGAAATAATGTTTAAATTGTTTAATATAATCCATTTCTATTTATCCATTTTATTAAATAAGATCTTTTTATTTAATTAAAATGCAAACTAATTTATGTATTCATAGTTTCTATTTTCATGACTAGTCTTCATTTTATAAACTTAATCTTCTTCCTAATAACTCTTCTTCATTTTAGAAACTTCTTTTTCTTTAATAGTTAACTCATTATTCAAATGGAAACTTTATGTGCACAATTATGCATCAACTTAAATAAAATAATATGTTTTTGATTAAGTAAAAACAGGTTTTAGGGGACCCGAAACCCTATTACAATTCGAAAGATAAGCATTAAAGAGATGAAACAAAATAGTTGCAAACACCAGCACAAAAACCAGCAGCAAAGAAAAAGACAGCAAGAAGCCAACAAGAAGTTGGCTCCAAACCCAACATTACAAATTACTTGAAAACTTTAATAGATTCCTCAGCATTTTGAACCAAGAGCATCATTGCCTTGGCCGCTTCCCTCAGGTTGTTGTTTTCCTCTCTCAGCTGGCTATCTTTCGTATTGATCTCCATCCCAATAGTGTTTTTCCTTGTTCTGCGCCTGGGAGTCTGGTGGGTGGTGCTGGAAGTTGGAATATCATCAATAAAAACCAGATTCTTTTCCTGATTTTTCCTTTCCAAATGATCCACCAAAGCATTCATGTTCTGTGATGAGACTTTGAGGACCTGGAGACTATGGTTCATGAAGTTTTTTAGAGCCTTCTCGGTACAGTCGACCCTGGAGTTGATGTTGTCTTTATCCTCTTCAGCCTGTTCTTTCAAGGTTCTTATAACATCCTCTAGGTGTTTCAAATCCCCTTTGATCAAATCATTTTCCAGCCAATCCTCCATCTCGATTTCCTCTTCAGCTTCACTGGTTTCCATCTCATCATTCTTTTTACTAGCATCCTTAATCAACTTATTAATCTTGTTGTCCAACTCCCTCTGTTTACTTTGCATGCTGGTAATGTTGTCGACAACCCATTTCTGGAATTTGAAGGTCTCCAGAGCACAGTTACGGGTGGTATTCAGGATGGTGTTTGCAGAATCCCTACCCTGTTCCATGCCCACAGAGTTAGGATTGTCATCCTCCTTAGAATTCAGAGCCACATTCCTGCTGTCTGATCCCATAGGGTTAGATTGAGGGTTTTTAGAGTTACCCCCTTCATCCTCTTCACCAATGTTCTCATCCTTTTCATACTCCATATCATTTTCAGATTGCTTACCCTTTTCCTCCTCCACATCACAGTGCACCTCCATGTCCGCATTATCTATGTCATCTTTCCTTTTTTTGTGGGTAGAAGCGCTAGGCTATTCCTCATCCAAATCCGGATCTTTGCCGCTCTCAGAGATATGTGCATTCATGATCAAAGGGTCATCTTTGGTCGCCCTAGTCTTGTCCTTCAGATGTTCATAAATGAGCAATATAAGCCATTGATGGGCTATAGAGTAGGAGTTTGGCTTTTTAGCGTGGTCAGCAAGACTCTCATTCAGAGAGGACGCTAAATAAAAAGGCAGGGAAATTTTGGCTCCATGATGGAAGTGGTTCAAAATAGCAAAGTGATAATTATAAATTTTTGTAAATCTACCATCAACAGTTAAATACTCCATTAAAACCCTTAAAACTTTTTGCCAAAAGGGCTTTACCTGCTGTGGAATGTAATAGGAAATGTTGTCTTTCTTCACAAGTTGTCCCTTCTCATCCTTCGATTTCAGGAATATTTTGAATGCTTCAGCTGCATACTTTCGATCCCTGTAAAATTTGGTGCCCTCTGTCTGCAAACTCGTGACCTCGACGACCAGGTTCTCATCAATTTGCCATATCTCCCCGAACAGGGTAACTCTGTTGTTACTCCAGCCTCTGGCAAAACCGTGAGAGACAGAATTTCTGCTTCTGTGAAGCTTTTCCATATAGTCAGTAAAGCCATATCTGTGAAGTCTTCTCGAGACTTTTCTTTTGCTCTTCCAATTTTCACATCCTGGGGGCTTGTTCCTATTTAAATTACCACCCATTTTAAGCTCCAGGTAGAAATACCAGCAGCTATAATTTACAGTCTGCAAATGAAACCCCAAATGCTTGTAAATTCTGGAGTTACTAAACAGAGACTCTTTGAAGTTTTGAAACTTATGTTTATGGCCGCACAAACCCAACAATTATGATTATAATATTTCTCACGCATATGATCATGGAAATGATGCCAAAAAGCACTCATTAACTGGCAGTTCATCCACCCCCAAAATCTATCTTTGGAATTCATTCCCCAAAAAATAATCATGATATTAACTAGACCCATTGATACGATCAAAATATAATTGCTCTTTAACCTCCCTTCTACAATGAGTTTCTCCAATATAATTAACATCATTCTCTAAATTGACCCCTTCATTAGCTAAGAGGTATGCTACCTTATTTCCTTCTCTTAGAGTATGAGTTATGCTAACACTAACATAGTTATTTAACAAATATTTTGCACTTTTAACTAAGTTAGTAATATTCCAAGAAATAGAGCTAGTACCTTTGAGGGCTTGGATGATGTTTAAGGAGTCCCCTTCGAGCCAGATTTTTTTGAAGTTGAATCCCTGAGCAAGCTGGAGGCTTTTTAGCATGGCCAGAGCTTCAGCCACATGATTATTTTGGACCCCAAAAGGAGAAGTAAAAGATACAATACAGACTCCTTGAGCATTTCTGATAACTCCTCCACCACCAGACTTCCCAAGGTTGCCCTTAGCCACCCCATCAAAATTCACCTTTATCCAATCATGATCAGGAAAGCGCTAAACAATATTATCTCTCATATTCTTGTTGTTAGGTCTGCAGACTTTATGTATTAGGCTCCATTGAGTGAGGATATCTTTTTCCATATCATTCATATCAGTAATAAACCATTGCTTATTGTTCTTGTGAGGAATATTGATGTTCTCTTTTATGGCCCTGCAGATTTTTTCAAAAACCACCTGAGAGCTACACTTAGCTTCCCTAAATATTCTGTTATTTCTTTCTTTCCAAATGCCCCAGCAAATCATGGGGAGGGTCAAGGACCAAAGGTTCTTGATAAGCTAGCATTTAGTGGAGAAATTCCATTGCCAGATAATATCCTTGATACTCTTGTTCATAACCCAACTAACTTTCCATTTTTCCCACATTTTACACCAAATTTCCCAGGTAAAGGTGCAATGGAAAAAGAGATGATCAATTGATTCTTCCTCTTTCTGGCATAGCTCATATCTATTAGGGAATTTAAAACCTCTTCGGACCAAATTGTCAAGAGTAAGGATACTATTGTGAGAAGCAATCCAAAAGAAAATATTGACTTTAGGGATCAGGATGTTGTTCCAAACTTTACTCCAAATGGGATTACTGGTCTGAGAAAAAGTGTTTTTGTAGGCTGAAGCAACCGTAAATTCACCTGTAGGATTACTTTTCCAGAGAAAAACATCATCATAGTCTTTGTTAAGGGAAAAGGATAGCAGCTCTTTCTGGAGTAAGGAAAAACCAGAATGAATAACATCAAGCCTCACCCATTTGTCCTCCTTCCAGTAGTCACACACCATAAGCCCAAACCTCCTTTTACATTCCTTGATAACTTGATTGATGTCTTGATCATAAAGAGCTTCATTCTTCATCCAAGGGTCCTCCCAAAACCATATTTTGTCACCTTTTACAAGAACCCATCCAGCTCCAGCTTTGGCCACTTTTGTGGATTTGATAATACTATTCCAAATGAAGGATCCAACAGGAATATCTTCAGAGTCAAGGACCCCTTGGATAGGCTGATTCTGAATATATTTATCAAACCATATTTGATTCCAATATTTCTTGGTATCATAAGCTCTCCATAATTGTTTAGCTAGAAGAGCTTTGTTAAAAGTTTTTAGAGCTTTAATCCCCAAACCTCCTTTCTTCTTTGGTCTACAAACTTTGTCCCAAGCAACCAAGGATATCCTCTTTTTTTCTTCAACTCCTAACCATAAAAATCTCTTCTGGATTCTTTCCAATGCTTCAACAAATTTAGCCGGGATACCAAATAAACTGAGGGCATAAACAAGGAGGTTTTGGAGAGTAGCTTGAAGGAGCTGCAATTTTCCTGCCTGAGATAAAATAGAACCTTTCCATCCAGCAAGTTTTTTGTTGAATTTATCAATGATCATATTCCAAAAGGAGTTTGGGGGAGTTAAACCCAAGGGAAGACCCAAATAGGTGGAAGGGAGCATGTCCACCTTGCAACCAATAATTTTAGCAATTTTCTGTTGTCTTAAGACTAGAGTATTCATGAAATATATAGCCGATTTGTCCCAATTGACTTGCTAACCAGTAGCCAAAGCATAGGAATTAAGAGCAGATTTGAAGGCTTCAACTTCCCTAACAGAAGAATATCCCATTAGGATAGTATCATCAAAAAACTGTTGATGAGAGCAAAAAATATTAGCAGAGGAAGGTTGAAGACCTTTGATGGTTTTACTCAATTTCAGGTTGTGAATCAATCTGCTCATGCTCTTTGCCAAAATGGTGAAGAGAAGAGGAGATATAAGATCTCCTTGTCTGAACCCCCTTGACGTTTTAAAGAATTTCATAGGAGATCCATTAATCAGAATAGAGAACAAAGGAGTGGTGATCAACTCTATGATAATTTTGGTTATCTTTTCATCAAATCCAAAAGCCTCCATGATTCTGAAAAGAACATGCCACTCCACTCTATCATAAGCCTTCGCCAGATCCAACTTTATCAAGAAACCTTCTTTTTTAGCAGAATTGAGGGAATGAATATTCTCATGCACTAGAATGATAGAGTCCAAAATCTGCTTGCCAGGAACAAAACCTTTCTGCTCCTCAGAGATGATGAAGGGGAGAACAACCAAAATTCTAGTGGTCAAAACTTTAGATATGATCTTATAGAAAGAGTTACATAGACTTATTGGCCTAAATTTTCCCATAGAGTCTGCCCCAGCAACCTTAGGGATTAGCGCAATACACGTGGAGTTGAGTTCCTTAAGGATTCTTCTAGCTCCAAAAAATTCTTTGACCGCATTAACCGTATCTTCTCCCACAATATGCCAGAATTCCTGGAAGAAAAATATAGGGAAACCATCAGGACCCGGGGCTTTATCCCCTTGAAATGAAAAGACAACATTTTTAATTTCTCCAGCAGACGGGATAGCAGATCTGGCCTTATTCTAAATAGGATTAATGATCTTAGGAATGATATTAACCAAATTGTGTTGGTGGGTATGGTCAATGTCCTTGCTACTAGTGAGGAGTTGATTGAAGAACCTGACAGCTTCATCCCTAATTTCCTCCTTATTAAGAAGAGTTTTGTCCTCTACAATAAGTTAGAAATTCGGTTCGCTACTTTGTGTTTTAAAGATGTCATATGGAAAAATTTAATGTTTCTATCCCCAGCCTCCAGCCAAATCGCCCTGGGTCTCTGCCTCCAATAGATTTCTTCCCTAGAAATAATATTGTGGAGTTTGACTAGAACATCATCTTCCATGGCTTTGGAATACTTTTTATAGCCATCTTTCTAAATTGAATTTTGGATCTAATCCAGCTCCTCCTTTAGCTTTTTCTTAGAATCAAAAATATCACCAAAGACCTTCTTGTTCCATATCTTAATGTTGACTTTGATATTTTAAAGTTTTTTGGCAACTTTATACATGGCAGTTCCATTTACATCAATATTCCACCAGTTACCAATAGATTTTTCAAGATTAGGGTGGGAAATCCACATCTTTTCGAACCTAAAAGGGTAGCTCTAATTATTCTTAAAATTCTCAGCAACAAAAGAGATGGGATAATGATCTGAACCAATTCTATTAATAACAGAAAGGGAGCATCTATGGGAAAGAATCCAATCATTAGTGACAAGGGATCTATCAAGTCTTACCTGAATGAGATCTTCACCATCCCTTCAGTTTGACCATGTGTAGGATGCCCCATTAAGATCCATATCAATGAGAGCATTGATATTAATAAAGTTCATCAAGTTAGATCTATTGTCTGGTTGAGCATGAATACCCCCATATTTATCAATGTCTTGTAGAGGAGTATTGAAATCTCCCATCACAATCCAGCTATTCAAAGGGAAAGATTTTCTTTTTTGCTGAATTTTATCCCAGAATTTACTTCTAGCAGATTTGGAGTTACGGGCATAGATATTAGTAATAACACAGTCCTTTCCATCAAAGATGCATTTATCTTTCAGGGATAAAATATTGCCATCAACATCAATCATTTCTCCAGAGATGGTTTTCTTGTTCCAGAAAATTGCAACCCCTCCAGATGCTCCATTCGAGCTATTGCCGCAAACTCCTCCACTTTTAAAGAAGTTTAAATTCTCCACTTTCTCTTTACTCATTTTGGTTTCCTGAACTAGGATAATATCCAAATTTTGATCTCGAATGAGGTTTCGTAATATATCCTGTTTATTGAGACCATTTAGGCCTCTGATGTTCCAAGATATTACCTTCATTTGGAAGCCTGAGGGCAAGTTTCTTTTATAGTTCACTGCCTCCCATCAGCTATATTTTGCTTTCTCTCCTAGTCCCTATGCCATTTCATAGTTTTACGTCCCGGTGGGGATCTTGAAGCACCAAAATCAGCCTTGGACTTGGTTCTGGTTTTCACCCCATTAAGGCCTCCTACCTTCTTAGTTTTTATTTTCTTTCCATTTCCTGTTATGTTTTCTTCTTGTTCCGCTCTAGTCTCATCTTGCATATTACTCCATAGTTCTCCTCTTTTCTGGGATGATGTAGGCGTTTCAACTCCAATATTCTGGAATAACGCATTTAAATTTACTTGAGGCTATCCAAACTTGTTGCTCCTTCCAAGTTTAATTTCATGTTCTTCAAATTCATCTAGGCATTGTTCATCTTTTTTTGATATAGAATCTTGAAAGACCTCATGATGAGAGTCAGTGATATTCTCAATCTTGCCATCTTCAAGTGTCTCTTCATTGATTTCATTCTCCTTCTCCTATGTTTGTAGAGCCTCAAAGGTATTGATTGTTTTGATCTCAAACTCCCTGATTTCATTCTTTTTATTCTCCTTCATAGGGGGATTCTTAGGAAGGTCAATTCTATCTCCTTCTGATGGTTCTGGTATATTGACAGAGCTTCCGCTTATTCCTTCTAACTTGTTACCTTCTTTGTTATTATTCTTTTCTTTCCAGACCTGTTTGTGGGTATTTGTTATCACAGGTTTTTTAGGGTTGCTGGGACAAGCCTTAGCCTAGTGACCAGCTTTTTTGCAAGAAAAGCACACAAAGGGGAGTGATTCAAACTCTATTGACTGTTCCCATAATCCAAGTTTGGAGCTGATATCAATAGTGCTAGGAAGGTCCATATTCTGCGAAATGTTGACACAGATACACGCATAAACCAATCTCTTGCGAGCTGCTGTTATTGGATCTATCGCAAAAAGCTCCCCAAAGGCATTGGCAATTCTTGAGAAAACATCCTCCACCTAGTATTGCATCGGCAAACCTGGCAGCCTTACCCAAACCGGAGCAGTTTCAAAGAAAGAGTCATTGAGTTCCATGTTAGGAGACCATTTTCTCATAGATAAAGAAGATTTACCAAACATCCAGGGACCACCACTTAAAGCAGCTTCCATATCTTCCCCACAAGAGAATGAGAATACAAAAAAGCCTCTAGGCAGGGCAGAGACATCAACCTAACCTTTCATTCTCCATTTTCTCTTAATAAAAGACCTTACATCCTCAATATTAGGTCGAGGTCCAACAAACTTCCCCACCAGAGAAAAAGCCATTAAAGAGATGCTATGATCGATAACTAAATCAGGAATCTCAATAACAAGTTTACCCATTTTATTATCTGATATATCTTTCACAAAGGGGAAAGACGATTTACCAGCCGATTTTCCAGATGCTTTCCTTGCAAAAAAACTACTCCAGATGTTATTATCCTCTCTTAGACTTGAAATAGAAAATTTCCAATTTGTAGTTTGAGTTGACTCATTGTCATTGTAGTGTAAAAATTTGTGTTTCAATCCATTAATCAAAACATTAAACACAACATTCAATGAAACATTACAAGACAAATTAAAATAACTAAACAAATTAAAACACCCCCTTAAATCATCCCATTGTTCTCTATTCTCAAGTACCTTGCAAGTCTTTGGTGGCTCTCAGCTGCATGATCACAAGATGGCTACTTGAGAAATGAGAGTGAAATGATGCAATTCTATGATCTAGATGATGATATGTAATTCTAAATTATCATGGTAGTTATGCTAAAAATGCAATTAATGCCATTATCATGCAATTATACTATTGATATGCTAGATTATGATGCTAAAACATGCTTTTAGGAATGCTACTAATGATGCTAAGATTGCTAAAAAATGCTAAGGGTCCTCTCATGGTTGAGAAGAGAGGTATTTATAGATTTTCCAAAGCCAAATCTGAGGTGGCAGGATTCAACAATGGAGATTTGGTCTAGAGAGATCAATGGTCGAAAATGAAGAAGTTGGAGAGAATCGGGGAGATATGACACTTGTCATCCTAGAGAAGACAAGTGACATAGAAGGATATTAAGAAGGCCACATGTGTCCTTTAAGAGGGTAAGTGGCATGGAGGAATTTGACATGTGGCAATAAATCCATGTGTCCTCAAGAGAGGATAACCAACCCACAAGACGTTAGGATGAGGAAGTTGGAGGAGATAGGGTTAGTTAAACCCATGGCTAGGTTGGATGGGTTAGGCTAGAATGTGGCTAGGTTAGGTGGTTAAAGGTTAGGACACATGTTCCCAAATTTGAATTAAAATTTCAAATTTAATGGCGATGAATGATTAAATAAACAAATTAATTAAACTTGCCTATTTAATTAGGAAAATTGAGGAAATGAGTTAAGGTGGCAGGAATTACAAGTAATGAACTATATAAATAAATTATATAATAGAGGAATAATTAAGTATTTTTTGTATTTAATCAGTTATCTCCAGACCAATTTTCAGTGTATACAGTCATCATTCTTATCTTTCTCTTCCATTCATAATTCATTAGAAATTCTATAAATACAACATTTATATATTTCATTCCGCTTCTCTTGAAATATTCAAGCACTATCATTATCAAGCTAGCTATGTTATCAATCCCTTTCTCACATACACTATCAATTAAGCATCAAGAATCTAATATCTTAATGACTCATCATGCTGATGAAATCAATCAACCAAAATATCTATTACAATGAAGTTAAGTAAGGTTTGTGGATGAAGGTGTTGTTGATTTTATTTATTGTTCGTTGCATGCATTTACTTTACACTTCATTGAGTGATTCAAAATGGTTTTTGAATTGGATTTTTTATTATTCTTAATCTTTGATTGTTTACAAATCTATTTCATATCCACATTTTGGCATACGACATTTTCGAGTACTAACATTTTTTGTGAAGATTTAAATTTTTTCTGAAGCTATATGTATGGATTTGTGCATCTTTTTTTTTCGTGCTTATGTTTCTTCTTGTTGGTCACGTGTTTAATTTTTTCATTTTTTGTGTATCTATTTCCTCCTACACATTCTTACCCTTGTACTTGTGTTCCATCTTCTTTTGCATCTACAAGATAAAACCATTCTATGTGAAGTATAAGGAGTAATGAATGCACTAAAACCTTATTTTTAGAAACCTTTAAGACCTAGTGTTCATAGATTCCCTCACTAAGAACCTTATTTTTAGAAACCTTTAAGTCCTTCTGTTGGTTCCCAAAACCACAGGTTGTCAAACCCTAATAGTATGCCATATTCTATGACCAGGTTCAACAATTTATATTGGCCAATGAACGAGGATCAAACTTGAAGAGGATTGATTTCTCTCGCACTTTTGGTTCTGCTATACCAAGGCGAGTGTACCTTTAATGTCATCTTCAAACTACTTTCAAGGCAAACCAATGATGATTTAAGTAGATTAAACTTCATGCATACTTTCAAATGTCTTTTATATTCAACTTCCTTATCTAATCATCCTTAATTTTTGTTCATTACCAACATGAAGTAATAACAAAAAAACTAAAACCAAAACTAACTCCTATGACTCAAAATAAAGGATGTGTTGATTGAAACTTGTTCTAAAACAGAAAAAGATCAATGCCTTATCTATTAGGCAATGGAGTCAAATGATTTTTTTCTCTTCTAATGGCTTGAAAGTCTAACTATTCAGCACTATTTCTACTTATGGCTAGCATAAATGTGAAAATATGTCAAACATAAAACTTGTTAATCCAATTCAGTTTCTTCAAATCACTGTAATATATCCAACATAATTTAATCCTTACCTGAAGGAACCCATTAAATAGATTACATAGAAGGTTTGAAACTTCAACAAATTAGATGCATACTTGATACATCTATTCATATGACAATAATAAAGAGAATTGGAGATGGTCAAATGATCTATTTTTACTAAATCAATGAACAACTAACACCATTTTCAGAACAAAAGCCTTTTACACATCCTCCTTGAAAAATTTAGAAGTATATACATTGCACTATTTTTGCCTACAAACCTCCTAACCTCCTACACATAGTCTTGAATTCCTTTTAATAAAATAAGAGAACAACAATAGCTTCATATTGTTGGTATTCAGTTACTAATTGAAAATTGCTCAACTACCTCCCTAGAAACCAAAAGACATAAATGACTAATTACTTTAATATTAACTTGTAACCATTCTCATTCACTTATCTGTAGTTAAAAATTAAATCTCACCTCTCATGTAAACAAATCTCTCATGTCCATTTACCTTCAATCATAAAACATCTCTATTTGGGAGAAAGATGTAATTTGTACATTACATATGACCATCTTTATCCTTTATCTTTTTTATGAAATTATTTTCACGTCCATTTTCTCAATGCATAATATAAATCCTCCCTTATTCATCAAGAATAGTTGTACCTAGTGTATGCCAAAAATGTGGTCTTCAACCTGCAACAAGAAAAACACTTCAAACACACCAATGAAGCATTGCATTAGAGTTAGAAATCATAAACAAGTTAGTGGATTTAAAACTCCTAAAATCGCCTCATTGTCCTCTATCTCTAAAGATCTTCAAGATTCAAAGTGGCCCTCACTTGAAAGAGCACTTGATCTCTTAGATGACAACCTAGAGAACGAGATTTTAGTGATGTGCTAAGATCAAAATAGATGCAACTAAGATCTTAGCTAAGATGAGATGATGGATGAAGATAGGATGCAAGATGCAAGACTAGATGCTTAAGATATTAAATGTATTCCAAATTAAACATTAAATGATGCTAGATGAGTTAATTAAACTAGATGAGTATAAAATACTATGAGATGTTATGCAATTAACTAGATGATATGCTAAAATGAAGCTAAAATGCTAATGCTAATGCTAAATGGCTTGGATGCTTGAAGATGACAAGATGAGATCCTTAACCTACAAAATGACTATAATTTAGATGCACAAGATTGAGGTATGAATTGAAGGAGAAATGGGCTCTATTTATATAAGAATTGGATGGCCAAGATTGAATTGGCTTAAGGAGGGTCAAGATTGAAAGTTACCAATCCATGTGAGACTTTCAACCCAATCCCATGTTGACAAGTGTCACCATGAGATTTCTTGAGAGGAGAGGGAGGAGGCATTAAATGCTTTAGAAGACTTAATTGTTAATCCCATGTGGGAAAATTCACGGAATAAAGCTTTTATCCAATGAATAAAGATATTGTCCAATGGAAAAAATTTTGTGCAAAGCTCAATGTGTTGAAAATGTGAAGTTTTGTAAGAGCATTAAAATCTCTTTAGAGACCTTGGAGGTTACTTGTTGGAAGTTAGATAACCTTTAAGACTTTTGTGAGAGTCCTACAAATTTGGGGAACTCAACAAAGTTAGCTTGTTGAAAAGATAAAACTTTAAATGCATTTAGAAGAATTTCTTCCAAAATTAGAAGTGACTTCCCCAAAATTTAGGGATGTGACCATGATAAAAGAATTAGACTAATTAAGTAAGTTTTGAGAGGTTCTAGAAAAATGCTTAGGAAGTTAATGGAAAATGTAGGAGAATGCAAGTGGGAGAAATAGGAATTTTTAATTAAAATAAAAAGATTTATTTCAACTAAAATGAACGCAACTTGCATTTGGATAGATATTTAAATAAATATTAATTTATTTAAATGTGAATGGGAATTTTGGATTTTATTTAAATAAATCTTAATTTATTTAAATGAGAAAAAAGGGGGATAAAGCATTAAATGCTTGAAGATTTTGAGGGAAACCATTAAAGGCTTAAGAAGACTTTAAGGGAAACCATTAAAGGTTTGAGAAGACTCAAGGAAGTCATTAAAGGCTTGAAGACTTTAAGGGAAGCCATTAAAGGTTTCAAGTGGGTGGGGATAAATAGGATTTCAAATAAATAATTTATTTATTAAAAATTGTGGTGCAACTTCCATTTGTAGGAAAATGCAAGTGGGTGGAGGAAAATAGGATTTTTTAGATAAAATAAAAGATTTAGTTTAGCCAAAAGGAGATGCAACTTGCATATGTTGTAAAATGCAAGTGGGGCGAGGGCAATAGGGATTTTTAATTAAATGTTGAATTTAATTAAAATGGAAAGGAGATTTTAATTAAATGTTGAATTTGATTAAAATGGCTAGAAGGGGATATTTAATTAAATGTTGAATCTAATTAAAATGGCTAAAAGGGGATATTTTATTAAATGTTGAATTTGATTAAAATGGCTAGAAGGGGATATTTAATCAAATGTTGAATTTGATTAAAATGGCTAGAAGGAGATATTTAAGTAAATGTTGAATTTAATTAAAATGGCTAAAAGGGGATATTTAATTAAGTGTTGAATTTGATTAAAATGGATTAGATAGAAGAAAGGGGGAATTAATTAAATCTTTAATTTGATCAATGGTTAATTAGAAGAAAATGGATATTGATTAAAACTTAGTTTAGTCAATAGGCAGATTAGGGTAATTATACAAATATAAATTCATTTAATTAGTTGTACAAGTTTTAGGTGTCTACATTTTGCCCCTCTTTGAAGTAACGTGTGACCACATGTTGATTCAAAGAAAAATGCTTGATTTGTCGTCAAATTTTTTGTTCGATATGATGTTGCTTGTCCACAATGTCGATATGATGCCCTAGATATGAAAAATTGTGTCTATATGAAATTCAATGATAGAACCAATGTCAATATGAAACTGATATGATAATGCACCCTCGAGAGATCGTTTGTGCCTTAAGGGCATGAAGGATCTTTTGAAAGAAGAAGAATGTTATATGAAAGATAGAACAGTGAATAGATTGATGTCATGCATGGGTTTGATTGGATTGATAAGATTGATTAGATTGATTGGATTGGTAGAATTGATAAGATTGAGATCAAGTCTAGTTTCAGGAATGACACCTCCTGTATAAGACAAATATGATCAAAACGTCTAGTTTCAGGAATGATATATCCTGTATAAGACATGATCAAAACATCTGGTTTCAGGAAAGATGCATCCTATATAAGACATGATAAATGACAATTGGATAAATGCTGAAGATATGAAGCTGAAGAAAGATTCCATGATGGTACGATAGATATGCATGCGATGGATGTAACAATGAAATATGATGATGCAACTAAATGCAATGATATGCCACTAAATGTAATGATTAAAATGATATGCTACTAAATGCAATCTAATATGCACATTAAAATGATAATGCAGCTAATGATTGATATGATATACAATGATAATGCAGCTAATGCAAAATTAAAATGCATTCTCATTCCCAAATGTTGCCATCTGTTTGGATCAAAATGCCAGTGTTGCCTTTGTTTTCATCATCAGGCCTTGATATGTTGAAAGTTGATACAAGCATAATGGTATAATTAAACCATAATGACATGAGTATAACTTACATGGATTTTGATATTGCAAGATAGCACAAGCGTCGAGGTATAATTGAACCAAGATGACCTGGGTGCTGCTTTCTTAAACAAACAAGAGTTAACCTTAGGCCAATGCAAATCCGAAATGTCCTCAGCGATATGCCACCTGATTGCTTCGTAGGAAAAATTTGCATGGTAAAAGGCTTCACTCACATATAGCAAACAAAGAAAACATCACATTCCTTCCTTGCTTCTCTAGTCATGAGACATCTTAGAAGTGCTTAGGAGATATGATAAGCAAAAGATCAAAACCACAAGTAAACATGCATGCTATTTGAAATGTATTTTTGTCACATAATACATCTTGCAAGTATGATCTTTGTTTAGTTGTAATTAGTTCAAAGAGCCTTTGTGTTTTCTCTCTCATGTTTTCGCTCTTACATTGATATGTTCCTCGTTGATTGTCTGATCCTTGTTTTTTTATTAATGCGTGTTTGATCTAATGCTAAAAATCAAAGGAGAGATGCCCCTAGCAAGGTCAGTATTTTGCCCCCACTTTAGATACTACTCGATATGGATATGGACAACTGATCACCAAGTCATGGTAGGATATGATGCGGATAACTATTTAGATAAGCAAGGACATTGACTACGCTAAGTATGTCTGGGATAGGTGTTGCATGACAAAGTGTTATTTGATGGCCATTGGCCTAGATCAGATGGTGCCAAGATATGTACAAGCACTTAAAGATGGAGGAGCTGCTTATCACAAGTAGCGCCTGTTGCCAAGTTTTCACCACTTGTTTTTATTGCACTTTTTGATTTGATTTTTGATTTTTTTCTATTTTTCTTGCTTTTTTATTTTTTATTTTTTGTGTCACAAGGCGCCTGCTTGCCAAGTTTTCACCATAGTGATGATTTTGATAGCTTTTTTATTTTTGATTTTTGATTTTTGATTTGATTTGATTTGATTTTTTATTTTTTTGCTTTCTTTTTCGCTTGATCCATGCATTGGACGACTCAGGTGTAGAACTTCTTCAGATGAATGCTATTGGTAGGCTCATCGAGTACGTCCCCTTCTGATGTTGATAGTTGATAGGCCCCTAATCCATAGGCAGCTACGATGACAAATGGTCCCAACCAGTTGGGCTCAAACTTCCCCTTCTTCTCTCAGTCTTGTTGATTGCGGGGATTCTCCTTTAAGACAAGATCACCAACTTTAAAGGCCCTGGGAATGACCTTATGGTTGTAGCTTCTACACATTCTTTGTTGATATGCCTTGAGATGGTCATAGGCACGTTGTCGTCTCTCATCAAGAAGTTCTAGTTCCTGCAGCCTGTTCATCCGATATTCCTCATCTGGGATGAGGCCTTTCAAAGATACTCAGAGAGATGGGATTTCTACCTCAAGAGGCTAAATTGCTTCTGAACCATACACCGATGAATATGGTGTAGCCCTTGTAGGTGTCCGGATACTAGTCCTGTATGCCCAAAGTGCTGGATTGAGTTGCACATCCCAATCTTTGCTAGCATCATTTACTATTTTCTTAAGGATTTTCAAGATTGTTTTGTTTGATGCTTCTACTTGGCCATTCCCTTGAGGATAGTATAGTGTGGAAAAGCGATGTTGGATATTGAATCGCTCGCATAGCTCTCGTACATCCTGATTCTTGAAAGGATGTCCATTATCTATGATGATGGAACTAGGGATACCATATTTGCAAATGAGATAGTTGAGGATGAATGATGACATCTACTTTCCAGTCACGGTGGTCATTGGGACTGCTTTGATCTACTTGGTGAAGTACTCGGTGGCTGTGATGATGAACTTGTCTCCATTTGATGAGGAAGGATGAATCTTTCCCACTAGATTGAGTCTCCATTGACAGAAAGGCCAAGATGTGGTGAATGGTTGCAACTCCCATGTTAGTGCATGTACGAGGTTACCATGAATTTGGCACTTAGGACTTTTCCTAGCAAATTTATAGGACTCTCTTTCCATTTTCGGCCAATAATATCCCATTCTCATAAGTTTCTTGGCAAGAGTAGGACCACTTGAATGCGTACCACAAATACCTTCGTGAAGCTCATGTAAGGTGGAGTCAGATTCGTTACGATCAAGGCATCAAAGAAGAGTACCATCTAGACCTCGACGGTAAAGTGTGTCAGTAGTTAAGGTATAGCAGGTGGCTTGTCAGATAAAGCTTCATTTTTGGTTGTGAGATAGGTCGGGTGGGAGGGTATTGTTTTTGAGATAGTCATAGATCTTCCCGTATAGAGGGGAATCAGAACCAATCAGGGCACCGATGACTTAGGATGCTAAATTGTCATAGGCTAGGGAAAACAATTGCTCCACTAGGAAATTATAATGATTGTATTTATTTGGAATTTGTAGAAGCGAGGTGATAATGGCCATTACATAAGCAACCCTGTTGTCTAGCCTTGGAATCTGCTCAAAGGTGATGTGCACAAAGTACTTTTTGAAATCATCCGCCATGCATTTTTAAGGCATTAGCTTATTATCCTTTGTCTGATAGTCATCATTGATCTGATTGATGACTAATTGAGAGTCTCCATAGACTTTCAATTATGTGATTCTCCATTCCATGACTACTTTGATTCCTGTTACTAAAGCTTTGTACTAAAAAATATTATTGGTGCATGGGAACATTAATCTATATAAGATCCATCAAAGTATAGGATCCATTGCTTAGGTGTGATAGTGAGCACATCCATATCTGGAAATTCCACCTGTAGTGGGTGGTGGTCTAGGAGTGGTGCTTCTGCCAGTTGATCTGTAATTGCTTGTCCTTTAATGGCTCGTTGTTCTATATATTGAATGTTGATCTCACAGAGGATCATGACCCATTTAGCTAACCTTCCTGTGAGAGAGGCTTTGCTAAGTAGATACTTGAGAGGATCAATTTTTGCCACTAGCTTGATTGTGTGGGGTAGCATATAGTGGCAAAATTTTTGAGAGGCAAACACCACTGCTAAGCAAGCCTTTTCAATGAATGTATAATTGAGTTCATATCCATTAAAAGTCCTTCTGATGTAATAGATAACCCTTTCTTTTCCTGCTAGATCTTCTTGTGCTAGCACTACCCCCAATGATACTTCTGTTGCTAATATATAGAGGATGAGTGGCTTGCTTGCTATTGGTGGTACCAAAACTGGTGGATCCATCAAGTATTGTTTGAGCTGGTGGAATGATTATGCACATTTGTCTTCCCATCTGAAAAGCACATTTTTATGTAGTAGATGTTTGAATGAGAAACATTTTTCAGCTAATTGAGAAATGAATCATCTGATGGATTGTAGATGACCTTGCAGAGATTTGAGTTGGCTAATGTTCTTAGGAGGTGGCATCTCCATAATAGTCTGTACCTTTGTTGGATCCACCTCGATGCCTTTTTCTGATACTATGTAACCCAAGATTTTTCTAGATGTGACCCCGAAAACACACTTCTTAGGGTTTAATCTGACATTGAATTGTTCTAGTCTTTGAAAGATCTTATCCAAGATGTTTAGGTGTTCTGCTCTTGTGAATGATTTGGTTAGAAAGTCATCTACATAATCCTCCATGAAAGCATGCATCATGTCGTGGAAGATTGTTGTCATGACCCTCTGATAAGTTGCACCAACATTTTTCAAGCCAAAAGTCATGACGTTTCAACAATATGTTCCCCACAAATAGGTGAATGCAATTTTATTTTAATCCTTTGGAGCTATCTTGATTTGGTTGTAGCCAGAGAAAAAATCCATGAGGGATAACATAGCGTGCCCTCCTGTTAGATCAATAATAATGTTGATGCTTGACAAAGGAAATTCATCTTTCAAACATGTTTTGTTGACATCCCTAAAGTCTATACAGATTCTGATGCTTTTGTCAGGTTTAGAAACTAGTACAATAGTTGAGATTCATTTGGCATAGTCTATAGGTTGGATGAATCTAACATCTAATAACTTTTCAGCTCTGTTTTGACCAATAATTCCACATGTGGATTCATTTTCCTTAATTTTTGTTTGATAGGTTTAGCTCCAAGAGCGATGGACAAGTGATGCATGATTAGATTTGAATCTATCCCTGACATGTCTGCATAAGACCAAGAAAATTTGATTTGCTTCTCTTTGAAGAATTGGATGTAGTCTAGTCGTTCCTGTTCTGTCAATGATTCCGCTAGATATATGGTTTTTACTGTTGCTTCAGTGCCGATATTTATTGATTGAGTTGGCTCAATCAAGATTGGTGATCTCTCCTAGTAATGTTCAGGAAGAGTGCCAAGTCTCTCATCTTTAGGTACCTCATAGAGGTTTTCACCCTCAGATATGTCCTTCATTTTTACTTTTTTGTTTTTGTGATCTAATACTTCCATTAGATGGTTTTCACCATTAGATCTATTTTTATTATTATTTTGTGACTGAGAGACTTGGCACTCCCCTAATTGTAGATACCATTATGTGGTTCACTAGTGGAGCATGTTTTTGGGTTAACTAAGAAAAGGTATTGAACAATGGTCTCATCGTTTAGGAATATAGGTATATCATGGTGCTCGGGATCTTCCCAATCTATGAGATCAGGATATATGAGTGGTAAGGAGTCATTTGGCAGGTTAAGATTAGCTGCTAAAAGTGTCATGATGGAGACATCGTCATAGTTGTTTGGGATATCTATGGGGTCTATGATATTTTTGAGGTCTTCGATGGTATTCTCTTCAATATTGCCTTGTTCGTATTGTCGCTTCTCATTCTCACTAGCCTCATAGATATGATGTGGTCTGAATTCAAACAATTGAGATCTTGAGCCTTGTCCCTCATGAGAAATGGGTGTGTATGCGTGAATTGTATCCACCTCAATATCTTTCACAATATCAGAACAACTATCCCACTCATATTCATTGAAATCGGTTTCAGAATCACTGTCCCAGGTTACCTCGCTGAATTTGATAGGTATATTGTATGGTGAGAAAAGATCACTGATAATTGACACAAGTTTAGTAGCTTGTTCTGATTCAGGATCAGTGCTTTCTTTTAGTCTTTGAATTTGTTCATACACCATTTCCTTTCCGTGAGTAGCAATTTCCTTAGGTTGTGGCTCAACCTTGGTTTGATCAGGTTCTTGTACATGGTGTACTTTCTTATAAGAAGCTTCCTCCCTTTGAATAGCAAGTTCTTCTTGTCGTTTCTACTCTTCTTCATGATTTTTCTCCTTCCTTGTCTTTTCTGTTGCTTGGTTAAGTGCTTCTTTCCATGAGTCTTTGTTATGTTTTTTCTTTTCTTTCCATTGAGGTTTTTGATGGTGATTTTTCTTTTGCACAGGCGGAACATGTTGTCCATATCCAAGTCCTATTTTGTCTTTTACAAATTGTGAATGAAGTTGTAGGGGTTCTATGATGCCTTCTTAGCGCTTGCCAACAGGTCCTTTTCCTTTGTATCCCATTCGTTGCTTGATCCAAAACCCATTTCCATACTGGTTTGTTGGTACGGCTACTTCTATGGTAGCAACTTTGATTTCTTCTTCATCCTCGTATAGCCAGCTAAGGATGTCTTTATCTTCTGATTCTTTCGCTAGTGTGCCCATTTAGATAAATTTACCATCAAACTTCTTGATGGCTTGTGCTGCCTAATGTCTTGATGTGGAAGGTTGTCCATAAGACTTTGGTGAAGTTGGCAACTTAGATAGACATAAGGGTTCAAAAGAGTACTCACCCATGCCTTGGTCCTTTATTTTCATCTTTTGCTTGAAATTCATGGATAGAGACTTGAGTTCTTGATGGTTGGATACTGAGGAAGCTTGGGCCTCCCTGTTGTGTGGAACTAATCTATCTTGAGCTGCCTCCATAGCATTGCAGTACTGAAAAGGGTTGGTATCTGCAGAGATTGAAATTTCCTGTCCATTGTAGGGGAACTCAAGAAAGTGATGGTACGTGCAAGGCACCGCTTGCATTTTGTGGATCCATGGACGACCCAATAGTATATTGTATGTCAAGTCTATGTCCAAGACTTGGCACATGGTGTCTCTTTGTACACGACCTACCTAAATGGGTAGTATTATAGTTCCTTGAGATGATCTTTCTTCATCATCATAGGCTTTAATAGTGATTTTGTTTTTGGGATCAATAGCCTCCTCAAAGAAGGCCAATGCACAGATAAGCTTTAGAGTACATATATTGAGCCCAACTCCTCCATCTATTAATACTCTTGTTACTCGATGTTTATAGACTAGGACCTTGATATGTAGTGGGGTGTTATGCGGATGATTCAAACATACATCATTGTGTTAAAAAAAAGATATGTTATGTGGAACTGTCATATGGGCCACCATGGCTTGGAATCGATCAATATCCAGATCATTTGGAATAGTTGTTTTCATAAGAGCTTGCTCCAAGATATCCTTGTGTTTTGGTGAAAGTTTGAGCAACTCAAGTATATATATCTGAGCGGGTGTTCTCTGTAGTTGGTCGACCAAGCTATATTGAGTCTTGGGGAGAGTTGTTGATGTTGATGTGTTCCCTTTCAAGACATATTTCTGCACTCTTGTTGTCACATTTATCGACGCATGTTCTTGTTTGTCTTTGATTTTTATGACATTCACTTGATTTTCATATGCCAATATGTGATTGATGGTGTTTTCGTATATGTGATTGATACGATCTCCTTTGGTGTTGTTTGATGTTGATGCTCCTCTCTTGTCATAATTGGGAAGAGGATTTTTGAAAGCTTCATGGTCACCATTGGTTTTATGACCATCAACTGTTAAGTTGCCCTTGCCTATCATGGCTTGAACTATGTTCTTCAACCTCATACAATCATTTGTGCTATGCCCCTTGTTTTGATGATAATCACAATAATGTGAGTCATTCCACCATGGTGGTTTGACTTGGGGTTCAAAGTTGCTTCTGGCTGGCAATGTGATGATCTTATTTGCCAATAGTTCTTGAAATTCTAATTCCAAGGTTTGTTCTAATGGTGTACATATTCGTCAATACATGAAATCATTAGTGTTGCTTCTTTGGTTTGTGTTGTTCCCTTGGTTGTTGTTGTTGTTGTTGTTGTTGCCTTGGTGATTTTTGTTGTTTGATGTTGAAGCTCCTTGGTTGGTATTTCTTTGATAAGTGTTAGTGCCTTGATTAACACTTCTTTGATCAGTATTGGATGGTGGGTTTCCTAATAAAGTCAACACTGGTTGTAACTTTACATTGTTGGCATCGATTACCCCATCATTTATAACATTTTTGTATCTTGTCCAAAATCTGGACTTGTCTGAGTTGTTGTTATTATTTTTATTGTTAAAGGTGTTATTGTTTGACGAACTGACACCTTCCTTAAAGAACTTCAAGGTTCCTTTCTTGATGGAAGCTTCTTCTACGTGGATACCATTCTCTATTAATTTTACAAAAGATGGTATACATTGTAGTTTGAGATGATAACTCATTTCACTATTCAGATTGTCTATGAAGATTTTCATCTTTTCCTTTTCAGGCACATCTCATGGATATCTTGCAACCATGTGCCTCCATCATTGTAGAAACACCATAAATGTTTCATTGTTCTTTTGTTTCGTATTGCACACATCAAGCATGGTGATTGCATGCTGGATATTATAGGAGTATTGTGTTATGAATTTATTCACCAACTCATCAAATGATCTAATGAGAGGTGTGAGTTTTGACAACCACTCCATTGTTTGCCCTCCCAAACTTCTTGGGAATAGTCTCATCAGGTATGTGTCGTTGTGAGAAAACTCCAAGCTCATATTACAAAATTCTTGGACGTGATCATGAGCATCACTTTTACCATTATATTTGTCATACTTTGGTATATCTGAATTTGGAGGGAAAGGTACCATGTTTAATCTCCTATCAAAGGATAAGGACAAATTTCCTCCAATGAGTATCTTATCGTGGTCCCTTGTTGCATGTCTTGCATTTGTTGTTGAAGTGTTTGGAGTTGTTGCGTAAGAATAGCTAGGGGTGCATTGGTCCTTCGATGGTGAGCTTCCCCTTGTTCATTAAAATTGTCACGATCACGAGTATTGTCTTGTTCGTGAGTGTTATCTTGTTCATGGGTGTGATCTCGGTTGTGTGTGTTTTCTTGATCATATGTTTCCTCTCCTCTCAAATGTTCTTGATTCTAGGTATTTTAAGTATAGGTTCTTGCCATCATTTGTGAAATTCCCTCATCAGTATTCCTTAAATTTTCTATGTCAAAATCTGCAAAAATATTGACTCCTTTACTAGTTAGCATGAGGATATATTTTTTCTTATTCGATTCTATAGTATTTCCATGAGTTTTTGGAAAGCGGCATTCTCTTGACATTCTTGGAGAATCTCTTCAGTGATCTCTGCTTCCCCCATATTTGTATACTCTTCAAAAGGGTTGGACTCCCTACGACTCATGCTTGATTCTGGTTGTGATTATTTCTCCTTATTTTTCTGAGATCGAGTGACAACGTGCATCAATATATCTCTATAGTAGTGAATTCCTCTTCTTCTATCAGGGTTCTTGGTGGAGTTGGTGGCTTCATTCAAGCTTCATTGTAAGTGATAAGAAACTTTGGAAACAAGGTAGGATTAATCCTTCCTCCACCATTAATGCATTGATTGAATGCTACTTTTTGAATGTAAGCTCTACTTCTCAAAGGCTCCTTGTAAAATTCGTTTGTTTTTCCTTGAAGATATAAGCACATTTGACGCAAAAATACTCTATGTGAGAGAAAGAGTTGGCGATTGATATAGCAAAATTTCCTCCTCTTGATAAGGGCCCTAGGACTAAGTTGTTGCTTCTTCAACTTAGGCTTTTGATGAAGATTTCTTCTTCTCAAAATATAGGGAGTGGTCATACACAAATGATCAATGTTGATTGCTGATGTTGGATGGATACTTTGTTTTGGATACTCAAGTTTACTTGTCAAGTAAAGGTTTAGTTTGATTTACCCTTACGAAAAAGTATGTCGAATGATTTGAGTTAAGTTTCACGATGTAGAAACTTAATTTGACAACTTGAGAACCTAACTAGGTATTATTTTGATAAAATTTGTTGGATGGTGGAGCCTTTGATCACTTTATTTAATACTCCTTAATCTTGTTGGATGAAATCTTGTCTTAAGATAGTTGAAGATTTGATACCCCTTCCAAGGGTGCTAGTTGGATTTGGAAATTCTCCTCTCTGATTGTTGTTTTGATTGATTTGTAACTTGCAAGATGTTTTAATGTTCGTGACAAGAATACATAGCACACACGAAACAATGGTCATCCCTATGGTAAACATTGAGTGTATGTTCTTGTGAGGATGTTTTCAAATCCTCAATGTTATCGCTGGTTTGATTCACAAGAGAAGACACATCAGATAGACTCTTTATTCAAGGGCCATCAACAATATCATAGCTCACTAGTCTCGATACTGCGTCAACTCAAACAACCTTGTCACCCCCTAGAGGGCGCTCTTTTTTTTTTGCCTTTTTCCAAAAATTAACCCAAAGTGAATTTCTTCACAACTGGGTAGTTATCTTGGGAGATATATGGTGAGTAATCTTGGGGGAAGATTCTTCCCCACCCTTGCACTATGATATTGCCAATGTATGGTAACTAACTCGGCTCAAAGTTTCTACTTCTATGGTTTGTAATCAAACTTTCATTCGGTCTTCAGTGATAAACCCCCTCGAGAGGCTTCCCAACCTTTAGAACAAAGGCTTTATGTATCTTAAAGATACTAGGGGAAGGCTAATCACTGAGAAAAACTATTGGAGGGGATTTTCATCAGCCTCCACATTTGATTATAGTAGGTTTAGAATATTTAGCGATAAAGTCATTGCCCATTTGGGTCGTACACTTCTCACTAGCCCCCTCAAGGCTTCAGGATGGCAGGCCCTCTAAAGGATTTAATTGCTTGAAGTAAAAAAAATCATAAAAGAGGATTTAATTGCTTGTAGTAAAAAAAATAATAAAAGAGTGGGTTTGGCTTTTTGATCACCCAATTAAGGGGAGAGCATATACCTACCACTCAAAATAAAGCAAACAATGATTCTTTTTAACCCTCAAAGAAATGATTTTCTAACTTCTAATTGGAGATGTTGCTCCAAACAAGCATGGTGTTCTTTTTAGCCCTTCATAGAAAAAATGTGTGTTTCAAAACTTTGGAAAATAAACCTAGTCAACAAAATAAAATTATGTATTGGTCAACAAAATCAAAATCGTGTAACCAATCGTCAATGAGGTTCTTTTTATTTTGTACTAAATAAAATGAGGTTCTTTTTAGTTTGCACCAAAATGAAAGTGAGATCCTTTTTAACTTTGCAAAAAATAAAGGTTTGTTTGTAGTTCTTTTTAACCTTTTGTGAAATAGAAAGTGAGGTCTTGTTTTAAACACCAAAGAAATGATGAGGTTCTTTTTAGTTTGCACCAAAGTGAAAGTGAGATCCTTTTTAACTTTGCAAAAATAAAGGTTTGTTTGTAGTTCTTTTTAACCTTTTGCAAAATAGAAAGAGAGGTCTTGTTTTAAACACCAAAGAAATGATGAGGTTCTTTTTAGGTCCTTACAAAATAAAATTTAGTTCTTTTTTTAAATCCCTTTGTAAAAAAATTTTGAGAAAAGAAATCAAAATCTACTTTAACTCCTTGGAACCTGCAACAAAATATTAGACCTGCAAAAACCTCTCAAAAAGTTAGTCCACATGGTGGGCTTTACAAGTCTAAAATTTCCTTGTGTTACAAAAATTATCTCTTTTCCTGTTACAAAAGTGCTACTCTAGAGCAGGTATGCACTATTTTGATAATTCCATGTGCTAAGAGAAAGTAAGACAGATTAGATTAGAAAGGTCCACATATGCACTAGAATATTTGGGCATGAACCTGCATAAAATTTATTAAAAATTTGTGGGTTGCCCCATGGCGGGCACCAATTAATGTATGCCAAAAATATGGTCTTCAACCTGCAAGAAGAAAAACACTTCAAACACACCAATGAAGCATTACATTAGAATTAGAAATCATAAACAAGTTAGTGGATTTAAAACTCCTAAAATTGCCTCATTGTCCTCTACCTCTAAAGATCTTCAAGATTCAAGGTGGCCCTCACTTGGAAGAGCACTTGATCTCTTAGATGACAACCTAGAGAATGAGATTTTAGTGATGTGCTAAGATCAAAATGGATGCAACTAAGATCTTAGCTAAGATGAGATGATGGATGAAGATAGGATGCAAGATGCAAGACTAGATGATTAAGATGTTAAATATATTCCAAATTGAAGATTTGATGATGCTAGATGAGTTAATTAAACTAGATGAGTATAAAATACTATGAGATGATATGCAATTAACTAGATAATATGCTAAAATGAAGCTAAAATGCTAATGCTAATGCTAAATGGCTTGGATGCTTGAAGATGGCTTGAATGCTTGAAGATGACAAGATGAGCTCCTTAACTTGCAAAATGACTATAATTTAGTTGCACAAGATTGAGATATGAATTGAAGGAGAAATGGGCTCTATTTATATAATATTTGGAGAATTGGATGGCCAAGATTGAATTGGCTTAATGAGGGTCAAGATTGAAAGTTATTAATCCATGTGAAATTTTCAACCCAATCCCATGTTGACAAGTGTCACCATGAGATTGCTTGAGAGGAAAGGGAGGACACATTAAATTCTTTAGAAGACTCAATGGTTAATCCCATGTGGGAAAATTCATGGAATAAAACTTTTATCCAATGAATAAAGATATTGTCCAATGGACAAAATCTTGTGCAAAGCTCAATGTGTTGAAAATGTGAAGTTTTGTAAGAGAATTAAAAGCTCTTTGGAGACCTTGGAGGTTATCTTGTTGGAAGTTAGATAACCTTCAAGACTTTTGTGAGAGTCCTACAAATTTGGGGAACTCAAAAAAGTTAGCTTGTTGAAAAGATAAAACTTTAAATGCATTTAGAAGAATTTCTTCCAAAATTAGAAGTGACTTCCCCAAAATTTAGGGATGTGATCATGATAGAAGAATTAGACTAATTAAGTGATTTTTGAGAGGTTCTAGAAGAATGCTTAAGAAGTTAATGGAAAATGTAGGAGAATGCAAGTGGGAGAAATAGGAATTTTTAAATAAAATAAAAAGATTTATTTCAACTAAAATGAATTTAACATGCATTTGGATAGATATTTGAATAAATATTAATTTATTTAAATGTGAATGTGAATTTTGGATTTTACTTAAATAGTTCTTAATTTATTTAAATGAGAAAAAGGGGGATAAAGCATTAAATGCTTGAAGACTTTGAGGGAAACCATTAAAGGCTTAAGAAGACTTTAAGGAAAACCATTAAAGGTTTGAGAAGACTCTAGAAGGAAGCCATTAAAGGCTTGAAGAGTTTAAGGGAAGCTATTAAAGGTTTCAAGTGGGTGGGGATAAATAGGATTTCAAATAAATAATTAATTAATTTAAAATTGTGGTGCAACTTGCATTTATAGGAAAATGCAAGTGGTATTAGAATAACCGGTGAACAACTGAGAGGGGGGGGTGAATCATTTGTTAACATATTATATCAATTAATCCACTTAATAACCTTAAACTGAAGCATATAAACATTAAGTACCAGAATAGTAGAAATAGATACCGGTAAGCAATGAAACTTAACAATAAAGCCGATAATCAACACAATGCAACCATACCACATAACACCATGATTTGTACATGCAAAACCCAGAAAGGGAAAAATTAGGGTGGGAAGACTACCCACAGTCAGATAATACTTCTGCAGAAAGTATATGATACAATGAGGGGCCTGCACAGGCAGGAAGGCACACTACCTAGAGCGTACTGCTCATTTCAAAAGAGTCTCACTGACTACAGAGAGGTAATAACCATCTCAAGATAAATGGACAACAATCCAGAATAATGAACTGTCACAGATAGCATCTACCATGCCTGATTACAGTCCTGGTTAAGCTCAATACCAGAGGCCTTTAACCTCTTCCTTACTCCCAATTCGATCACCTATGATCAACCAAATCTCCTTCACATATGATATTGCATTTCAAGACCATGACACATATTCCCCATGATCTACAATGAGATCTTACATCATTTTATACCAACCCTAAGGCCTAAACCAATTAGGTCGGACACCCAAAAGATATTACAATAAGATCATTACATAAATCCATATTACAATGATATGCCATGTTGTCTTAAGACCAAAACAAAAATAACCAATCCATAGAACATCCTGAAACATCCCGATAACATGTAGACTACACATTAACATGATACTGGTCTATAAACTAGATAGGTACCAAACCTATTTTGGGTCCACCATGTCAAAGCAATGTCTTCAAGCAGTTGAAGCACGATCAAAGAACATCTTCAACATCTTGAAATCCATGTAGAAGCCACACCAACACCACTTATGCATCCTGTCAAGATTCCTCAGTGAAAGCTCTGCCGATTAAACCTTAAACTACTGCCGATTAAACCTTAAACTAATGTCGATATGTGTTTACAAGAGTTTATGATAGAATCCGATTACCAAGTCAATACCAACTGACCAAAAAATGCTCCAGAAACATGTAACACATAAAATCAGACACCATTGATCCAAACATGTCAAAAGTGTCCAACATATAGTCTCTTCTACCGGTAACACTAGATCTTCTACTAGTAACCAAAACCTGTCTACCAGTAACCAACCATAACAACTTGTGTTGACATCAATGACAAAACATCAATGAAACACATAATCAATTCATCTATAATGCCAACAATCTCCCCCTTTGGCATTCATGGCAACATTAGATGTGAAAAACATCTAAGTACCAAAAAATGACAACCAAGTCTCCCCCTATGGAAGATGACCAACAATCTCCTGAATATCAATAACGCTCCCCCTGTGAATAATATCTCTGTAAAGTTCTGAATTTATTTTTCACATCACTATCTCTCCCCCTTTGACATCAATGTCATAAATCTGACACAAATATCAAAGAAAGAATATAAACCTCTGAATCTCAAAGTTGACTACTCCCCCTAAGTAGTATCACCACTCATCAGTGCTGGAATGAATAGTATCTTTGATAATGCATCCCAGACTGATGACAAACTGCATCAATCAAGTCTCTACCGGAGGGGAAGAAACCCCTAACTTGTCTCTCAAATGCTCAAATGATTCCTTAGATAGTGGTTTAGTGAATATATCTGCAATTTGTTCTTTAGTGTTCACATAAACCAATTTGAATTCCTTTCCTTCTACCTTGTCCTTCAGAAAGTTATACTTTATTGATATATGCTTAGTCTTAGAGTGAAATACCAAATTCTTAGACATGTCAATAGCTGCAGAGTTATCACAGTAGATAACTACCGGTTCACTAAAATTTACCTTGATATCCTTCATCATTTGCTTCATCCACAAGACTTGAGTGCAATTAGTTGTTGCTGCAACATACTTAGCTTCTGCAGTAGATAAAGAAATGCATGACTATTTTTTGCTGATCCATGAAACTAGTTTCTTTCCAAGAAAGAAAGCTCCACCAGAAGTGCTCTTCCTATCATCAGTATCTCCTACCCAATCTAAGTCAGTATATGCACATAAAGTGAAATAATCATCTCTAGAATACCATAAGCCATATTTTGTTGTTCCTTGCAAATACCAGACTATCCTCTTTACTGCACATTCATGATTTTCTTTAGGATTACTTTGATATCTTGAAACAATACTTACTACATTCATAATATCTGGTCTAGTCTGAGTTAAATATAGCAACCCACCAATCATAGACTTATACCTTGTCGGATTTATTGGTGTAGAAGTATCCTTGATAGATAATTTCTCACTTGTCACCATAGGAGTACTTACTGGTTTGGAATTATCCATACCAAACTTCTTCAACAATTCCCTTAGATACTTAGTCTGACAAATAAAAATGCCTTTGTCAGTTTGAGTAATCTGCAAACCTAAGAAAAATCTCATCTCACCAATCATGGACATTTCAAATTCATTTTTCATATTATCAGAAAATTTCATGCACAATTTATCTTCTCCTCCAAAAATGATATCATCAATAGATACTTAATAATTAGAATATCATCATCAGTGATCTTATAATATAAATTACTATCAACACTTCCTTTAGTAAAACCAAGCTTCAAAATATATTTATCCAACTCTGCATACCAAGCTCTAGGAACTTGTTTCAATCCATATAAAGCTTTCTTCAATCTGCAAAAAAAAACCTTTATCATCTGTCAGTGAAATTCCATTAGGTTGCTCAATGTATACTTCTTCCTCAAGTCCACCATTCAAAAATGCACATTTAACATCCATTTGATAAAGATTATAGTTCTTATAAGCCGCATAGGCAAGAAATAGTCTAACAACTTCAATTCTAGCTACAGGTGCAAATGTCTCACCATAATCAATTCCTTCCATTTGCGAATATCCTTTACAAACCAATCTAGCCTTGTTTCTTACAACTTGACCATCCTCATTCAGTTTATTCCTAAAAACCCATTTAGTTCCAATAACATTCTAATTTTTAGGTCAGCGAACTGAAGTCCAAGTTTCATTTTTCTCTATCTGATCTAATTCATCATCCATAGCTTTTAGCCAATGTTCATCTTTACAATCTTCAATAACAGATGTTGATTCAATGAGAGAAATAAGACATACCTCTTCATTTTCCAGTCTTCTTCTTGTCATAACTCCCTTGTTCCTATCTCCAATGATTTGATCTTTAGAATGATTTAATCTTACATACCTTGGTGTCTTCTGAACTTCAGGTTCACTGCTCTGATCATCAGTCATAGTTGAATTTTCTGATTGTACCAGTGTAATTGTCTCAGTTTCCTATACTAGTTGAGGCATTGTCGGTTCAATTATGATGAATTTCACTATCGGTTCCCTGTCATATGATATAGATTGATTTCTATATTGCTCATCCACTTTCACATTAGCACGCTCCACAATTTTCTGTAATCTTTTGTTATAACATCTATATGCTTTGCTTTGAATTCAATAACCAAGAAATATCCCTTCATCACATCTAGGATCAAACTTCCCAATTGAATTATCTCTTTGGATATAGCATTTACTTCTAAAAATTCTGAAATATTTAACAGTAGGTGTATGTCCAAACCATAATTTATAAGGGGTCTTACCGGTTTCACCTTTGATGTGAACTCTATTGAATGTGTAGACTGTTGTACTCATTGATTCTCTCCTGTAGATGTGAGGCAATTTGGCTTCCATCATCATAGATCTTGTTGCATCCAAAATGGTTTTGTTCTTTCTTTCCACTACTCCATTCTGCTGAGGAGTCTGAGGTACAAATAACTATCTCCTAATTCCATTTGTCTCACAATAACTGTTAAATTCATGAGAAGTGAACTCACCGCCTTGATCTAATCTTAGACGTTCGATTTTCAATCCAGTTCTGTTTCAACCTTTTCTTTAAAGATCTTGAATTTTTCAAAGGCTTCAGATTTCTCCCTAAGAAAAGTCACCCACATCATCCTAGAATAG